>NW_027130724.1:10747500-11140000 GCF_026122565.2 Emydura macquarii macquarii | reverse complement strand
CTCAGTCTCTCAATCCATATTGCAGTAAGGACACAATGCAGCACCTTCACTCCTCAAGCAAAAAAGGGTTCTCACAGTAGTCCATGCTCTGGCCTCCTGGGCTGAGAGGAATCCTCCTCAGCTGAAAAGAATGTGGGACGGAGGACGTTAACAGTGGGGAATGAGGATACACAGTGAAACTCCTCAGTGCTTTGGTCAGGATGCAATGTGGATCATTCCAAGGACACTGGCAGAGGTCCGGAAAGAAGGCATGGATCGTCAGGGCTTGGCAGTCTAATCACATTTATTAGTGGTAAACTTCAGGAACTGTTCCACATAGCCCTCCCTCAAAGTTCTCTAGTTTCAGATACACACATATGCTTGCATACACTCACACCACCATCCTAGAGTTTTTTTTTTCAGGCTTCAGTGTACTGTTGCATACCCTCAGGATAGTCTTCTGCCCTGCAAGCCTCACAGCTAGACTCCTCCTCAGATAACTATCTAGGCTCTGCTACTATCTTCTTCAACCATTCACAACAGCCAACTGCACATTTAGGAAGACAACCTAAGCAGCTGCTGAGAAGTTCTGAGGAGATGTGGCCACGCAAACGTATGGTACCTCCTAAATTGTCCCTTTGAAACTAAACTAGATTCAAGTAATAGGATAAGGAGTTCATTACTTATCTCCTCTCCCTAAGAAAAGTAACATTCCCAAGGCTCAATAACACCAAAGAAACCATAAAGCTGGCTCTCTTCTGCCAGGATTAGATCTAGCAGATGCAGAGAGAATGATGTCACTTGACTGTCTGGAAGGAATGAGGTGGTAGTTGATTATTCTTTACACCCTATGTGTGCACACAAATTCATCTGCTAGTATGGCAGGAGTCCCAGAGGCTTTCAACTTTGGCCATTCAATAAACCTGAACAAGCAATGAAGTTTAAAACCTGTTTAAGTGACAAAACAATTCTCATCCCCAGTAAACATTTTAAGATAAGGAAAGGATAGTTTTGGTGACATGTAGGAAAAAAGACAGGAGATTTTGGTTTAAGGGTAAGATTTTTCCTTAACCTAGCTAGCTACATGCCCTTCATCTCAGGAAAAAACATCTAGTGAGAATCACTTCTTCAAGTGCTAGTCTATGGCCTTGAAAGCAGAGATCTCACAACCACGCCATTCAAAACTGCACATTACTTATCTTTCTTTGGGAACTTCAGGTGCAGAAAACTTGCAATAGATTTAGCTGCAAGAGCTTGCAAGTGCCCCGATGGATATTCAGCTTCAGATGGGACCACAGAAATCCCACAGAGGATTATTGGAATACCAGCAAATAAAAGAATTGAGAACAAGAACTGAAAATAGACTATAGGGCCAATTCTGTTCTTAGAAGGTAATTGGAATGGGATTTATACCTATGTATATAAAGGCAGACTCAGGCAAAGAGAACATGCGATATATTTTCAACACTTTGTTTTTTCTTGTGCCCTGTTGTCCAGATGTAAGCTGTGAAATATATCTAAATTCCTTAGTAAAGGAAGTGTTGAGCCAGGCGGTTCAGGCTGAGCTGTTGCAGTTATCACTCCATTGAAAATGAACAATAAATTCAAATAAAAGAGACTGTGTTTGATTTTGGATCCTTCTGAGTTCTCTTTTTCCAGACTTCACCCCCACTGTCTCGCTTCTCCCCTATCCTCCCCCTTTACTACACAGTTCTGGTGCCCTTTACTATAAGGGGTGTAATTCCTAGATTGTTATGTTAGAGGTTTAACTGATTCTCAGTGTTTTCTATGCACTTAGAACTTTTTCATATGTCTTTCAACTTACATATAAATAGACTTGGAGTCAATGATTATTTTTAGGAGTTTCAACAGATAACTGTCTCTATTTATTTCCAAAGATTTTTAATTATTTTCTCCAATTAAAATTTGCACTAGCACATGTGCAGCTGTACTAAATATCCACACATTTGGAACTTTGCCAGCACATCAAATATCTCTTTCCCTAACACCACTTCTATAAAACATATAACCTGCATAGTGCTCAGTTTACAAAAACCTATATTCAACAAATATATTCACAGCCTTCTGGCACAGTACCTCCTCCTAAACATGTTCTGAGTGGCCAAGTAATCTCAGCTGGGAGTCTCTCACTCCTATCACTATTTCCAATTTCATATCCTATATTTTCTTTCATGAAAATGGGTAGCTGTGTTCCTTTTCTTTACATCTCTGTAAATACCATATGGACGGAAATCACTGAGTCACCAGATCATACATTTATTTTTATGATATATTATGCCGTTTGACGTCATGTCGACATCTAAATGATATCGTTTTTGCTTTTTTATTTTTTGTCTTTGTTTTGTTTCTTGGTTTAAAAAAAAAAAGATAATTTAAAAAAAGCCTTTAGAGTGATGACTTAAGGCACTGACAGACATGAACATAGTATGCATATCTTTTATGATGTGCTGCTGAGTAATTGGACATATTTCTAGATTCAGATAATGTATAAAAGACCTCAGTATTTTTACCATACAGTTGAATATATTTTTGTAATTCCAGTCTATAATCTCAAAGGTATATTTTACTCTAGCAAGAAATAAAAGATACAGAATATATTTTTAGACCCATTTTTTAACAATTCATAATGTAAAGAAATGTGAAAACAAGGCCTAAAATGCAGCATACTAAAGATTAAATGTCCCCCCCATTTTGCATGGTGAGGAGCAAAAACAATGATTACCAATAAGATAGTATGGATATGGGTGCTGGGTAGTATAAGCCAGGGAAGGCTTAGCCTTCCCAAACAGCCAGACATGGCCCCGCCTCCTCCTGCTACGTCACCAGTGCTGCAGCAGCTTTCTGCCCTCAGACTCTCCCGAATACGGTGGGACTGGAGGGGGCGAGCCAGCCATTGGTCTGGATCACCCACTTGGACGGCCCGGCTGGTGCTCCAGGGCAGCTGGTGGCCAATGGGGAATCAGGGCGGTTGGAGCCGCTGGGTGCTGGGTCCGCCCAGCAGGGACTCTGCCCAGCCAGTGCTCTGGGGTGGCTGGTGCCGCTGGCGGGCACAGCTGGGGCCGCCCAGCCAGGGCCATGCATGGCTCTGACTGCCCAACTGGTGCCCAAGGGCTGCCGGTGGGCATGGCCAGGCCTGGCCAGCCGGCTGGTGCTCTGAGGAGGCTGGGGCCACCAGCCGGCATGGCTGGGGCTGCCCGGCCAGTGCTCCGGGGCCACTAGAGCCACGCGCAGCTGGGGCTGCTGGCCAGGATTTGGGGTGGCTGGGGCCACCTGGCCCTGGGACCACTCTGTTGAGATTTGGGGTGGCCTGGATCCAGTTCTGGAGTGGGGCAGAGTTCCTCCAGCTGCAGTAGAGGTCAGCTCCGGGTGGCAGCAAGGGAGAGGGCAAGAGGGGCACGGCCTCAGGCAGAAGGTGAGGAGACATAGGCTAGTCTCCCCAACGGGCAGGTCACCCAGCGCCTATTATGGATGCCAAAAGATACAGAGTTTAAACAAAGCATGTCCTTTTAAAAACAGGCAACATTTACAGTGGTTTGGGGGGAAATGATTTCCACAATAATAAAGCTATATGTATTGTTTGCTAAACTTTAGGATCTTTAGCGTCAAATTATAGGTGAAAACCTGGCCCCATTTTCTTGAATGTGTTGTAAGACTTAAGAGACAGCCTTATAGAGGAAATGCAGAGACCTTAGTACAGTAGGAATCTGAAGGAGGAACTGAGCCTAATCCAGTCATGGTTCTCCCTAGAACTCTTGAGATGCACAAGTTGCAACAGCAGCTCTGACACCCTTTCAGCTGCAGATCTTTTTCAGAATGGGGCAGAGGGCCACAGATCCATCCTCACTTCACCCCTTTTGAAGTAGTTAGCAGTAGCATCAACAAGGTGCAATGCCTGAAAATTCCCAACATGACTGTGTTGAGCCCCTTAATTAGAGGCACAAAGGGAAAGTGGAAAGGGGCGATGGCACCTTGAACACCAGTGCAGGGACCACACAGCTGAGCAACCCATGCTCAGTCTGCTCATACACACATTTACTCAGTTCATGTCATATGACACATACCAGAACACTTCACTTTGAAGCCAACCAAAAGATAGCAGATGGATAATATCTCTGCCACATTTCACTCTTTGAATAATTCTGAAAACTTCTCTTCTATGGCTGTCATGAGTGCTGAATGAACAAGGAATCACAAGTTTAACATTTCACATATCCTAACCTTTGAGAGGCAGGCTCTTTCTTTATAGGTTAGACATGTATATCATAGAAGATTAGAGATGTAAGGGACCTCAGGAGGTCATCTAGTTCAACCCCCTGCTCAATGCAGGACCAACCCCAACTAAATCATTCCAGCCAGGGCTTTGTCAAGCCAGGCCTAAAAACCTCTAAGGATGGAGATTCCATCACCTCCCTAGGTAACCATTCCAGAGATTCACCACCCTCCTAGTGAAAAAGCTTTTCCTAATATCCAAACTAGACCTCCCCAACTGCAACTTGAGACCATTGCTCCTTGCTCTGTCATCTGCCACCAATGAGAACAGCCTAGTTTCCTCCTCCCTGGAACCCCCACTGCAGGTAGTTAAAGGCTGCTATCAAATCTCTCCTCACTCTTCTCTTTTGCAGACTAAACAAGCCCAGTTCCCTCAGCCTTTCCTCAGAAGTCATGTACTCCAACCCACCAATCATTTACATTGCCCTCTGCTAGACTATGCATTATCTGGCCACATCATTTTGACCTCAGTTATATGCATTCAATTACACTGATTTTAAAGAGCCCCAAGTCAGTGCTGCCCTGAACATTGGGACTCAGGCAAAATTCCTGGCTGTTCCCCACTGACAGTGGCCCTGCTAACACTACTTCCTGCAGCACTGAAATGTTCCTTGAAGGTACCAACCATGTACAGATCCATCTTGCCCGTGAGAACGGATGGGTGCACAACATAGGGTGGTGTAGCTAGAGGCACACACAACAAGCAAAAACACAAGAGAAAAAAAAATCAGCATTTCATGCACATGCAAGAAACATACAGAATTGTACTTGCCATAGGGTATCACTCTCATGCTCAAACATTTCTAAATAAAATAACATCAAATAAAGATCACTTTGTCAAAGAGTAAGCCTGGTAAATTTCAGCCCAAAGTTTTAGAAAGTTATAAGTGATGGAAAAAAGGGGTTAGAATGGAAATGCTTATGTAATGTTAACTATAGAGGTTGTTTTACTTTCTTGCTATACATAAATAGAGGTTGCATTTTTTTTAATCATTTATGAAATATGGATCAAATACCCATATATATGCCCTGAACATATTTGTAACAGCTCCCCTCCTCAAAATGTGTGGATGCTTACCTTCTTACCCCCTTCTTCCAAAACTCCAACCTATCCAGAAAATATCTTTGTACTCAGCTCTACTCTACACCACGTGGACTTTGCACAACTAGTTCTTCACAGACAAGACAGCTCTGCTCTGTAGTTTCTCTAGTCTCCAAAGCAGCTTTCCCTACTACTCAAGCAGTTGGATAAATCTTGTAATTCACAAGGGTGCCCTCAGAATCTGTGCATTATACAATTTTTATTGCATAGATTCATTGAGATTTTCTTACATTCACAGGTTTAACTCTAAAATTCAGGAATTGTAAAATTATACTTCACTCAAGAAACATATGTTATGACATATACCAAGCACACCCAATATCTATATATTGTATGTATAACAATAAATAGAGGCACTAGTGCCATTCCTTAAAGTATAGATACATCCAGAATATCTATTTCTTAAATATTGTATTCAGTTTATACAACTTCCCATTCTCAAAACTGCGTTTAGTTTCTTTTCACCTTAAATCCACTAATTGGTATAGCCTGCATTGCTTTTAGTTTCTCCAGGAGCCACACTGTGGTGTACTGACATTATTTAAACCGCTGCCAATTTGATAAAATATCCTATCTGGCAGCACTGAGGAGCAGCAAAAAGATCGATGGACTGCTCAATTGGCTTTTTATCTTGGGAATATATGAATTTCAATCTCTACCTATCAATCACCCTCAGGGAAGTGATGCTTTCTGGAAACTGAAATCTCTGTCTGTTCTCGACAAAACAACTGAATCCCCAAGTCTATCTGCTCCGCAGGCCGCAGATATAAGAACAGAAGTGTCCCACTGCGCCTCCAGTATCCATCATCAATAATAATCATCAGTAAAACAAAGAAGAAAATGCCAATGACACAGCTTAACAGGTAGGAGCTGGGAGGCTTGACAGAACCAGCAGTAATTGGGAAAGCCCCGGAAGGAATGGGAGATAGTACATGCTGGGGGAAGGCAGCGGTGGCCCCTCCTCCTCTGAAAACTCTATCCAGCCATTGGCTAGCTAGTGGAGGAAGGAAGCTGACTGGCCCCTCACTCTGTACTTTCATTAATTTAAACCTCAGCCCAGCTCCTTGGGAACCTCTTGCCCCATATGACATATGGGGAGGGGGAGGAGGATAATTTGTGTCAAAGCTAGGTGTTTTGCATCTGCTGTGGATCTGACAAATCACTTTCTTTGAGGGTGGAGGGGGGGGGGTAAGGAAGAAATGTTTTCTGTCTATTGGGGCTAAATTTGCAGAGGCCTGACGGGGTTTTTTGTCTTCCTCACTTGAGGCACAGTTTGGTTAAGCAAGAGAAGCCCTTAGTAATTAGTAGTAGAACTTAGTAGGGATGTTAGTTCATCAGCAAAAAGGGCAAGCTCCCAGAAGTAAAAGACCTGGGATTTTGCTAATGGACCTTGTGCCTATGGGATAAGGGGAAACCTTGAATTCTGTGTCAGCCAAGGTTCTCCTTTCTTTTATACCCTCTCTTTCCCTTGCGAAGCAGGAGTGGGTGTTAAGGATTTAGACAGTCCAGTTTCATTATGAAGCTATTAATTAGCTTCTACTACAACTATTTTAAAAGTCTCTATTATTGATAAATACTTGCCCTGCTAAAACAGCTTTAATTTGGGGGGAGGTTTTGATGGAGGAGTTCTCTGTTTGATTTTAAGATTCTGAAAATTTCAAACAACTTTAGAGTTACAAATAATAAAATGTTGAAAACTTGTTCACATGAGGGAATTCATGCTTTAAGCTTCCACAAGCAATCAGCGAAGCACCAGACATGCTACAGAAATCATGCAAAATACAGGAAATAAATCATGCAACACCCATTAAGCACCCTACAAAGCACACAGTGGAGAGCTGTATTAACTGACTGTAATTTCACAGACACTAACATACAAAGAGCTTTATGACACACATGTGGTGAGAATAATTTTTTATGTATTCTTGAAACATGTTTGTCAAGATACCTAAACCTTAAACCATTTTGTTAAATCTGTCTTCACAGGAGTTGTATGAAGATACACAACATAACAAAGAGTAGGTTTAGGACCTACTTCCTTCTCATGAGTAAGAATTTGACAAAGAGCACAGCAAATGATACATTAATCCATTATGAAAAAATCTCCATGATATAGCAAGTGTGACACACAAAGGGGCCAAATCTGGGGAGTTGAGGAGATAACACTGGGAAGCAACTGTTTGCCACAGGATGTTCCCTTTGGCCCCTGACATATATCCAATTGGAAACCCACTTGGAAGTCACTACTGGAATATTACTCTAGTCGGTGGATGATACCACTCCTAAGGAAATGTTTCCATGAAAACACCAGCAGAGACCATGTGGTAACATGCGTTCTGGGAGCCATAAGGCGACAGTGGAGGAGAGAGCTGAAGGTGCCATGTGACAGACCCTGTGCTTCCACCCAGATGTTCTACCCCTCTGAGCTTACCAAGATTTGCATTAATTTGCAGAGGCAAGCCTCACCTATCTGTCAGGAACAACAGAAAGAGATTCCATGAGTGGCAACATGCTGACTTTGGTAGCCCTTACATTGTTCTTCCCCACACCGGGATAACATGTGGCCCCAAAGACCACAGTGGGAAGGGATATTTAACCAACTCTAGTTAAAATCTGCCAACCTGTAAATAATCGTCTTGTCTTTCACTTCATCTGATTCTGTAGCATTTACAACCCTTTACAACACTGAACAGTTTCTATTTAAATAAAACTAGACAAGAGTTCTTTTTAAAACTAGAGTAGAAAATATAAGCTAACTGTGAAAGCAGAGTGCATTTTCCCTCTATTGCCCATTATTCATTACTGTATCATTTTCTCACTGCATGTAGGCCCAAAAAAATAAACCCAACGTAAACAGAAAAGGCAAATACCTTCTGAAGGCCAGGCAAATATTTGAAAAGCAAAGAAGAGATTCCTCTTTTATCTCTAGATCACCCTCCAATTTAACATTAAGTGTATAGGGTCTTTTTTTCCTCTCTGTCCTTTTCTTTATTGCTTTTGGGGAGGGATTTCTCTTTTCTTTCTTTTTTTTTTTTTTTTAAAGGACTGCAGCAGCAGCAGATGTACATTTCATAGTTTATGGAATGTGCACCTATCTATAGACAATAGCAACGAAATAACAAAGGTCGAATAATTATATTGTGCCTGTTATCAGAGTAAAGAAAGAATTGGAACTATAAAAGAAGCTATTATCTGATAAACAAATGCAAAAAATGTCTTCATCCAACATGATTTTTAAACTCTGGAAACCACGTGCCCAAGCCTGCAATCTGATCTATGTGGGTTGACCTTAGTGCCTGTGTGGAGTCCCACTGACTTCCGCAAGAGTCCTCATGGTATAAGACACCACACCTTCATGGATTAGATTACAGTATCAAGACCTTAGACTGCATAAATATAGCACTAACGGGTTCTATAATTCAAAAAGACTAAAAATGACCAGTTGATGCTATGAGCATGCTTCAATGTTTAGTAAAATATCAACAGCAAATCCATAATCCTCTAGCAGGTTTCCTACCTGAATTATTAAGGATATAGAAGTTTTCTCTGAAAAAGTTATTGGGAGGACATAAGGCATGGCAGGGAACTGAAATGGAATACAAAAGCCTTTTTACCTCTAGATTACTGGTTCAAAATGTTCTCAGATTAGTACCGAACACAAATTACCACCACTGCATGGCGGTTCAGCGGTTTATGCAAACTGATTTGATCCAAGCCAGTTCCACATAACAATGGGAAAAATTTACCAATCACAGCAAAGAAACTAATAACCGTATCAACACACATACCCTATCCCATCATCCAGGGCAGAGTTGAGGCATACTGTTGGGTATGTGTGGGAAAGCCAGCTCTGCTGCAACATGTGCTTCACCTGTTGCGTGTAAATAAAACTTCAGTCTTTATGACAGACCACTTCTTTTTGCCAATGACAAACCCACTTGAAGACAAACAAAACTCTCCTAAGAGTGCCTAATGCTTTCTTAAACTGTTTGCAAAGAACCATTATTATCTTATGAACAAAATAAGGTAAGGCTATCAATAGTAATGTTACTGAGTACACAGTTTGTTCCTGGCAAGACAGGATTTCACTTTTTAAAAACACAGCACTAATAATACCTGCAATTCCAAAATTAAGCCACATCTTCTGTTTTATTGCTTGTTTACAGTAGTAAGAAGGGTATAAGGAGAGAGAAAGAATGAAAGATGAATACATAGATCAAAAAGAGATGAGTGAGAAAGTACTTAAAACTCTTTATTGGCTCCTTCCAGTCCATCTGCTCAAAAATGTAATATCAATTTATTTCCTTGTTTAGGTCTCAGTCTCTGAATATGCAAAACAGCACAAAATAGATATGAATACCTCAATGTACCAAAAAAATTCAGCTTAACTAGCTAGCATGAGGGACTGAAATTTTTCACAATAAAGGGACAGTGTTGGGTAGTTTACCCAACATCTTGGTTCTATAACAAATTAGAGGCTAAATGATGTAATCCTTGCTGAACTTTGTAAGCATATACACATGAGTGGCCACTGGTACTACTGACATGAGTACCTGTGGAAAAACTTTAGACACAAATAAAAGTTATATTATCCTAATTCATTTACACAAAACCTAATGTTAAGAGAAGTGTTATCAGTTTTATTTTGCATTTCAATGAAAACCATTTGCTGTTTGGGTTTAACCATTTCCCTGAATTATTTGCAAGCTATACAACACAATTATGCTAGTGCATGAGAAACATAATGAAACAGACAGCAAACTAACTACTAAATGCAATTTTAAAAAGTCTAGTTTATTTCATGATTTAAGCTAAGATAAAGACAAAGAAAATGAACAGTAGAAATAGTGAAAAGTGAATTCCATTTTAAAAATGCTCTGTTTTACGAGAAATTGCTTCATTGAACTAGGCCAGTATCCCTCAAGTTAAGTAACTTGTTTCAAGTAAGGGCCAATACCAGAGGTTTCAGAGAAAGATGCAACAAATACCTTAGTGGATAGTAATTGAATAAATAAGTTAGGAAAAGTTTCTTCCTAACACTTAAGTATCACTCCAATTACCTTTTCCAGACCTGAAGAATAGTTCTGCATATCTCAAAAAGTATGTCTTCTCACCAGAAGAAATTAGTCCAATAAAAGATATTACCTCATCCACCTCATCTCTTTGATGTCCTTGGACCAACACTGCTACAACAGCATTCCTAACCCCTTTCAGTTAATGGCTGGTTTGTGGCCTGAAGCATGAGGGTTTATATCCCTTCTTCTTAAAAAAAAATCCATCCAATATGCTAGATGTTTTCATTACGAATACAACACTCTCATACCTTTCCTTATCAGTTTTAGTTTTCAATTACATTACATGTGCCCTTCCTCTTCTATTATTAAAAAAATCAACAGGAGTGATTTGTCTTTTCTATATCACTCATTATTTTGTATACCTCGATTATGGCGTTTCTTTAAACTGAGGAGTCCCAATCTTTTTAGTTTCTTTTAATATGGAAGTATTTTCACACCAACTAATCAAATTCATCACCTACCTCTGGTGTAGCTTTAAATTTATTATATATCTTTTTTGAGATGGGTTGGTGGGAACCGAAGACACTATTTCAGGTGAGTAAGTACCACTGATTTGTATAATGGCATTATCATATTTTTAGTATTATTTTCTATCTCATTTTTTATAGCTTCTAACATGCTGCTCACATTTTTAAACGGTATTGCATGCTGAGCAGAGGATTTTATAGAGTAGCCCACAGTGATGCTTAAGTGTTTAAAATGAATTTAGAACCAAGCAGTATGTGTGAGTAGTTCAAATTACTCTATCCTAAGTACATTTATGCAATGTACCTTGCATTTGTGAACACTCATCTGACATATTATTATTAGCATCGCATATGACATTTGTTTTTTAAAAAATAAATGATTTTCCAACCCAACACGTTTCTTTTAAGCAAGTGTGTAAAATTTGCTAATGCATCAAGGGGCTAAAATCAGACAGAGGCTCAGATGTATTGCTATATGGGACTGTGAATCTGTGGACAATATTTTAATGGGTTTCTGTTATGAAGAAAACAACACAGAGACAACAGAAGAACAAGAATATTTGAGCAAAAAGGAATTTTTAAAAAAACAGACCAAAAAGAAATGGCTTTCTTGTGCCCATTCAAGTTGATAGCAAAGTTCCCACTGACCTCAGTGGTGTAAAGGAATAGGTCCTTATACATGTTCAAGCTGTAAAATGTACATACTTTATTATCCTGAGTGACAGACTTTACTGCTAATTCAAAACATTTGACAGGCAAGTAAGATTAATATCACAAGGATCACTCCTAAGCTCAGCTTTCTTATTTACCTAGGAAACACTCATAGGCATGTAGACAATGAAAATACTCTTGTTACCATAAATATATTTCAATTTAGACTTCATAAGCAATTTGTGTAGATTCGTTCACTGGATAATTGTACAAAAAAATCCTCAGAATGAAAAGCAGGTTAAAAGATATTGGTGTCCAGTAAGAAAATGCAACCCAAACAAACAAGATTAAGCATGTGACAGACCAAGAGACAATTTAAAAGGCATCAGACCCTTACTGTATAGAGAGTTTACTAAGGAGATAATGTATATGCCACTGCTATAAATATTGCCAAAGGAGTGGTTTACAATGCATTTCGCCTTGAAAACCTGGTAAAAAATAAACTTAACAAAGAACATCAGTACAATTGCTCTAATCTCTAAAAGCAATTATGTATATTTTAGGTAATAAACTGATGTGTACAATGTCCAATTTCTTATCTGTACAAAATCAGACACACAATAGGTGCAAAGTAAGGCATTACAACCTTTGGATGGCCAGTTGGCCACTTTTCTGCTAGACTTTATCTCTTAAATGTTACAGTGGAAGTAAAAATTGCTAAAGCAATCAAGACAGACTAGAGAATTCTAATCAAAGCTTACCTTATGTTTTTGTAAACTAAATTCTAAATATGTTAACTGAAGTTACATATTAATCTATATTACAACAAATCAGTTCGGAAGTTGAAGTGTGGGCTAGTGGACAAAACATTAGACTGAGGCCCAGGATAGTTGGGTTTTACTTTAGTTCTGCCCTGCTGAGTGACCTTGGACAAGTCACTTTCCAGCTCTGTGCCTCGGTTCCTCTGTAAAATAGGTCTGTAAAATAGGGATAATGACACTGACATTCTTTGTAAAGTGCTTTGAGATCTGCTCATGAAAAGCTATGTATAAGAGCTAGGTATTATTATTATACATCACAGACATGCTCTTTGGTTATGTACAACAGGACTGTCCTGAAACCTTGTGCCTCATTTCAATCTGCTAGCTAGCCAGGACATGTACACACACATACAAATAAATGTACAATATATGTACATATTTGTACACACACACACACACAAACTATGTAGACATATACATGTTCATATACACAAACCTACATATATTTATATATACAAATATACTCTTATTACATGGAAAGATAGACAGACATTCTATGGAGGGAAGAATACTAAATCCTGTGGAGGGAAGATGCTAAATTGCCAGTAATCAGGAATGACTGTTTCAGCTACCATAAATGGCAGAGGCATCTGAGTCATTCATAATCAGGCTGCATTACATACATTATATTATATGCCAACACTTCTTTAAATGAACCTGGTTGTCATTGTGTAGGTACATATTATAAATGTATACTTATATATACATGTACCATCACAAGGGTTGTGATCAGCTGATCTACTGCCATTCATTCCTTAGATCTGAACATCTGAGGCCTATTAGCAGGGCAACATCAGTGGAGCAGTGGGCCCTTGAATCTAGAATGGCCTTTCCATGATTGTTCTGTCAGAAACCCCATATGTTAACTTTGAGACACAGAGTTCATGGGTGAAATCTTGGCTCTATCGAACTCAGTGGCAAAACTCCCATTGACCTCAAGAGGGCCCATCTATGTATCTCTTCAGGCTTTTTGCCAGAAAGGATGTTGATGAATTGTATCTTAAATCTCCTAGATCCTGACTCTGCAAAGGGTTATGTGTGGGTAGATTTTGAACATGCACAGATCCCTTTGCAGGATCAGGACCTTAACTTACAAATTCTCCAGAGCAGGAATTCTGCCCTACTCTATGTCTACATACTTAATATAAAATGCCAAGTAAATATATAGTTATATAAATTATTGTTAATAAAAATAAATATTAATATTTCTGCCATTTGCTTACTGTGGGGTTGAGTCTCTCTGGATTTGGCTGACATTAGTCAATGAATGTTGTATGGTTTTAATAATGTATGATGATGTGCCCAGAGATATGGGCAGATTTTTAAAAATCTAAAAATAAACAAACAATTGCTGTGCTGTTGGTGATGCAGCCTTCATTTGCATGAGTCAAATGAGGATATCATTACTGATAAAGTAGAACTATAGTAAGGAGGAGAAGTTATGTTTAATTAGTGCAGATAAAATCTTATAAAAATGCTAGACAGTATAATAGCCCTCTGTCTATGTATGTTCTATGCCTATGGAAATGTGAAGGTAGTTTTTTTTCTAATAGTCACACACCCAAGGGCCCGGTATATCAAAAAGTGTGATAATTTACCAATTAAGATGTGTTGGTTGCATTCTTAAAAGGTCAGTGGTATCACCGTGCAGATACTACTCAGGAAAAGGCTCAAGAAATAATTTTCTGGCACCAAAATCTTTTCTAATTGGTTCCCTAAAACCTTTTTATTTTTAGTAAAATGGCTAAAATTAAGTTTTACAAACCTCCACAACAGATTGTCACTGACATTTTCTGATTAAAAAGAGACACATATCCTCTCATCCCCACCTTGCTTATGAGTTAGAGATAACCATCAAGTTCCAGACATTGCTCACAGTTACACTGATGCATACTGCTCAGAGTCATACTGGTGTATACCAGAGTAATTGCCAGTGAAACCTAGGGAATTACTGTGGATTTATTTCATTGTAACTGAGAGGAGAATCTGGCCCCAAAGGTGTATCCTCCTTGAATGCGGGAATTGTTATTATTGTTCATTATGATTGTTACAATAGTGTTATTACTGGGTACTGGATTTGTTGACTTTTGCATCAAGTTCAAGACTCAGCACTCATTTTAATATAGAAAATCTATGCAAGAATGTACAAATACCTAGATCTGAATCCCAACAAACAAAGGAGGCTTATTATTGGTTACTTATAAAACAGTGGTTCCCTTCCCAAGCAGAATTTAAAATGAAACAAAACAACCTTTAGGGTTTTATTTGTCCTTTACATTAAATAACACTGTAGATTAGTAATCAGGTTTAGCAGACGGCTGTCATGGGGTCACCAATAGCTACGTCAGGCTGCCTCAAAACTGGAGTAGCTGTAAAATGACAATAGTCTTAAATGGACTATAACTGATGAGAAATGAGAAAAGGAAACAACAAAAACAATCAGCAACGTTCTATAAAAACACTTTACAAAGAAAAACGTATGAGCCATTGAAAAGTCATAGACAAGACAGATTCAGCATGAACACCGAGATGCCATTTCAATTACAGCAACAAATGATAAGAGCCTAATTAAATAAAGATAGAGCTACCCATGAGAAACTTACATTTAGCCCAAATTTTTCACATGAAAATTGTGACGCACTCTCATTTTAAAATTATTATATATATATATATACACGGTATATATACATATATTAAGTAAGTAGGAAAGCAGAACGACTTGTTTAAGTGGGAATAGTTCTGTGTTTGGAAGTAAGCGTGGTCACGAGGAAAAGCTCCTTTTTCAAATAATGGTTACAGGCAGAGGCATGCACAAGGGGCAAGGGCAGAGGCAGGGCCCACCCCCCAGTAATACGCAGGGGCACAGAACTCCTCTGGGGCTGCGGCAGGATCTGACAGCTTCTCCGGCCCTGGGACCATGGCGGGTACATAGAATGTGCCCCTTCAAAAGCAGTGAAATTTAAATTCCTACGCATGCCGCTGGTTACAGGCAATAGCTATAACTTGCCTGTAGCATTTCTCACCAAGGTTTAAGCAGATGACTTTCACCCAAGAGTGGCAGACAGCATGTATATTCATATGCGACCCAGAGGTAAATATGGAGCCAGAAATGCAGTCCTACCCCAGGTAATGAAGAACTAGCACAGCCATTCAACAACTGCTATTATAGACCAGGCTCTTCAGCAGACTCAGTTTCCCTTCCCTCTAATTAGGTTTGGCTGGTGAATCTACCCTGTCACAGGTCCATTGGCATCTCTTCATCCACCCTTTGTGCTCCTAGTACACAGAACCACTGTTTGGTAGAGAAGACTCATCTGTGGAACTGCACTGGTGAGCGCCTATATACCTGCATGAGTGGTGTTAGAGCAGGTGTTTTTAACCCAAGGTCAAAATTTTTGGTCTGAAGATTCCATACTAATTAAATAGTTCCACAAATACTAATTCCTAGTTTCTTTTGAAGAAAGATGACAGTGGACACCACTAGATTCTTCTCCAGAGACTATGAGAAACACAGCAACACCCATCTACTATAGATTGCATAATCATTCTGTTCAGATAAAGAGGGAAATGACTTTTTTGTTAAATTTTACCATACTGTGGATGTTGTGCAACATCATGCTTTAGAATCACAGAACTGCATAGGGACAGTTAAAAAATTAAGCATATCTGATTGTTCCAGGACTTAGACCCTGAAAATGAAATTCCTTCAAGGAACAACAGCAATGTTTCAGAAGGTATGCCTTTTATGAAAGTATTAGGAGATGCTGTGTATGATGAAAAACACATGTAGCCTTCTAATAGTCCTGATGAGAAAAACTAATGAAAATAGCTTCCTTTGACAACACATGATCTGTTTAGTTTTTCATGACGGCTCACTCTTTGCAACAATTTAAAATAAAATCTTTTTCCTTATTACAGTACAAATGATTGTTCTAGCTCCCAGACAAACATCCTAAAAGCTTTCTTTCTGCAGCATTAAAAAAGAAACATATACCAAGTTTTTTTTTTCTTAAATGGACATAAAGTTAGACTCTTGGGTCTCTATTAAGACACCTAAATAAGTGGCCTTATTTTCTGAAATGTTGAACACTGAGAAACTCCCACTGAAGTAAGCCCACAAGTTATTAGGCTTGAGACAGTAATTACTATGACCTATGTCAGGAGGTCAGACTAGATGGCTATAATTGTCCTATATGACCCTCAAATCTATTGATTCTCTTTTTTCCTGAGAGAGAGAGAGAGAGAGAGAGAGGGAAACACCCCCACATACTGTCCTGAATCCTCCACTTACCGATTCTGAAGAAGTACACAAGTGCCAACCCACATTTGCAGAAGGTTGCACTCTATTTATCCTTCTTTCACTTGTTACACAATCTTGAAACTCTTTAAATCAGTATCAGCCATGATCTCTCTAAGCTGCTGATGTTCTAAAGGGACTTGATAAAAGTGTGGAGATAGTTCTTCAAGATCTTATGATATCACAAGGGCCTGAAGCATCGCTGAGCACCTGCTGCATAATATTTATCTACTTGTGTATCTAAGAGTTTCCCCTAATTGTGTGGATAACTGACCTGGCCACAGCAACTAGAGTAAGAACTCTTGAACTATGCAGCCTTACATTGAATCCTGTAAAATACTTTAGCCTACCCATACAACCTCACTGAGTTCTTGATGAACTGAAACATATTCTCTCTCTCCACTCATATGCCACCACTGAGAAGGTGTGTTCTCAAGAACTAAAAGGACAGACCCAATGTTTCCCTCAGCCATTTAAAAAAATAGAAATCCAACCAAATTCTCAAGAATCCCTTAGTCTCTCTCTGTAGACAACCCCTACAGGCTAAGTATCTCCTATGTATTCACACAATGCAGAGAGAAACAATATATACATCCATGTTCCACATCATCCACTGTCTCACCTCACTGTTCCACCCATACATCTTCCGGCAGGATGTTTTTCCCACATGCCACAACTAAAACACTGAAGTGGGATACTCACCATTGAAATCTTATAACAGTGTCCACCAGGGGCCTGGGTCCAAGACTTGCACAGAACACCATGAGCAAGTATCTGTACTTTTCAAACTCAGCTACTTACCCATTCTGAAACAGTCAGGAATCTACAAATTCACTTCTAACAAGAGATAAAATGAGACCATTGTACCTCCCATAAAAATCCTTCTACTGCTAGTCAGGGGACCATTCTTAGCCTGCTCCAGACTTACGTTAAAGCTGTTCAGTAGACAACCAGAAATCTTAAATTGGCAAAAAAGGGGAGATCATATCAAACTGTGGGGCCGTGATCAAGTCACTGGTTAGAGCATGCCTTCAGCTGGTTATACTAAGTTCTCTACAAGTTTGATAAAGTCTTTAAAATGGGCACTAAATGGGATCTCTGCTTGATGTTTTTGGTTTCCATTTTACACCGTTTATTTAAGCATACTATCTTTATTTGAGTTACAGTTAATTTACACTGGTTTATGGTTGGGGGGGTTGTTTGTTTATTTTAAGTTCTCGCCTGTTTCTCTTTAGTTCAGGCTTCTTAAAAGACGCAGCTTCATTAAGTTTCAGCTAATAAACTGAAATTTATAAAAGGTGTTAAATAGATTACTGATTCAAGCCTGCCAACTCTACTAGTTTAGCCAGTACAGTTCCAGATTTCAGTAATACATATCAATAATAAGAAATTAGAGCCTGAAAACTGACTTTGAAATCCATTTCATCTAATCAGTGAGTTAATATACTGTAAATTCCACAAAGACCATGTTTTATTCCTTCTAGCCTACCTAGTTTTGTTTTGTTTTTCAACATAGCTACAGCTTCTACTGATATCCCAACTAGGGCATTCCACAAATTCGTTCCCTTGTCATTTTGACTAAAAACTTTTATTATGCCTGCTGTTTCCTTTAGTTCTATCTCCTCTGAATCAGCTTCTTTTTTCCCCCTCAGTGTTTTTCTCAGTGTTTCTAGTCTTTCTATGTTTATCATCCTTATATGTATATATTATCCCTTGTATATATGTATATATCATCCCTTGTTCTCATCTGTGCCCTTAACTTGCTCTTTATATCTTAACGAGATCATGGTGCTCAAACTTAGGCATGGTGATCTCTTTGTGGCCTAATAACTCTCCTAAAGAGCACTAGGATAACTTCTTGTGACTTGTTTTGTTTTTCTTACTGATTGTTCAGTGTCCTTTTTTTACTTCAGTCATTTGTTGGACTCATGGCTTCCTGGTTCTATCCATTATTAGCAGCAGCAAGAGTTTGTGGTCTTGATTGATTCTAATGAGATGAAGCCCCCATTTAAAAAAAAAAATCTGACCATCTTCTGTTAACTGTCTCATTGCCTGGTAGGCCAAAGACACACAGCCATAAACAATGCATCTTACCAGACAAATTCAGCCTCTATTTTCTACTTTCCCAACTACCCTTTCTTCTCTTCTCTTCAATTCTCCTTTGCCCTGGGCCTTATCATAACCCACTTCTCAAAATTAAAAGGGAAGCTGGAAGGAGCATCCCACCTGGTGCTGACGATGAGCATCTCTTCCCTTCCACTTTACGACTCATGAAATATTAGCATGTATAATAACTAAAACCTCAGACCATGTGTGCTCTCAGATTGGGCTGTTTGTGTTTTTAACTGCATTTTGATTCTCTTATCTCTAGTCCCTTTGGTACAGCCTTCAGCCTATTTTATGGAAACAAGCTAAACATTTGGTGATGGTAAATTCTTTTCCACCAACACAGACACTAATGTAGCAAAATATAGTTATTTAACACAGTTCTATTAACAAAACTGAAATATTTTAAAGATGATAAATCCATTTATTTAATTAAGAGTGCACAATTTAGTGATGTGAGGCAATATTATTAAATACGTAGACTTTTCCTGAATTTCAGCACCACCATTTTATGCTCCTCTAAGATAATAATCTATAAAATGCAGACTATCGAAAAGGTAAGTTCATTCACCTATATCTAGCAAGTACTTTCCAGAGCATACAGTCCAGGTAACAAGGACACAGGGAATTGTAAATTTCCACTACAAGACAGAGAAATCAGTTTTAGGTGAAATTACACACAGATTGTTTTCAAATGATCTAATACTTGTTTATTTTTCTTTGTATAAACTTGATGGCACATTTTCCATATGCTCTCCTCCTTCCATCCCCAGTGCACACACTTTGAAACCCCACAAATGTTGGCAAATCAACATGAATTAATTCAAAATGTTTTACAACAAACAAATACATGCATCAATACTACGTGAACACTGGGGCCAAGAAAACATCAGGACTGGTAAACAGTTGTCTTCAACATATACATTTGCATAAACCCATACTGCCTGTAAAAAGAAAGATTATATTCAGAATCACATTTGACTTCTAACAACCCAGAACTTTCTCACCTAAAGAGAAATGATATAATCTTTCTGCTGGCAATTGTGCAGGATTCTTCAGCATATCACCCTAGAGCTTGTTTACTTTTTGTAATCTCTCCTTGTTCTTAATCACAATCCAATCATGAATTTCTAAAATATTTCACTATTTAATTCAATGGATCTGCTAAAAGAAATAGTTCTTCTTACCAATGTTAAAACAAACATTTAAATTTCTTTCATTCATTTTGGACTGTGGAAGATCAGTATATGGCGATTCATATGCTGACAGTACAACTGATTCAACAAAGATTCCCTCTAAAATTAGATATTCTCAAAGTGAAAAACAAAAAGGAAAAGACTTAATCTCTTTGAGAAGATGTCTTGCTTACCTGACTCTGCCATTCCACACCGACAGGCTGAACAATATTATCAGCTCTTCAAGCACTAATTCTTGCTAACTGGAAGGATATTTTCTCTCTTGCTGGATTAATAATCAACTTTCCAGATAGTTCATTTGTAATTCTCTGCTGTTTAACCCTTTGCATTGCTCCCATTTTACACTAAACAGTCTATATGCTTTCCAGTCCATTTTATTGAGAAAACAACAAAATAAAATGATGTTACATACCTGAAACTAGTATATAGTAAAAATAAGAAGCTGATTTGGAAGTTTGAGGACAGGTATTTAATAAACTAAATACATACAATATTAAAAATGCTTTCAGACTAAACATCCTTTATTAAGAGTTTGTTTTTGTTTTTTAAAGGACTCCAATCCCTTAAATTCAGTAGTCTGAAAAGACAACTGCATTTGGATAAACCACACCATCAACAAACCAAATGCTAGCAAGTCCAATGGCTCATACTACATCGTGTTCCCATGAACTTATCACTTGGCTCTCATCTTCAGTGTATATGTGAGTGTGATACATGCCTGCTACGCTTGGAAAATAACATTTTTTTTATTGAACAGTTAGCTGAGAAATTATCACAATTATCAGTTTGTGCAAGGCCGTCCATCTGTGTTGTCAGAAAGTAAGACCAAGAGTGGTTGGGAGCAGAGAAGAGATAAGAGAGGTTCAGAATCGCTAAAAAGGGGAGTTTAAATAAGGTCAGAACAGCTTAAGATGACAAACCTAGTAATTACAGGGAAGTTTGTTTTTCACAGATAATAAATAGCTTAATTACAAAATCTGTTATCGATCTCACAATAAACAAATATATTTTTGCAGCTCTATTATGTAGCAAGTGAAAATTACACAGCTGCAGTTGTGTTAAAGGGGTTATGGGGCCCAATATGAAAAGGTGGGTGAAAACCTTAAAATCCCAACCTGAAATCACTAATCTTTGTTTTAGGGAAGTGAAATGGCCCTTATCATATGCTTTGGTCAGGGCTGGGGTCTGTGGGGGGAGGGAGGGGGAGAGGGAAAAAACTAATTGCTCGGATGATAAGCGTCATGCTGCGAAAGCAGAGAAATAAGAACATAAAAAGCAGGACTCCTACCTTCCCTTTTCTTTCTAAAAAGCAACTGTTTTTTGGTTTTAGGAAACCCTGGGCAAAATCCAAGAGATTACAGTCCTTTTCACTAACAAAAATGCTTTCCCTGTAAAAGCGTGCTGTAGCTGTTTTATTAAATAGCACTGAAGTACTTTTGTTTTCCCCACAGACAAAGGGGCAGAACCTCCTAAAGTTATGGCATAGCACAAAAGAGACTTTATCTCCCTCTGCACAAAAGCAGTCCTTTATTAGGATCCCTATAGCAAATTTATTTTTACAGGATTGTAGGTCTCTCTGCAGCGGTACCTAATACTGTTTGCAATAAACGTTCTATGATATGTGCTGTAGAATTTATGATAAAATGTTGTAAAGTGTTGAAGCAAATTTCTTTCATATTTATAGTTAATTTTATTCAGTGTGTGTTTGAAGGAAAACCTTTTAAGAACTCCAATAATGTGAGAAAGCTACAACAACTAAATTTATTGTTAAGTATCACATCACTGGTACTCCTGGGGGTTCCTCTTCATGGGAAGAAAGCTTAAACAACATTTTCTAACACATTGGAGTGCTTCCCAGAGATGCGATGGCCTACAGAGGCAGTGCAGTATAAAGCACACTGGAATAATAGGTCAGTAAACAAGTTTTTTCAGAGAATGAACACAAATAAATATAACTGTTTAATAAAGGCAAATTATAGTTATCTTTTGTTCTGTACGAGGTACATTATCCCTCTCTCCTGTTTCACCTGATTCAACTGGAGGTATTTGTTCCATCACCTGACTTATGGTTGGCTAGAAATAATAGGACAAAACAATCTACTATTGTTACATGAGACAACAACCTTTCATGTCCTTGAAGCTCACCATGACCTTTCCTCTTTCTATTCCCCAGTGGTCTCTCTTAAAAACTAAAACTACACTCACTTAGGCTGAATTCCAGACTGTCATAAAAAGTGCCCTGTCCTTTCAAAACAAAACCAATTTTTACACCAAGGTGGGGGAGAAACACAAGTCCATTGTTCCAGCACAGATGGAAGTTAGAGTTACTAGGGCAACAGCTCTAATCCTCCTTTTTACCACCTTTTTCACATCATTGGCCTATCAAGTGTGCTACCTTTTAACTCATAAGCTCAAAAGCTGGTAGTCTAACTGGCTGCCCTAATTAGCTACGATTTTCACAGTACAGACAACATGATGAGCTAATCGAAATTTGCAAAATAATGACGTACCTCCAGCAAATATTCCTCCTCCTGAGGCCCAGTCTTAGAATAACAATAATGAGACCATTATTAGAGGAGGGCATTAAAATGCTGCACTGCTGCTAAACAGAGAACTTAATTGTTCTGGTCTTGTCCATTGAATCAACAACCTATTGTTGTGGACTTGAAAAATAAAGGACTGGAGAATGGGTGCCATAATGATTGGTCTGTGCTGCCATACCAGTACTCTGTAGAATTGTTTTCCTTTTGAAACTCTTGATGGACTAGTAGTTTTGTTTAAAAGTAATATAAAAGGCAATTGTCTGGATAAAAAGTCCTATTTATTGAAATCTTTAGAAGCAGTTGCATGGCTTTGTTCATGACCCCCGAGATAAAAACACAGGGACCATAATAATACTATTTGTAGAGGCCTGCCTACAGTAACACCAGATAACACTGACTTGTCTAGCTGCTGTAAAAGGAAGGAAGGCATTTCCTTAGCAGACAGTAAGATTGACAAAAGGTCAAATACTGAACACATCCAACTAATCTGTAAATGAGAAAATAATTTATTAAACAAAATATCAATTAGGATTTCTGGTTTTAGGTTTAAACCAATAAAGTGACACGGAAATCATTAGTCACAGCTCAAGTGTTTGTTTGTTTTTTGGTTTGTTTGGTGGTTTTTTTTTTTTTTTTGTTTTGTTTTTTGTTTTTTTTAAAACAACTATTGCAAATAAGCTATTTTGAATTTTTTTCAACTCCTCTGATGAGTTATATCCCAAAACATTGTGATTGGGAAGTCAAATAATACGTCTAAAGATGTAGGCAACTGAATAATGCAATTTGCAATTTTTACTGTGTTTAAAATAAAGCATTCTTTGAATTGAAAATTGTAACTGGGAGGAAAAGTTTGTTTAAAAATCTTAGGAATTTTTGTTTGTTTGAATTCTTTTGTAAAGTGATAAAATTGAAATATGCAGTTTGAAAATGTCATAATTTGCATAAAATAAACAACTGACGTTTCGGAGGATAAAACCAGAAATTCTAGTTTTAATCCATCAAAACATCTATCAAAATACATTGTTCTTAGTTCCATCAGTATGAAATGGGAATAAGACGATGGGTTACCCTAGATTTTTGCTGGGGGAGACGAAATCAGAATCAGGTCCCACATTCCCCCCCCCCCCCCCCCATTTTTTGCTATTTTTAAGCAGACCGCTACATATAAAATGGATCAGAAATAAGATAATACAATAGTGCAAACTGAGACTCTAACGATAACAACAACAAGAAGAAACTGAAGTTAGCCCCAAAAGCGCTCCCATGGGTATTTTGACATTGTCTTCAGTGGCAGCAGGTTCAGATCTTTACTTATTCTATTATGATCAACATTTTGTAGCCAACGTTTAAAAACGAAAGAAAGAAAAAGTTGGAAGTTAAAGGTTAACTAACACTACATTTTTAACTGTAGACAGACATGTTTACATGCTGTAAAGGTGTCTTACATGTAAAATCACAGTACATATTTTCTTTATAGTCAGGGGCTTTTCTTTTGTAAATTGAAAAATGCACACTATAAAGAAATATTAAACTGTAAATAAGACCTCTTGCTTCATTCAATCCATGCTTTGCTTCATTTATTTTCATCTTGTTAGGCTAAATTAATTAACAATCTCAGTATTGCACACTTTCTCTTTTCATTACATCAAATAATGGCCTGGATGTGGGAGGAAGCCCTCACCACAGGGAACTTGAAACACTACCTTGAGGAAGAGTTTCTTACATATGTATTGCTTTAGCAATATTAACTAGATAGATGTATTAATCTTACAACATTTATTAAATGGACTCTTCACTGCTTTAAAATAATTATCCTCTGAATTCCTTTAAAAAAAGAAAAAACATTTCAGAGGCCTGTAGCAGCCATTTAAAAAAAAAAAGAAAAAGAAAAAAAACCTGGCACCATAAATTCATAACTAGTTTTACTTAATGCTTTATTTAATATTTTTAAAAATTGCACTTGGATACAAACAGTTTGTGCCCAATTAGGTATATGGCCCAAAACATAATAATGTGTCAAATTACTCAACCAAAGCTGTCATACCATTTGCCTGTTAATGTTTTGTATATAATTATTTGGATGATTGGAATGATTTCATTGGTGAATCTGATTATTTTAATATTGTAATAGGGAGCACTATGTTAAACTATAAGTTTTCCTCCTTTAACCTACAATATTATGGCATCTGGAGCTATGCAAATGGACAAAACAGTAAAGCCTTTCTTAATCTTACCCTGATCAACCAGCCCTCTTTCTCCTAGTGTTTCTTATTTAATTAAAACAGACACTGACAGAAGGACATGGATTAGAACTGTAATGATGCATTTACTTAGATTAATCGGAGGCTCCTCTTGGAGTAATGGCTTAAACAAAGAACAAAAGGAAATTGTTATGAAACAGCCTTTTATCCCAGGCAAAGGTCACATTATGAGGTTTTTAATTTTGTCAGTCTCTGTTACACTGGGCCTTGCTACTGGAACATGAGAATTTTTTTTTTCTCCCCAAAGCCAGTTGTTATAACACAGCCATTAAAGCTGCAAATTAAAATGTCTGATTTTAAAACGGGTTGCTTAGCTTTCAGAACCCTCTAATTAGCATGTTGTGCATTGTTGTGAAAGAAAGAAGGCTAAAATGCTAATGACCGGCTGCCAGGTGACTGGACTGTTGCTCAAAATAATAAGAATCTTTTCAAGTAATAATAAATAAATAAATAAATAAATACTCAGCTCTTATGAATTATCCAACCTCAGGTCTACTCTGCAACACATGGGCTTAAAGAAATAATACACATCTAGCCAAAGATCTGAGCTCTGTAGATAGCACAACAGTTTCATATGCGAACTGGAGAGAAATTGTATCCACCCAGACATTGTAAGGGGAGGGCAAAACAGGGAAAGACACCAGAAGCCAAGTGAAATTGGGGCCAGGAAGAGGGAAAAGCAAGGAATGGGAAATTCTCACCCTACGGCATGGAAGGTACTTTAGGTACAACTTGTCTTAAACGTATGAGCTAGGGAACAGGCACAGCAAACATGGGAGTTTTGAGAGGGAATTCTCCAGGTGAAGGAAGAGTAACCAAATTACTCCTGGAGTGAGTTTGCTGTCTGTTAGTTGCTATGCTTGCTTGTTGTATGCCTCCTTGATGGAAGTTTGTAGTTGTGGTCTGTTTGGGCAGACTGTGAGCTGAGCCTAACGGCCTGCTTGGCATGGTTGAGAGCTTCTTAATGAATCTCTAGCCTGCCATCCTTTGATCCCTAATCCCTTTAGGATCCCTTGATAAGGGGGAGGGCTGACTCAAGGAGAACAGGGGTTAAAAAAGCCAGCTTGTTAAGTGACCAGAGGAGCGGAAAACAGGAGAGTTTTGCAAAGGAGTTGAAAGAGGAAGCATGAGAGCCAGAGGCACCTAACAACATTTTCTAAGCTCAGGCCAATAACACCCACCCAAAAAAACAAACCATACACAAAAAATAAAACCTCACAAACAAAGAACAAACAAACAAACAAAACCCCCTGCAAGGCAGAAGTCCGGTAGCAGAGTGGGGGCTATCCAGTTTATTGCACTGAATGTAGCTTGTATGATTACCTGCCTTGTAGACAGGTGGTGTGTATGTGTGCATTCGGTGCAAGCAGCTCATGGCCCGCAGAGAGACCGAGTACGGGCTCTTGAGACCAGAGTGGCTGAACTGGAGGAGCTAAAGGAGACAGAAATGTACACAGACAAGACTTTCTGGGACAAGTAGAGTGGTCCCACCCCCAATCTGACAAACTCTGTGCAGTTGGGGAGGATGAAAGTCTCAAGGAAGTCTCATCAAGCTGGAGCAAATGGAAATGATCCCATAGTTGGGACTCTTCTTCCAGAGAACGTAATGGTATCCTCCCGCACTGAGGATATCCCTCCAGGAGAGGGAACCTGAGTCATTAGGAAGAGCCAGGTAATAGTAATGAGGAATTTGATTATTAGAAATATCGATAGTTGGGTTTATGACTGGGAGAACCACATGGTGAATTGACTGCTGGGTGCAAAGACTGTGGACCTCTCAAGACATCTAGATAGACATATGTGCAGTCCTGGGGAGGAGCTGGTGGTCAAGGTACACGTAGGTACCAGTGACATAGGAAAGGTATGAGAGAGGTCCTGGAAGCCAAAGTTAGGCTGTTCAAAAAGAGATTGAAGTCCAGGATCTTCATTGGCAGCATTCACTGAAATGTTTCTAGTTCCATGTGCAGGGCCAGGAAGAGAGGCAGAATTGCAGGGTCTCAATGCATGGATGAGATGATGGTGTTTGAAGGAGGAATTTAGGTTTACTAGAAACTGGAGAACCTCTTGGGAAAGGAGGGGCCTATACAGAAACTTGGGCTCCACCTAATCCAAAACAAAACCAGATTGCTGGTATGTAAAATTAAAAAGGTCATAGAGGATTTTTTAAACTATGGGATTGGGAAAAACCAACACATGCGGAGAAGCAGACAGTTTGGACAGACACATCCCCTGGGGAAGGATTTATTAAAGAGAATACTTTATATATCATAGTAAAGAGGAGAGGATAGAAGCTGATAAAGTATAGGCAGGAATTTAAGAGAAACAACCAAACAAAAAAGACTCCCATTCAATTACATCACATGAAGGCAAACAACTAAATATTGACAAATTTTATAAGTGCTTGTATACAAATGCAGAAGTCTAAATACTAAAATGGGTGAACTTGAGTGCCTGGCATTAAATAAGGATATTAATATAATAGGCATTACAGAAACTTGGTGGAACTATGATAATCAGTGGAACATGGTAATACCTGGGTACATAATGTATAGGAATGACAGAGCAAGTCACACTGGTGGGGGAGTAGCACTATATGTGAAAGAAAGCATACAATCAAATATAGCAAAAATCTTAAATGATTCAAAGAGAATCTCTATGGATAGAAACTCAATGCTTGAATAATAAGGGTATAATAGTAGGAATATATGCCTGACCCGGACGGTAATGGTGATTGTGAAATGCTAAGGGAGATTAGAGAGGCTACAAAAATAGAAAATTTAGCAGTAATGGGAGATTACAACTATCCTCATATTGACTGGGAATATGTCTCCTCACGACGGGATGCAGAGATAAAATTTCTAGACACAATTAATGACTGCTTCTTGGAGCAGCTAGTCTCGGAACCCACAAGGGGAGAGGCGATTCTTGATTTAGTCCTAAGTGGCACACAGAATCTGGTCCAAGAGCTGAATATAGCTGAACCGTTCGTTAAGAGCGACCATAATGTGATTAAATTTAACATCCTTGTGGGGGGGAAATACCAAAGAAACCCATCACAGTAGCATTTAACTTCAAAAAGGGGATCTACATATGAGGAGAGATTAAAAAGACTGGAACTGTTCAGCTTGGAAAAGAGATGACTAAGGGGGGATATAATAAAGGTCTATAAAATCATGAATGGTGTGGAGAAAGTAAATAGGGAAGTATTATTACCTCTTCACATAACACAAGAACCAGGGGTCACCTAATGAAATTAACAGGCAGCAGGTTTAAAACAAACACAAGGAAGTACTTCTTCACACAATGCACAGTCAACATATGGAACTTGTTGTTGGGGGATGTTGTGAAAGGCAAAAGTATAACAGGGTTCAAAAAAGAATTAGAGAAGTTCATGAATGATAGGTTCATCAATGGCTATTAGCCAAGATGGTCAGGGATGCACCCCATGCTCTGGGTGTCCCTAAACCTCTGACTGCTAGAAGCTGGGACTGGAAAACAGGGGCTGAATCTTTATATACATTGCCCTGTTCTGTTCACTCTCTCTGCAGCATCTGGCATCACTCACTGTTGGACGACAGAACACTGGGCTAGATGGACCATTGTCTGATCCAGAACAGCCATTCTTATGTTTTTATGATATAAAGAGTCTAGACTTCACCCCCATTCAGGTCTAGAGAGTCCTGCTTATGAGCTTGGTTCACCTGAAGTCAAGACTGCATCCAAGAAAATCCCAAGAAAAGATACATTTTGTCACTGAATAATCAGCCCTTTTATTTACAAATCAGCATAAGGAAAGGCATCTTAAACCAGAAGACTCAACCAGTGTTGAAAAGTATCACAATTTTATTGCAAGTCTTGTGAAATTTTCTTAAAGTGCCAGCTCCGAGAAATATGTAAATATTATGAGAATCTTACTTTAAAAAAAAAAAAAAAAAAAAAAAAAAAAAAAGCTAAGTTTGTAATTCTCGTGGTTGCAGAGAAACATTTGAAAATGTGACCCAAGTGTACCCTAAAGTCTCAAAAACCAGAGGACAAAATGAACATGATTTTTTTAATATTAAGATTTTTATGTCAATCAAATGATTAGTAGAGGCCCATTCATGATTTTTCTTCACATAGGTGAAGAAAACAGGAAAAAAAGCTGACTATACAGTGACAAAGTGTATGTAAACTTAAGGACCTTTTTATTTCATATATTAAAACTTTAGAGGACCTGCAGAGCTGGGACCAAATTTGAGACTCATCTGCTGCACACAGACATCAGCAACCGGGTTCCACAACTGCAAACATGTCCATAAATTCTCAGATCCCCTGTTCCAAAGTGGTAAACAGGGAAGCAACCCATCACCAGGAACAGAGTCCATGGTTCTGGCAAGGTCAAGTGCCATGCAGGACAATGGGGTACAAGGGATGATAAACAAAGGAGGACCATTGCACTAGACAGTGTGACCACAGTTGATAGCATTACACCAGGCATCATGTAGTGAAGTTTCCAGATCTGGCTTATTCTTGCAAATCTATGAATCTCTGCAGTGGCCCCACAGGCATGACTAGGTAGGGTCAGGGTGAGTCCCTCTTCACATGTCAATGGAGAGTTTGAGAGCATAGGATGCTATGCTGGTTTTATCCATCCTGGCGACATGGTTGAAAAGCATGCAATGCCACTTTTGAATATATTGAGCAATTGAGAGAAGGCCGGATCATTGCAAGATTGTGACATTTTACACAAAGTCAAGCTTCTCTGTGCTCAGGATTTGGAGCTGACAGCGCATATGAAATGCCTCCAGCCACTTCAAGTCTGCCTGTCCAGGTCCAGGTTTTTTACCCATATAGCAATACAAGTAATACACAAGTTTGATAGATCCCAAACTTTGTCTCAGCACAAAGATGTTTTTTACATCCATAAGTGAGACTGGAGGCAGGGAGACCTATTTGTTGAAGAATGTCCAGTTTGCTGCAACTGTTTTAACTCTGCTTGCAGCCGAGGTAGATGAACTCATCAATACTCTCCACAGTACTTGAGCCCATCTGCACCGGGGTTCTGGTGACCCAGTCCCAAGGTTCTGGACTTTGGTCATCTGCCAGGAGACATTTAACCCCACAGTGTGGGTGGCGTTTTGAAGACTTGGAGGGGCAGGCTTACATTCTCTCACTTCTACACCAGCAAGGCAGCATCATTGGTGTAATCTTAGTTGGTGAACCCTTCTTAACCAACCTTGAGTCCACCATGTGGATTGGCAAAGTCCTAACATCCAGTTCACAGCTTGACAGAATAGTGCCAGGTTGAGAATGCATTCCTGCCCCACACATGAAGTTGTGCACAAATGTGGCAAAAGCCATGAACCAATGTGCACTCTCTCACACATCGGATTTAGTGGAACATCTGAAATGCAAACTCCATTCAGTGCAAGCCAAAGTGCTGACCTATCAACCAAATCAAAAGCCACTTTGACGTCAATATATGCCATGTGAAGTGGGCAGTTAAATTCTTGGTGCAGCTCAGCCAGAAGCCAGACGGTAAGGACAGCATCCATAGTCCACTGTCCAACAATGAAACCTGACTGCTGTGGACAGTGATGGTCTGCTAAGGAGCAGCCGCATCCTACCAAGGAGAATGTGAGTGAAGACCTTTTCAGGGCGTTATAGCCATGAGTCTGGCCTGTAGATGCCACACTTTATGCAAGATCCTTTGCCCTTGTACAGGGACAGTCTTTCCATTCTGCTGGCACTTTGTCTGATGCCCACACTTTTAAGAACAGTTGATGCTAGCCAAGGCTCAATGTTTCCAAGACATTTTTTGAGCAGCTCTGGTGGAATAATATCACATCCAGCAGCACGTCCATTCCGCAACTTTTGGATAGCCTTCCATACTTCCTCAAGTGATGGAGAATCAGTGTTTATCCCTGAGTCTGCAGCTGTGTGGTTTGATGGGTCACATAGCTCTACGGCAGGCGCTTTCAGTTCAGCACGCTTTCATACTGTGCTTTCCATCTGTTCAGGACCACATCCGTCAATGGGCAGATAGAGCCATCTGGTTTCATCATGGAGGTGTTAGAAGTTTGTTTTTAGGTGCATCATAGCTCTGTAGGTAGGACACAGATGGTTTACTTTTGGCAGTCCTCTGCTGCATTGTCTAGGAAGATGATGTAGATCTCATGGTCACATTGTGCCACAGGCGGGAAAATATCTTTTCGCCTGTTTATGTTCTTGGACATCTCCCTGCTGACATACTTCTGCTTTTTCCCCCTCTAATATATTAATTATAATGATCTAATGGAAGGAGGTAAATCTCTGACATTTTACTGGGAGAAGGCAAGAAGAGTTCTCCCCAAGGGAATGACAGCCAGGAGACTTCTGCATGGTCCCAAATAGTGTCCCTTGCTGACAACAAGTGGAGCTGTCAGCCAGGCAACCTAGATGGAGTTCACTGGGTCAAAGAACACTCCACAACCATCAAAGGAAGAGGAAACAGCGTCCCAGAGACTCCCCATCCCCAACACAACACAATACAGGATCCTAGTCCAACCTCTCCTTCAAACAAAGCTGCACAGACATTACAACATCCCCTGAAGGTGTCAGTGAGTGGAATGAGAAATTGGGGATCTGATTATGGCAGCATGGGGCTGGAGGTAAGCTCCTCTGAGCAGTTCTGCATCACCACATTGCCAAGTGCAGGCTGATTCCATTCCATCCCCTTTAGCCCCACAGCCTGACCATCCCCAAGGACCAATCAGCCTGGTGTGCAAACCAGATTAGGTGACAGTAACGGTATGCCTACACTGTGTTTTAAAACCCACAACAGCAAGTCTCAGAGCCTGGGTCTACAGACTCGGGCTCGTGCTATGATGCTAAAAACAGTTGAGCAGACTTTTTGGCTTGGGCTGAGGGTCAATTTATGAATTTGCCAAGCTGACAGATTTTAAAGCTAAAATTTAACAAAGCAGATTAATTCATAAATTGACCCCCTTTCACGTTTATATCAGGCTCTGAATCTGGCCTGCCTCCCTCCAGGCTTCAGACACGAAAGTCCAGCCCAAGCCTAAATGTCATTACAGTTGTTTTTTGGGCCACAGAGCAGTCCCTGTGAGCCTGAGTCTTTAGACTTGGGCTCAGATTTGCAGCTGTTGGTTTTTAAAATGCAATGTAGATATACCCTAAGAGGTACTACACCTCTCAGTGCTGTGTAACATAGGCATTTTGAAGTTCAAATGAACCCAAAAAGTCAAAGCAAAAGTCAGTCAAAACCACCTTTCATTTGTGTATAACCAAACCAAAAACTGGCTATAACTAAAGCCCCAAGCCATGTGGGTCAAGGGTTTGGATTTCTGTATTTCACTAAGTAACGGTCAGATTCTGGCTTCCCAGGCACATTCTGAATAGCACCTTATGCAATCAGTCATATCAGTACACCTAACATAGGTATAGTGTCGCATTCTGGTCCTGAAGGAATATTTACATAGCTACATGTAAGTCACTGAAATGCCTACCTTAAAGGAAAATACCTTTCTCTTCACAAGTATTGTCTGTTTTTACAGTCAAACAATTATCAATCCGTTTTGTTTTCAGAATGGCAAATAAAGTCTGGTAGACAAAGATTTACTTGTGAAACCTTAGATGAAAGAAAATAATATGTAGTTGAAAATATACTGAAAACTTGGCAGTATCCATCTAAAACCAGGGGGTACTACTGTCATCTGCTAGCATGGCAATTCTCCAACCAGGCCAAGTGCTTTTTGATGACAAAAGAATCATATCTTAACAGATCAGAACAAATGTTCACAGAAACACTTATTTTAAAATATCCCTTGGTTGACTCTTCTATTTTTATTCTTCCACAGCAAAACAAAACAAAAACCACCTCTATGAAAGAGAAAATAAGCTGATAACTTGATTCACAAAACAAGCACAGTAGTGGTCACTGTGTATCTAGTGAAAAACAGAACTTGAGAAAAGTTATATTTGGCTTGATCCTTCAGACCCTCCACTCATGAAACACTCATTGCCTCCATTTGGAATTCTGCACACACAGAGTGTGAAGGATTGCATATATGAAAGACACTGTGTAACGATTACAATTATATTGCATGTATATATTTATAAGCACAATGCATATACATTGGGATAAATTGGTCTCCAGAAGGTATATTTGTTACTTAATGTTGAAGTATATGCCATTGCCTTTTTAGTGAATGAGTAGTAAAATTTGCATCAGCCAGTGTGAGCGTGTGCTTTAAGATCAGAGTTGCTTAGATAATAAATTATCTGCATCATTTAACATCTACTGGATAGAAGGCTATCCAGGTAAAATCTTAATCCACACAGCATTAGAACAATCAGTTCCTGCATGACTACAGTATTTGGTGTCCCGTGGCTTCTACTGAATATCCATATATTACATTAGTACTATATTAGCGTACACAGCAGAGCAGCAGTAATTTAAGACTTCAGCATAGCAGTCTGGCTGGATCAGGCTGGCACAGCAGCAGCTGGAAACACTAGTACATTGGAAACACTAACTAAGCAGTTGTGTAGAATCAGGAATCATGCTGGCATGGTGTAGGACAAGGGATCTGGTACATTAACAGCTCGATTGTGCCATTAAGGTTCAGCTCTGAGTAAGTATGGTGCAGATTCACATTGGCCTAGGGAGCTCTGGTGGCTAATACAAAGGGAAAATGGAGACCACAGCCTCACCTTCTTCCTACCCCCTTTAAACACACAATCTTTGCCCACCCACAGAAGGTCCATTCACAATCTGGCCGTACATATTGCATGTTGGACCACTCAATTAAACTGAGTTTAAAAAAAAAACAGATATACAATGCTGGAAAATAAGCAATAAAAGATCACAAATGATACATCAGAGAACAAAGAGGTTAAGAAGTTCCCCCTTCAAAAACACTTTTCTTATAGCTCAGAAGAAAACCCCGAAAAAAGCTCTCAAAATATAGTTGCAGTTTTAGAATCTATAAAACTGTTCTTCCACCGATACTAATTGAAACCAAATGTACATTCACGGCCAAATCATGTTGTCAATGGAGTTCCTTCATTGAAAAGTCAAGCAGGATTTGGTTCAAAATAGAAGGGGAGAAATAAGCTCCTTTTAAAATACGATTTTATGCAAATAAAATATCAACAGATTTTTCAGGATGCCTCTCCCCAATGACTGTGCCACAAACATAAGATTTGTGTCAGTGTCCATCACTTTCAGAATGGGAAGCAGTGCCCCAATATCTATCGCTGTAGTATCTGAATATTTCACAATCATTATTGAATTTATCCTCACCAAACCCCTATATGGTAGGGAAGTATTATAGAATCATAGAATCATAGAATCATAGAATATTAGAGCTGGAAGGGACCTCAGGAGGTCATCTAGTCCAACCCCCTGCTCAAAGCAGGACTAACCTCAGCTATATCATCCCAACCAGGGCTTTGTCAAGCCTCAGCTTAAAAACCTGTAAGGATGGAGATTCCACCACCTCCCTAGGTAACCCATTCCAATGCTTCACCACCCTCCTAGTAAAAAACTTTTTCCTAATGTCCAACCTAGACCTCCCCCTGCAACTTGAGACCGTTGCTCCTTGTTCTGTCATCTGCCACCACCGAGAACAGCCTAGCCCCATCCTCCCTAGAACCCCCTTTCAGGTAGTTAAAAGCCGCTATCAAATCCCCCCTCACTCTTCTCTTTTGCAGACTAAACAAGCCCAGTTCCCTCAGCCTCTCCTCATAAGTCCTGTGCTCCAGCCCCCTAATCATTTTGGTTGCCCTCCGCTGCACTCTCTCCAAATTGTCCACATCTTTTTTGTAGTGGGGGGCCCAAAACTGGACACAGTATTCTAAATGCGGCCTCACCAATGCCGAATAGAGGGGAATAATCACTTCCCGTGACCTGCTGGCAATGCCCCTCCTAATGCAGCCCAATATTCCATTAGCCTTCTTGACAACCAGGGCACACTGCTGACTCATATCCAGCTTTTTATCCACCGTTACCCCCAGGTCCTTTTCTGCAGAGCTGCTGCCCAGCTCGTCGGTCCCCAGTCTATAGCTGTGCATGGGATTTTCCATCATCATTCCATATTTCACGGATGGGGAATTCAGGCACAAAGAGATTAATTTGCCCAATGTCACATAGGAAGCTTCTGTGGTATTGGGGACTATTCCTTTCATGTCTGAGCTTCCCAGAGAGAGAATCTGGACAGGCTGCTGTGAAGTTCTTGTTGTTATGAACAGCCAATAAGAATGGGCCACAGAATAAAGCAGCACTCTTGCAAGGATCTTAAACATTGAGCGATCACTGACCACCATAGCACAGGAACTGAACTTAAACCAGCATAAGCCCCGTCCAATGCCTTCATCACAAACCCATCCTTTCTTTCTGTAACCAGATGCCCACAGTTGTATGAGCACTGGTAAGTACTCAAAATAAATATTGCTTGCACCCCAGCAGTTCAACTTTTTTCAACAGAAATGGCCTTCCAAAATGGACAAGAATATCCATTTTATTTGCTACAGCACTAATTATCTAACAGTATTAATTACTACTACATAATCACTATTGCTTAATCCTCTTTATTTCAGATTTAACAACTAGATCTGGCTCTCTCTCTCTTCCCAAGCTATAAATCAGGAGTTCTATGGACACTAATACAGCCACAAAGCTCCATGAGTCCCTTCTACTGCTCTGCCCTACCTCATCCCCATCCTTTCTGAACAGCCTTGTGCATCCTGCATCCCTGCTCCCTGTTCCATCCAGCACAGCCAATCCACATTGGTACCATTTGAAGCATGGCCTTTCACATCTATACGGATGAGAAGAAGCAAGAGTTGCCCCATAGCTACTATTTTGATTTTCAAAAGACTGCTTTTGGGTCAGCTTTCTCAGCCCAAGAGATCAGGTCACTCATGTATTTTCTTAAAAGCCACTTACTAGATTATCATAATTACCAATTCTTACATGGCTCTTACTACCATGTAACCACTCCTTTTGCAATGCCAGCTACTCTGTCTTGTTTCAAAAGTTAATTCACATCTGGTTTATAACATACTGTACTAAATACTTAGCCCTCAAATCCCTTATAAATTACTTATTTGGTTCTGTAACTGTTTCTCATATAAATGTATAAAAGCACTTTTGACTTAAGTTCCTGAAATTCCCTTAGCAATGGTACTCTTCGAATTTCCAGAACTGTCAAATTTTCTTTTTCAATCATTAAAATAACAATAGATATATGTTAGATGAAAAAATAACAAGAACATTTGACTCAGTTTTTCTACACATCATCACTGATGTTTTATAAATAAAACTGCCCTGTTTTTGCATAAGACAATTTTGGAATATGATACAGACTTTTGCAATTGATCACTGAATTAATCAGATCACCTTCATTGTGGGGGCCAGAAATTAAATTGATGAATGACTCTCTATTATTTGCAATAGCTAAACTATTGTTATATTCTTAGATCCAGATATTTACCCAATGAGCACTTCATTCCTATGGATATGGGTATTTTGCTACCATGTGCACACAACATACATGAACAGTGTGAAAACTGCATATTGATTCCTGTAGTTAGACACAGCTTGCTTGATTCAACTTTACTTACAAGCTAAAATTCAGTTCAGTTTCACTAATCAAGAGAAGAGTGAAACTGAGCCAAACTTTGAAAGCTCGTGAAGGATCTATCCTTGTTGGTGGAAACCATGTGAAATTGGAGCAGGTAGAGTTTTGCATTCACATGTTGGTTCCATTCAGAGCAGAAACCTAAACACTTCCAAACCGAAGGCAACCACATTTTGACATATTCACACACACAGGTGATATTCATCTGAAACTGCAGAGCCATGTGATAAATGAATTTACTTGGCACTGTTGACCACCTCACTCTCTTCCCAATAATCTAATTTTTCCAGGCTTAGTGGCTAGAGCACTGACCTGAGATTCAGGAGACCTGGGTTCTATCCCTGGGTGTGCTGCTGGGTGACCTGGGACAGCTCACTTCACCACTCTACGCCTTCATTTCCTCATTTGTAAAATGGTGATAGTGACTTTCTTTATAAAGCACTTTGAGATCTTCCGAGGAAAAATGCTACTTAAGAGGTAGGTGTTATTATTCCAAGGCCCTCAACTGCTTCAAAAGCTACCATTTTAAAATGAATCTGCAAGAGAAATGTTTCACCTTCTCCCCCATTATATTTCCCTATATCCAATCAGCCAATCACACTATTAAATTCTACTACAATGACTTTAATTGGATAAGAACACCCGCACAAACCAAGCAAGTTAGTACACAGAGTGTGCTCTTGTTTACAAGCTACATCCTGTCCACTTCATTCCTAGGTTCAGCCTGAAACCCAGCTCCAGCTGCAATAGCTTGCAAACTGAAAAGTCCTTTTTTGGAACCCTGCCATACAGAATGTTTATGACCTTAAAGGTGCTGCAGCCACACCCTTTCAGCTCTATTCTTAAAGCTCCATACACCATACAGCCACATGTTGAATTTCTCCTCTAAAACTACACCTGCCCAAGGCTCACAACTAGCAAAATTTAATCCTGAGGCAGTGGGCAGGTTTGTTTGTTTTTTACACAAAAAATATCATGACTTTAAAGCCCACAGCCCTACAAAAGATAGAACTGGAATCATAGAATATTAGGATAGGAAGGGACCTCAGGAGGTCATCTAGTCCAACCCCCCTGCTCACAGCAGAACTGACCCCAACTAAATAATCCCTGCCAGGGCTTTACCTTACTGGAAAGAGAATATTTCCAGCTTCCATGGGAGACATATAGCATTGGTTTGTAACCCTGGAACGGCCTGAAATATCAGACTTCAAATTTGTGACTTTTTGGTGTATAAAAAGGTATTTTAAGTCATATTTAGATGTTTTCATGTTTCCTTCTGAGATCTATGAGTTAAGACTCATAGTAACTGACCCAACTGGCTTTACAAGCAAAGGGATGCAAAACAGTGTCCTCCACTCAATTTAAGAATATTGTTTTAATGTTTCACTCCGGATGTGGCATATACAGAATACATAATAATACAGTGTAGTTATAAAGACATTAATGGTATTCATATGGGATGACCTGCATAACTCATTTGTGTCTTCTACATCTGTGAGGAATGTAATAGCTAGTGATAAAACATTCATTATCATGCCATGATGTTCACCATGATTTCCATCAGACATTTACATACAGACACCTTTTTTTAGGATTTTTGTTTTTTCAATCTTTTCTTTAAAGCCTGTCTCCTATGGCAGGGAAATGCAAGTTGGGCCTATGAGGCATTTCCTTCTTGACCTCTCTTTCAATGGGAGACAGAAGATAAGCCTCAATGAGACAGACACACCCACTTCTGTGCTCTAGAGAGGCGCCACCTCAAGTTTTTTCTTTTCAAGCAACAGAGGAGAAAGTTTCAAGCCACACCACTCTCTTTTTGCCTTGCCTTACAGGGATAAACGAGTAAACTTTGGTCAGAGAGATCCTGCCTTCTTTGCATAGATTCTGGCAGACAATGCTTATGTGAGGAGGATTCTCCAAGGATGTACAGATTATGAAGTCTGGGTGTATCTGCAATAGCCATGGATGGAAGTCTCTTTCTTACACAAGGGAGATCATATGAGGAAGCAGTTATAGGCCTTAGGACAAGCGTGTGCAGGATGGAGGTGGATACCTCAGGTATGTGGACATACAGAACAGATGTCTCAGGCATGGGGAGACAATGCGTCTCCATTGGAGAGGAGCATAAGAAAAGCTGAGCATAGTAAATGAGCTTGAGAAGGAGTCTCTGAAAGCTACCAGCAATCTCTTTCAAACATCCTCATATAGCAGAGTCTGATGATGCACAGTCCCTTCCGTGGACCTACTTCATATTAGTTTTAGATTAATGAATAGATATGAGAGATTAAACAGTTAAATTTGGCATCTTCAACTAATATTGAAAAATTAATATAAAATTTGTACAAGCTGGCACTCCTTGCTGTAATGAAATGCATTGTCAGCCCTCACTTATTGAAATATTTGTGTTTCCATGCAGTTAAACAAATGCTTTCTTCATTTTCTTTTAAAACAGCCTCCCACCCATGTTTCTCTAAACAGTGGCAATCCGGCCAGCTGAAAAACATTGTACAATCTGGGCAGTTAAGTCTCTGACTGCCCACTAAAAGGGCCCTGTTCTTATTTTATCAGCTAAAATACATGAGGAAAATAATGAGACTACCAAAATTAGAGCACAACTGAAAGGAACTTTTATGTCATAATATTTGCACTTTCCATCATAAATCATAGTATATGAGTAGAATATAGCATGATAATAGTATTAACATAGCCATGTACATAAGAGAAAGGTAACCTTTTTATTTGTTTTTGCACATTGCTATTCTTAATACTACTGTGTACTTTTTTCCTCAATTTTTTTCCTTGTAGATTCTTTATATAAATTATGATGAACTCACAAGTACTATCATCAAATTTATGGTGTATGTTTGCTACACTGCATATTACAGCCTCATAGTTGTTTGCCCTGCAGTGTCAAGGATTTGCATAGAGTTTAAATGTGTGAGATCGACACAAACTATAGTTAAAATACTATAACACTTATATGTTTTTCTATATGAACTAGTAAAAAAATAAGTTTTTATTCTTCTTTAGGGCAACATTTTATTGCAATTAAATAGAAAGGCTTAGCTCTGCTACTTCTTTGAAAATAATCATGACCAAAAAGACACAATTTTAGGAAATATAACTAAGAAGAGAAAGGAAATCTGTCTATTTCCATTCAAGGTAATATCAAAACCAAATATATCTTTTTGATATTTAAAATCTGAACAGTTTTCTTTTTAAAATTCTTTCATCTGTGAGCACAATTTAAACAAGTGCTTTGAGAGAGAAAAGATTGAAGTGCCTCTCTTTAATCCTGAGGTTTTTTAAATTCATTATACTCTCTTCCTCTCATTCACTGTTGACCATCACTGCAGTACCATACCTCCAGCTGTGAATTAGAACATACAGCTACTCTGAAGCCAAAACAAGTAGTGCTGATTTAAAAATAAGGGAGAGTGTAATGGGGAAGAGACATGGGTTTCCATTGCCTTTAATTTTAGTACCACCTCTATAATACAGTTTATGACATAGCAACCTGATTGATACAAGTTACAGAAATAGCTGTAACAAATGAGATTATGGAAAATTTATCAAAACTTTAAAATGTGAATTAGTCTAACATCACTTGAGGAAAAAATATACTCTCTTTTAGACCATGACTTACAGAATGATATATTTTATTAAGGTTTTGCAAACTGTACAATAGCTTCTTGACTGTTCTGTTATGCAGCTCAGCTGCTGAAATTCTACATTCCTGACATTTCTGCGCTCTTCCCTTAGTGCAAAACTAAAGTATGCTAGAAACAAAAGATGACAAAAAATAAAAATAATCCTCCAGGCAAAAGGTTCAAAGTTGCCTAAGATTATGATGTAAACAATTACAAAAAGATTTTTAAAAGGAAGCTGTAATTTTTTTCAGTTTTAGTCTGGAATACACATTTTCTTTTGGTGAGTGCTGGAAAAGCAAATGAAGAAATTAATAAAACTTTGCATTCTTTCTATTCTCATAAAATCAGTGCTGAAACTGACCATTTTAAAAGAAATTGTTTCTATGGAGGAAGACAAACAGCCACCAAAAGTTGAAAGTGCCAATCAAATTTAAATGTGCTTTTTAACAGACCTTTATGTTGCTAGGGACAATACAACAGTGCAAAAAGCTACTACAGCTGCGTACTTCATAGCAATTCCCAGAGCAAACTTTTAAAAAATTATTTGGCTTTTAAGTTTATGATAATAATTCCTCAAACCTAAAACACTTAGACATTCTCTAGGTAATTGTTAATGGTTTTGTATTTATTATTCTATGCTTGTCAATCTTAGGATGTCACCAAAAAATAAGTAGATTTCTTTCCATTTCAATCAAAACATCAGCAATTCTAGGTCCCGTACGCTTATAATATAATCACAAAAAAGCTCTAAATTAATTTTTAAATTTCATCTTCAATATTCTTCTACTATAAAATGTATTTTATCCCATGTTAATTTTCATACAATACAAAGCAAGAAAAATGCAATTACTCATTAATGTATCAATTATTGTGTTACTATTATTCTTACCCTAATAACATTACCTACACTAGTTTTATCTATCAAGACAACCATAAGCAAAAGAGACAAGTTAGTCCAAGGACATGATGTCTTTCAGGCTCTATAGCACTTAGCAGGTTACTGGGCCTCCAAGGCCTAACAGATTTAACCAAGACTTTTCACACAATCAGGTAAAGAAAGCTAGGCCAGTCAGCAGATGTCCCATTCAGATAACAAAGAGAATATTTTAGTGACAATGTGAGAAAAACTATTTTTACTGTTTTAAAAAAAAAACCACTCAACTGTCCTTTTTTCTCTGCTAAGAACTATCCACAAGAGTTAGACATTCACTGTAGTCATCACTAAATGTGAAGTCAATCGTACATGTTTTAGCAGAAAATCCCCATATAAAATACTTATAGGAAATCACTACATCATTGTTAGACAAGAAGACATGTCTGAACTCCGAAAGAATTAGGACAAACACTGTCTATGTGTTGCTATACAAGTCTCATAAGTATAAAGAAAAAGGTTATTGTTATGCACATTAAATGGACAGATTGTATAGCATTGCTGGGTAATTTAGCTGCAATTTCATTTTAACATAAATTAAGAATTAAGCATGTCCAATTTTATTGAGTTGGAAGATGCAGAAAATCTGCCAACAAGAGATGGTTATTAATATTCCAGACAGTCTGAAACGACTGTGCTCAGTTCCACACCAATGAAGAGGTGAAAGTGCTGTAGTGTGAACAAAGCCAGTTTTAGCATTTGTTAAGGTCACTTCAGTTCCTTCAAGTCGCCCTTCTTAGAGTCCATTACCTCAGCTAAATATGCTCAGCAAACCATAATAATGATGGAGATAACCCTAGAATACTGTCTGAAGAAACCAGTTTGGGGTGTGGTTTTGAATTTGAATCAGGGAAAAGATGACTGCACAGCCCATGCTCTTACTCTTCTCTGAGGCCAAGTTTAAATAAAGAAGAATAGTTTTCAGTTATCTTGGACCACATTTCAATAGCAAGGGAACTGTGAATGAAAGGAGTTTACAAAGAGGACTGTTAAACATTAAAGTATAGTATAATCACTGTTTGAATTAGTCATAGACAGTTTAGACACTGTCCAACCCACTTTCCAATCATCTGCAACAAATGTGCTCCATTAAAACAGAACCACATGGAAAACAAGCTAGCAATTAACACAGCTTCTATGCCTACCTCTATACAGCAGAGAACTCAAACTTTTAGTGAAACTGACTGCTGAATTACTTCCATACTCATGCTGTTTAGACCTTGGCAACAGACATTTACCCTCACTCCCTACAGTATGTCATCCTACAATACTGCTATATCATCAAAATAAGCATGAAAAAGTCACCCACAATTTAGCCGCTCATTGTGGTTTACATCCTCTATTAATGCAAATATTTGAAGATCAGAGAATAACAGACTTTTTCAAAGACTGCATAATATGTTACTTAGCAGACAATATCAAAACTAATAGTTGATGTAGGTCAAATAAATTAATCTAATTACTAATTAGTAGACATCTTGCATTGTTTAACAAAATGATTTCAAGCTTTAGCAGCTTTCTGCTGTCCCAGGCTATTATGTGTCCTACAGATCTAGAGCTTACAGCAATGTTGTGCTTTGGATCATTTGCAAATAAAAAAGGGGAACAGACTAGCAGGGGACGATGACAAGTAACTAGGTGCTAAATGTAGATTCTGAAAACTTTACAAGCCCTCTCCCCCAATGCCATTATCAATAGAAATGTTTTCACTGAAATTATTTTTAATAAAATCCTGGAACTGGGTTTTTGGGGTGTTTGAACATCTGTCTGAAGAGTTGGGAACACATATCCAATGCCATTAAGCAAGTGCATGAGAACCAATGCCCAGCCTAAACCAACACAAAGGAAGGAGTAGAGTCAATGCTATCTTAATTCTCCTAATTTAGCTGGCCCCCCCTTCATGCCTAATGCATTCTGGTGAAGCTCTATGAGTTGGCGGGGTAGAACCATGGAATAGACACACTATGAAATGTTCTCCTCAACACCCCCACAGATTTTAAAAAGTAACCTTTAACTCCCACAGGGTGCCCTCCACAGTTCTGGAGAAGGCATCCAATGGCCACCAAACTCCCAAGGAAGGGGGAGGTACAATGAAGTGTAGAAGTTCTAGGGTTTGGGAGCAACATTTCCCTCCCCCTTCCCCCCTGGATCATCTGGTTTTACAGATTTAGGGGGCCCTGCTCTTTGACCCTGTGTCACCTCAAAACACTTCTCTCCCCACCAGGGGACAATCAAGAGGAAAGTCTTCAAAATAAATTTCAAATTCTTTTCTGGTCTCTCGCTCGCCCTCAAAGGTCTTGCCACAGAAGGGAGCAATATAGCCCTATGGCAATAACCAGTACTGTATCTGGGCAAAGGAATACAACAGTATGTTTGTATATCTGTGTGAACTATGACAGTTGTCACATGTTTTATTGTAAGTGTTGTCAATTCTGGAGATTTTACAGCAGGTCTTGTTATTTGGTTGGGGTGGGAGAGGGATTTCAAGTCTTCGCTCCTGGAATTATGCAATTCCACTCAACTTTATTTCTTAAAAAAAAGGAAGTTTTGAATCCTCATAGTTATGGAAAAAAGCTTGAAAACATGACCTCTAAAGGCTCAAACACCCTAAGGCAAATAAAAAGGCATTCAATTTTATTTTTAAAAGTGTCATTTTTAAGAAAATCTCATAATATTGGGGGGGCATAGCTCAATTTTTGAATATTTGGGACTGATAATAGTATATCTTCACTTGAAAATGGGCATCTCCCAGTGTCATAACAGTGCATATAATATTCAGGTGGTTTTATGGTTTGCGATATTTCTGTGTCTAATAAAACTAGGAGTCCATATATGACCATATTTGAAAATGTATATGCAACACACAGACTTTACCAAATCACATCCACGGACCAGTGATTTATGCTGAAGAGCATGCTGCCAATGCACCTATCCTTCCAGATAACACATTAATGAGATGGAAGATACTTAACCAACAAGTCCAAAAAAAAATATTCAAAAAACATCATAGTCCTGAGGAAAATGCAATGCATTGGTATCAAGACACTAAACTTCTGCACTCCCCCACAAATTCTTATAAATTCAACTCCTACTATGCCACTCTGTTTTCCTGGCAGCTGTTTTATATATTTTCGTCCATCTCACTTCTTTTTTTGTTTAAATTACAAATAAAGCTTAACCTTACTTGACTGACAGAAAGGAATAACAATATTTAATTAACATCACTTCATTTATGACAAATCTTAAGACTCTACCCCTTTAATAAGGCTCTATGAAAGTATTCCCCAACATTTTTAAAAGCTTTTTAAGAAAGCTCAGAACATTGTGTTCTTAATTCAGAAGCACATGCCGAGTTAATTATGGTCTTATGCTTTGACCAAAAGTAGGATTTGTGGGATTTTCTTTTTCTTAAGTCAAAGGATTCAAAACTAATTTATGAATGATACTGAAATAATGTTCGAATTAGCTGCTAGCATGCTGTTAGTTTGGATTATTCAAAACTTTTTTTTAAATGTATTGGTAGGGTCAGTGGCAAAGTCATACAAGCTTGAAACTCTGCTTAGTAACAAAAACTGCATTAACTAAATAATCATAATGTTTTTACTTTCCTCCTACTTGATTTTAGATGTTGCTCTTGACCAGGTTACTCATTTGGGAGATTCTAGCAGAGTTTCTACCATTTAAGTAAAGAAACTCTATTGCTAAACAAATATTATGAAGTTTAGTCCACACAGACTTTGCCTACAGGTCAATCTTATGTACGTGATTAGTGCAGACTTCATTAATTAATAATGTTTCCATTATTATTTGAATAGCTAGACTGTATGTGCATACTGTATCCCCAGCTATATCTTTCAGTTTTATGTGCTTGGGCAACTTACTGTTTTATCATGATCTTTATTATTAACTATATATATTGTAAAAGTCAAAAAAGTTTAATAATCAAAACATACTTTACAAATGGTTGTTATCTAGTTCACATCTGGATTTAAAGATAATTACACTCGATGCTTAGATCATTGGTTTCAAATGTGAAGCCAGGCTCCTAATTTGTTTGGGCTTGGTTATCTGAGAGACCACGTCTCTCCTCATGTCATACTGCCACAGTTGCAATCAGCAGGACCTCTCAAGCTGGACCAATTTCAGAGTAAAGAGAAGGGGGCTGCTGGCCGGGTGTTCTCCATGAGAATACTTGGAATGTTCTCCTCTACTTTGGAGAGACTGAGCAGGGCACACTGCAAGGCCTTCCTCATCTCCAACCTTTCCCTCAAATTCCCCTGTCCAAGGTAAAAGGATTTTCCTTCCCCTCCCTTATTTTGGGCAATATTTTTATTTTTTTTTTTTATTTTTTTTTTAATTCTTATGTTTGATTATTACAAAAAAACATTAACAGTCAAAATAAATGTTTAAAAAAAAAGAAATCTCTGTGAAACATGGTTAGGATAGCAGGAAGGCACAGAACAAGGGCAGCTGGGTTCCCCCGTGGCTCCCTAGTCACACTGCCCAATTCTGGGTTACAAGCCTTCCTGCCATCATCAATACCTGCAAATCAGCCTTCTCCTATTGCCTCAGCCACCCTGGGAAATGTTAAGCTTGAGCAGAGGGAGTCTCAATTAAGTCCTTTGGAGCAGGCCTCCATTTTGGCAAACAGTGGGAGGCTTAGCAGAGGGAGAAGCTCCTAGCTCCATTCCTCAAATTTAGCTTCAACTCTCCTGCCACACCTCCTTCTAGAACAGGGATTCTCAAACTGGGGGGTGGGACCCCCCAAAAGGTCACAACATTATTATGGGGGGGGGTCATGAGTTGTCAGCCCCCACACATGCTGTGGCTGAGGCTGTCAGCCCCATGCATGGCTGACAGCCAGAGCCCTTCAGATATGGGTGGCTGGAGAGCAGTGGCTGCTCTCCGGGTGCTCTGAAAGCAATGCCGCCCCCAGAGCTGTGCTGAAGTAAGGGTACTATGGCACAGGGTTGTAGGTGGCATGGCCTGGGGGGTTGCCACTTTTTTTTTGGGGGGGGGGGGGGGGGGGAGGGAGGGGTCGGCACAGCCTGAAATATTTTCAAAGAGGGTCCCAGAAAAATAGTTTGAGAACCCCTTGATCTAGAAAGAGGATTTAGGACATGGTCAGAAAAGTAGGAGGAAAGGGTGATTTACAGACAATGAAACCTGATAAGCAAAGTTAACAACTCTCCTACAGAGTCACCTTCTTCCTCTTATGAACCTATTGTGAATCACTTGACAGGAGCCACTGTCCAATCAACCTAAATTAAGACAGGACTGGAACTATCACTGTGGAAAGTTTTCACTTGCAAAATACCCTATTTGTTGGACACTTCTGCAGTCTGAAGCCCTTTTTGAAACTTGAACTTTGAGATTATGTTATAGGAGGTGTGGGAAAAAAATTTAACTCTGACTTTTTTTTTTAAAAGCATGATTTAAAAACTTTTAGAAATCTACCAAGAAGAGAATGTGAAAAGTACCTGGAAAATTAAACTTTATGGTATTTCTTGACAATGTCCCTGTGTGAAAGTGATTTCTGTGATATATATTAAAAGGTTTATACCTTGCATTAAGTGCCAAGCTAAACACAACCTTAACAATGGAGCTACTGGGGTGCCTCCATATTTTAACAGAGTATTGTATCTCTCTGTTAGATTTTGTAAAATTGAATTCTTTAGGTGGAATATAATTCTCTATTTAATTATGTGAAAATAGGTTATAATTTTTCATTAAGCTGTATAGCGCTTTTTCATAAGGAACCATTGCCCATCCTAACTTACATTCCATGTCACCTATTGCGAACCTTTCCACAACTGTTTTGCCCCTGAGTTCCCCAAAACTCACCACAGGCAACTAGGGGTATGGCTACATTGCAAAAGGACACCCACTGCAGTGAGTCTCAGAGCCAGGGTCTACAGACTTGGGCTCATACTAAGGTGCTAAAAATAGCCGTGTAGATGATCCCACTCAGGCTGGAACTTGGGCTCAAGCCCAGGGAGCAGGTTGCGTTTCAGAGCCTGTACAGGAACATCTACGTGGATACATTTAACACTGTAGACCCAGGTTCTGAGAGTCATTGCTGAGGGGGCTTTTTTGCAGTGTAGACAAACCATGGATGAACATCATTAATACAGCCTATATAGTTTTTTCTTATTACCTTATTCTGTCTTTTCTGTTTTGTTGTTCCCGTCAAATTCAACAATACAGAATATAACAGAACTACTGCAGATACACTTATTACCAAAGACATTTGTATTGCAGATACCACCACAGTTTCAGATGTAATTAATATCAAAGCTATTTTCTCTAATATCTCATCAGAGGTGTGTTCAGAGTTGCCAATGGCATATACCCATTGCTGAAATCCTTGCTAACACAACACAGGCAATAAAACGACATCATAAAACACTCAGAACTAATGAAAAGGCCATTCAGCTCTGCAGAAATCCAAGCATGTCAGTGTCAATGACCAAAAGTGAACACAGCAAAAGAGGTCCAAATAGAAGGGATGTGTAGCCTACATCCTGTGAAACAGGGCACTAGTGTGGCCGACATTCATGCACTCTATATCATGGTGTTCCATTTAATGCAATGGAAACCTATTAAAAAGTGTCATACTGGTTGAATACAGGGGCTTGGCAATAGGAGGGGTTCAGAGATCTTATTGAAAAGGTAGGAATTTAGCAGGACAAGAGCACAACAAAGTGGGTTTCGCAACTATTACATATTTTTTGTCTGAGAAACAGCTTATGAGGTCCAGTGAATCATGAAGTAGCAAGTAACACATTCACTTATCTGATTGTCAGTGACTCTAGAATACACATAAATCTTGAATAGTTGCAAAACCCTGTCAAACTTGAACTTTTTTTCATTTTATAACTAAAACACTATTTTTGTTTTTGAACCAAATGAGTACAAATAAGTAACAGTGACTGAAGAAGAGTTAAGAAAAATGGTCTCAGAGTATTAGGTACATATATTGAATTTTTATTTTCAATATATATATTTTAAATGTAAGTCACAAATTAATTTTTTCTCTGGAAATGGTCATATATATAATGACTTGGCATGATGATACTAGATCAGCTTTAAATTAGTAATCAATTCTTTTAGAAAGAGATAATATCTGAGAGACAGCAATGAAGGAGAAGGAATAAAATTTAAGAAAGAAAAGAAAAATGCAGGATGAGACTTCAGGTGTTCCTGGGGCTCAGTGCATGGCTCTTTTAATTTTTTCTGACACTCCAGTAGTAACACCTTAGAATAAAGAGACACGTATAGTATTTTAATTAATATATTATCAGCAAAAGACAATATTAGGTGACATTGGGTTTTTTATTGAGTACATAATAAAGAGAAATTGTCGACAATCTTAAGATATTTGAGATGGTGACCCCTTTTCTCCCACTCAATACTCTCACTCTTATGCTTGAATAGATCAAGGAGAAAAAAGGTTTATTGATTATTCAACCAGTGATGTCTCTAGGATAAACACAGAAAAGGTTTTGCACAGAAAAATATCTACAATGAACTCAAGATAATTAGGAAAATAGACATGACAAAGAACCCTTCATTCACCTGCATGAGAAGTTACTCCAAACACAAAAACACAATTACTCAAACCTTGCCTCCTTCATTTCCTATATTGGTTCCTTCTTCTAAGGAACAAAAGAAACAAAAGGGACATTTTCCACACATATGTGGTAGTCTTACTGTCTTTTCTACTTTTTGCCTGTAACTGAATTTATTCCTCAAGCCAAGTTGACAGTCGTAGCCCAGGTTAATCTGAGGTATGTCAGGCCCAGCCATGAAATTGGGTAGGAAAAGGAATACACTTTAGGTAAGAGTCCACACCATCCTGGGAGCATAAGCTTTACTAATGGCATTTGCTGTACATGTTTATCATTGATATTTATCTTAAAAGTTATGATGTTCATATTCAATAGAAACTTGACTGTGCATTTAAAGAATTCAAGTAGAGAGGTTTTCACAGCAAAAAGTATCATCTATTGCAACACAGAAAGTTAAATACCAAACAAGAGCCGTTCTAGTATCAGACAACCAACATAGCAGAAAAGCTTATGGTTGGGGGGAGGGGGAGAAAGTTGCTATATATGGCGTGTTACTAAGGGAACTTTAAAAAAAAAATCAGAGATCATTGCCTAAATAGCAACCTGAACCTGACCAGACCTATTAATTTATTACTAGTAATTATTGCTAGACTGAGTCCATTACTGCTATAAAATGGAAATTCTGTTGAAAACACTCTATTTAAACCAAAATAAAATTTCATAATTTTGGCAATCCATTCTCCACAAGCGCCCCCTGCTCCATTCTTGCTGAGCCTAATCACAGAAGCCAAAAGCTGATTGGCACAACTCCCAGAGAACTCAGACTTTTTGACACTCTTGACCAACACAGAGCAAGTCATCAGAGTTCCCCATTTGCCACATACATGGGATGCGCTGACTTAGGGAATCATCTTCCTGCAATTCAAAGATAGTATGTGCCAGGTAAGCAAAGATGACAACCTATATCTACCAGTTCTTGGCATCTACGTGTTAACGCAGAGGTCAGACACACACATGACTGAGCAACACCACAACGCCCTAACAGATATGAGTCCAGAGCAGCCAAAGGACTTACGCTACCCGGGTGCTGAAGGATTCACAGCTAAGAATGCCAGATGGTTTTCTATCTTGAGATTCTGTTTCACGGACTCAATTGTGCCACAGCATGTGACCACAGATCTTCAGGACTATATGCTGAAGCAAAAATAAATGAATGCAGAAAATTCCTCCAGACAGACCTCCATTCCACTGCAAATACAACCTTACAGAAACATTAGTGGGCCAGGCCTGGAAGGTACTGGAAAACCTGCAACGCATGACAGAAGATATTAAATTGGATGAGGAGCAACATGGCTCGTCCTGGTCATAGTATTTAAAAGGAACAGCATCTGAGGATTCAAAAGACAGACAATAAAGGGTATCATACAGTAACCCTGAGAGAGCAGGCAACAGCTCCCATCATTATGCCTGCAGCAGCCACACAAAAACAGGCCTCAGAAACAGGCAAGCCAACCAGACTGCACAGGAGTGAAAGGAGGCAAAAGGAGATTGTGAACCCCTCTGCATACATGCTGAGGATGCTCTGCCTGGTCAGGGGAAAAAAAGGAGACACCCTTACGGGGGGGGTGAAAGGAGGTTGTCTCTCACTGGAGGACAAACTCATTTCTCTCATGCATGGTGCTGCTGCCGTTGAATTGCCTTTACCCTTGTGGCAATGAGTTTCGTCTGGTGAGCACTGTCCCTTCAGCCATACTTAGTGCTGCCTCAGTCATCATCAACATCCACATATTTTTCCTGGGCTTTATCATCTCCTTGTACATAAAAGAATATAGCTCACTGGGCCAGATGCTAGACTCAGTCCCGACTGACAAACCACACTTGTTTTACATGCTTATCCCTTTCTTGATGGATCTGTGCCCTATTTCCACTCTGCTTTTCAGAATATGCAGACACAGGTCATCATGCTGCATATTCTGTCACTAGCATTTCTCACAGGTTTTGTTAGCCTTTGGGAACTAACGTCCTTCTTCCAGTCCACTGGGAGCACCTAGCCCTTCAAGTGAAAATCTCAGCTCCAAACTGCATTCTTAAAATTAAAAATAGATACTGCACTTGGGGCCTGCTTGAATTAGGCAGAAGATGTTAAGCAAAGAGACACAGAAACTTTATGATAATGTCTAACTCGCTGGCTGCCCTCAAGAAATTCTCACCTTTTCTATGAGTAAGTCAGATGTCCACATAACTGTGTAGTACACAAGCTTCCCTTAGTGGAAGGGACATGCAACATTCTCTTGCAATGTATTGAGATTTAATGCACACACACAAAAAAGAAAAAAACAGTGTGCAAGGAGAAAAAAATAGACTCTTAAGTGTAATACCAAGATCACATTTTAACTGTATTTCAGAGTGAGTTGTGGTCCAGTAGTTCTAATCATGGCTCTGACACTGACTTACTTTCTGTTCTTGGGCAAATTCTAATCTCTGTACAACAGCTCATCTGTAAAAATTAGATTAATTCTTGCCTGCCTCTCCCCTGATAACTTTGTCATAAAACAAACCACCATTGATCCCAAGTCTCTTCAACTAACCTCTCAAACTAGCTTTCTCTTTCATCTTACTCCCCTTTGTTTTCAAGATTTTTGAATAGGTCATCTACTCCCACTGCCTTGAGTTTCTAATTCTCTTGAATTTCCTGCAGTCTGGTTTTTGTGTCATGTTATCCACTGAAACTGCTCCACCAAGATCACAAAAACCTCTACCTGGAAAAGTCTAAGCTGCTCTTTTTTATTCTGTTTACTCAGTTTCTCCTCCTCCCCCTACCCCTACACAGCTTTCAACTCAGTCAGTCGCTGGGTTCTCTCTCTCCTTTGGCATTTCATGTGTCTATACTCTTCACACAACACACAGTCAACCTGTGGAACTCATTGCCAGGGAATGTTGTGAAGGCCAAAACTATAACTGGCTTCAAAAAAGTAGTAGTTAATTTCATGGAGGATAGAGCAACAATGGCTATTAGTCAAGATGGTTAGAGGGGACAACCCCAAGTTCTGAGTGAGCCTAAGCCTCTGACTGCCAGATGCTGGGACTGGATGACAGGAGATGGTAATTTCACTTGATAATTTCCCTCTTCTTTTCACTTCCTTTGATGCATCTGGCATTGGCTATTGTCAAAAGACAGAATACTGGGCTAGATGGACCATTAGTATGGACCAAGTATGGCCATTCTTATATACTGATTCTCATCCAGTCCCTCCACTCTCTATCAGTGGCTACTCCCCTCTCTCAGCCTACACTCAGATTTTTGTCCTTAAAACCATCATCCTGTCCTCATAAACCTTATTCTGGTGTGATCTCATCTACCTTCACAGTCTCAATTACAATCCCTGTAACTCCCTTACCCCACCTCACACAGTGTCGCATTCAACAACTATTTCCCCACTTCACTCCATATCCAGACTGTCACCAAATTCATCCAACATTTCTTTAGCAACATCTCAGAAAAATATCAGAAAAAGTATTTCATCATGTCAAGCTACTGGTAGTAGTGACTAACATATTGACTTTAAGTTGGGAAAATATAAATGCTTCTTCATAAAAGTTACATTAATATTTATTTGAATTTTAAAAAATATTGACAGTAATGATGTTTTTATCACTTTTTCAAGCCATTGACCACAAACATACAAATATATGAGGGTCTTATGGGTGGATATTTTACCTGTTAACCGTGTATGGTGGCTTTTGCCACATTCTGTTTCTTGGTATAGTCCAAGTTCCTTTTATATCTTCACCCATCTAGATTTTAAAAGAGCATTTAACATAGATAATATTCCTATATTTATAACAAAGCTGAGACTCAGGAAGGGGTTTACTTGGCTATCCTCTACAAAAGGAACATACTTAAACTCTCCAAACGCAGAGTTTTTTCTGAAAGTCACCAAGCCAACGTATCATTAGTGTGACTTTCCAATGACTATATTGATTAATTCACCTTCTTCCACTTCGCCAAAGTTTATCCATGCCAAGATATACTTAAGTACTTTAAAATTACAGTGTACTGATTCTTTTTTCAGATACATTCCAACATGGTACAAATACAAGGATTGATCAATCTTCACAACTGAGATTTGCATCTATAAATCTGCATCTGGGTAGCAAAGCCCTTTCACAGCAAGTTGGTCCAAATAATTTCTCCACTGTAATTTCAGTTGAAACTGTTAACCATAGGTTGTAATTAAGTTAACATTCAAGACCTTGTAGCACCTCTCTCCAAATATGCTCTGGCATAAAACTGGTAGTGCTCAGGTACGAGTACCCTTTTTTAATCAGAACATTACAGTTATCCATCGAACACTTTGAATCCATATTTTGCAACATAGGCATAAAAGCACTAGAGGAAACAGGAAACATTGTACTAACATGTCTATCGTATTGATGAATAAAAATCATAACCCCCAGGCTAAGCTGCCAAATAAGTAGTGAATTAATTTCTGTAAAGTACTCCAATATTACAAAGGTGTGTTGAAAGGTGTCTGCTCATGTTTCAAATTAAACGCACTGCTGGTCAGCATTAGCACCTCAGCTTTGAACAGCAGCCATTTGCCTATAACACTTCAGGGGCTGGGAAAAACGGATTTGCCGTTCACACTGGAATAATTAGAACATGTCAGGAAGAATTAATTTCCTCATTTTTCAAAAGGATACACAGAAATTACCATGTTATTATATGACAGGGTCCCTTGGAGAATTGTATTAAATTTAATTTCTAGCGCAGCCCACACAACAAATTAAAGTCATAAATAAGATGGAAAGAAGCGGGACGCAGAGCATATGTTTATGGCAATGAGTGAAGCCAAGGGACCAGAAACAACTATCTTCATTTCATTTTATTTAAATCAGCCAGACACTGTATCTGAATGACAGCACTTGTTAATGGTGCTGAGATTATAGGCTCCTTAATTTTAGAAAACAGAAGTAGTCACTCAGTCACTATTTGAAATGGTGTATTTTCTATAATGCAGATATTAATTTAAATTTGCTTCCTTTTTCATCAGTTCTTGTGGCCCTGCAGCAATGCATCAACTTCAACAAGAGAGAATGCACTTTGTTTTTTAAATACATTTTTTGTTTATTTTATTTTATAATGGCAGGGGGAAGATTACACTAAAAAGAAACAGTGAGCCAGCAAAACTGGTTGAAAAAGGAAAAAACTAAATCCCTGAATAGCTAGAATACTATTACTCTACATACCAGGCCATTCTGTCTCAAAGAAACTAACTTCTACTAGGGTGAAGTGATCATTCATTTCTCCACTTGAGTAACACCTGGTTTCCTTCACTTAAAAATATTGTTGGCACTAGATAGAGTATTTCACTGAGTATCTAAAATCATTATATTTGCTGCCTAAAACTAATCCCATGTATTTTGATCTGAAAGGAAAAAAGGTAGCAATATTTTAACTGGCAAAAAACTCAGCCACCCCCAGTCTTCAGAGTGATACACACACTTCCACAGCGTTAGTGCTTACAAGTCTCTCCTCAGACCCAGGCAGCCATGTGCAGCCTTTCCTCTCACCTTAGTAAAGCACTGACATTCACAAAGGGATTCGTACTAATGGTCATGTTATGCAACACTAAAGTCAACCCAAGCACACTTTAATTAATGCTTTATTAACATTAATAAAATGTTAATACAGCATTATAAAATATTAACAATAATTTAACATGCTTTAATACCTGTTTGTTTTATTCTGTTTACACTTCAACTTTTAGTTGTGAAAGTTATGGATTACCATACCAAAATAGGATGCAATTATATAGAACACTCTTGACTGTCCCTATTATTCTGCAGTGGGTAGAAAGACTTGCCCCTTGAACTGTTGTACGTACAGAGGCATGAAGCCTCTAAATTCCAGAGTGAAAGCTAGCACAATTACTGATAGTCTACAGCAGAATTGCCTCTTACCACAGCATTGTATAAATATCTTTCATTTAATCATTAGAAGCTTTTAAATAAACTATTGCTCTATTACCTTTCACAACAAACAAAGCTTACTGTGGAGCAAACAGAACTTTGTATGATAACCAAGTGTAGGAAAAATGAACAGAAACTTTCAAAATTGTAAAAGTAATTGGCATGAAAAAGATGGCATAAAAAATATTACTTGACAAGAGATTAACCTTTTCTTATTGATTCACATAGTTTGTTTTTCATATATATTCACTTTGACATTGAAAGAATCCGGAAAAATCCTTAAACTGTCATATTAACTAGAAATTAGAAATTGGCACTAGAAATTGCCAATATCTGGCTCGCAGGCATTTTATCATGCTTGTTAGCTTAAGACAATCTGAAGAAGAAAAGAGAGAGTTTGTACATTTTAAGAGATAGCTGTCATGGATCTGAGTGCTCCCATGGGTGCAACAAACTTTAAATAATTTGTGAATCAATTAACTGGCGACTCTCTACATAACACAGATTTCACACTCCGAGGTCACTGCATTATCAGCCTGATACGAATCATAACATTTTGGGGAAAAGTTCATAATTGAAATCATTAATTAATTTAACAGGACTTTTAGTTATGCATACCATTACACAGCTGTAAAGGAGCAGAGATTAATTAGTTGTTTCTCTGACAATTTTCTCGACTTGGTGGAAAACTTTTCAACTTAGGAGACGCATCACAGAAGAAATAATTCAATGGCAGCCTCTTAAGCAAATTTAAACTCTCAAATGCTATTATTTGCTACATTCTGATAGGCAATATAAAGAGGATGCAGTGAGAAGAAACCATTCTTGCTGTACCTCCCCAAACATCATAATCATGCCTCTACTCTTTTATACTGAAACTTAACAGAAAATTAAAATGATCTTTTAAAGGAGGCATAAATGATCTGAAAAAAAAAACCCAGCTATGACCAAAACTAACAAAAAGATGCACTGATCTTATCCAGTCAGTTTATTCTACCATAGCTAATAAGGAATATGTATCATAGCTACAGTGGCAATATAACACACATATGTATGATTAGGAAAAAAAAATTGTAAGGTATAGAGAAAGGAAGGAAGCCTTAGGTTAAGACACTCTATTGGAACGCAGGAGATGAATTCCCGTCTCTGCCACTGAATTCCTGTGGGACCTTGTACCAGTCTCACAGAAGACCCACAAGAATGATTAAAGATTTAGAAAACAGGCCTTATAGTGAGATTCTCAAGAGGCTCAATATATTTAGCCTAACAAAATGAAGGTTATGGCGTAATTCAATCACAGTTTATATAGGCACTTCTAGGTACCTACGTGTGGAAGAAAAAACTCTTCAAACTAGCAGACAAAGATATAACAAGATTCAATGGCTGGAAGTTAAAGCTAGACAAATTCAGACTAGAAATAAGGCACAAATGTTAAGCTGTTAAGCACTGTAGCCATTGTTAAGCACTGGAATAATTTAACAAGTGCTGTGGTGGATTCTTCATCACTGGAAATTTTTAAATCAAGATTGGATGTCTTTCTATAAAATATGCTCTAGTTCAACCACAGCAATTGGACTAGAAGCAAGAATTACTTCAGGAAAATCCTATAGCTTGTGTTATGAAGCAGGTCAGACCTGATGATCACAGTGGCCCCTTCAGTCCTTAAAAAAATATCTATGAATCTATTAAATTTAGGGCAGGATTTTAAAAAATGCTCATGCTTATGGCATTTTACCATTGAGATCAACTGGAATAGAGTTAAGCTAATGATGAGCACTTTTGAAATCACCATCTTGATCTCTCTGTGACTCAGTTCTCTAGAATAGCGATTAGACTACTTCCTTTCCTCCACCCTTTGTCAATCTTGTCTAATAAGATTGTAAAATCATCAGTAAATGGACTGTTCCTCACTATGTGTTTGTACAGGATCTTGTACAATGGGCCCCCAATTTCAACTGACGCATCTAAGCACTACTGTAATACAAGTAAAATGCTAATATTAAAGTAATAAAACCAACATAATAAAGGACACTTCCATAATATCTTTCACCTGAGGATCTCAAAGCACTTTAAAATCATTAATTAATATTTAGAACTGCCCTATGTGGTGGGTATATTTTTATCTACATTTTACATATAGGTAAACTGACCCCAAAAGGTTCAATGGTTTGTCCAATGTTACATCACTGGTAAATCTAGGACTAGAACACAGGACTCCTGGTTCTAAGTCTGCTACACTAACCTTGAAATGACTATACATTTTCATTGTCTCCTTTTGGATGATTTATCTACTCATCACTTTCAAGCTCTAGAAACCCAACACCTGACTTCAATGAATGTGGCAATCGGAATTTAAAAAGAAAGTCTTGGGTTGTTTGGTTTGGTTTTTTTTAATACTAGCTGAAACTAGTATCATTGTCCCAAATTTCCACTCACCATGTTAATTTGCATCATGTCATGATTCGTGTTGTATCATTTGAATAAATTTACTTCCAACCTATAGTATTATGCATATCAAAGTTTACAATTCATGATAATAAAAGGAACATCTTACAATTCTTGCAAAGACTTCATCTGCCCAGAATATACCAAGTTAAATAAAGTATTTTTCAGGCAAAGGACGTAATTAAATCCCACAATAAAATAAATAAATAAATAAATAAATAATAATAAAGAATACCATAACCAAACTATTATTTGTGCTTCCTTATGATTATGAATTATAAATATGATTAAAAATTGATTTTTCAGGTTTACATATGTGTAGCCTGAAATCAATGGAGCTCCCCATTGTAAACTCAGCCCTACAGTTTTAAAAAAAATTTACATGGTTATACAAATGTTAAAAAGCTAATTTCCCCAGGCTTCCTGTTGTCCAAGCACAAAGAATAGGGAGAAGAAAATAAGAAAATACCATTATTATTTTAAACAATTTAGTAGTTCTTGTTTTGACTTCCCTCCTCCTATCCCACCCTTCTTTTAGCAAAAATTGCTTTAAAAAATGCCTATTGGCTTCTGAGAGAGAACAAGAGGTAAAGGTTACTATGTGAATCAGAAACCCTATTTCTGATCTGTTTGGTGGTAGTGCCATTCATTCATGATTAAATACTTCATCAGCCTATCCCTCAAGGCCTTATTAAACAAAAATGTTAACCACATATTTGAGCAAGACTTCCTGTAGGTGGTCCCAATGCAGCCCTATGAATTCCAAGCATTGATACAAACTTTGATTAACCTGAACACCTAAGACCCTTCATAGTTCTAGATAGTGTATGCCCTGCTTGGATAATGTCAGCTGAACTCATTCAAGCAAGTTTAGGAAGTCCACTGGTGTCACAGTAGAAACTGTTCCCTGGGAATGACTGACAGCAGTACTTTCAGCCTAATCAGCTCCAGAGATCATTAAAGCTATCATGTTAAATGGGTTAGTCCAAGTCTGATAAGAAGACCTAGAGCTCTTCATTGATCCTTGATAGAGCACCATGTTAAGCAAATAAAAATTCCATACCACCCAGTCGGTCCACTGGATTTTCCTGAGTCAAATCCCAAACAAACATCAAATTAATTTTAAACCTGTATAAATTGCATACATAAAGGAGTCAATAAAGCATTCTCCTCAATTAGGTGGAGAACAGAGCAAAACAGTAGAGACTTATTTAATTTATATGGTGTCTCCATCTCTAGTGGCCAGCCTAGAGCATGATGTGAAAAAATGGTTTCCTGTACTTTGTAATGGCTTCCCTGAATCTCTTGGCTCTGTGAGAAGACTGTTGTTCTATGTTCTGATAGTATGAGCATGAGCTGTACATCTGGTCTTGACCTACCATTAGCTGGCCAAACGGCCAGAGATCTGGGGCACCACTGGCACTAGCGGGAAGGGGCGCTCTCAAAGCAGCCCCTTCCATTCTCCAGCATACCTAAGACTCTACTGTTTTAATAAACAGTTAATCCATTTTCATGGAATTTAGAGTCCAACAAATCAGCCAATAGATGTTTTAGCCATCTATATACCATTTACTGATACATTTATAGCATCTATAATACACACTTCTAAGGACTGCTTGAAAAATTTATGTCAAAACATTTTTCAGCACCAAATTGAGTTTTCAACTCAACATTTTTTGTGGAAAGTGTCTGTTTTCCTCAGGGAGGGGAGAGGAGGGGAAGATATCTCCATCTGAAAATTGAGAACACAAAACCCAAACATCTTTCAGTAAATGTAAAAAAAAAAAAAAAAAACTGTGCAAAACTCTCCTATTTTCCAACCAAATCAAATACCACTCATGTCCGTAACACGCTTATAACATCCATTAATCATTTATTAACTCTTTATAAACTGTACCCTTAACATAAAGTATTACCAATTAAGACACCGAGAAAAAGCACTAAGGGTACAGTTAAATCACCTTTTACTTTATCTCCAGCCAAGCTACATGGCTACACAGAACTGACCTGGGTGACCCCCAGTGTGTCCTGTCTAAACTCTTATTGGGTTCTGTGCAAAGGTTGGAATACTATTGAAGGGGGTATTCAGTATCTTTATTTCACTCCAGAAGAATTGTTTGTCCAAAACACAGACAGCAATCTTTCCAGGCTTTACATCCTTCCTCTTTTACAAAGTGATTGCAGAAATGGAAACAGTAATGCTTTACTTTAGGAGTAGATGAACAATATTGTAAAATTTTATTAATCTCAGTGGTTTCTTTCCCTGGGATATATAGTCCCTGAAGGAAACTGGTGGTTTGTTGTGTGACTACTAAGCATATCGTGACCGCTGTTTTCAGAATAGGATAGGTTGGCTCATGTGGAGGTTTTGAGGGGGCAGATTCAACAAAGGAGGTCATCTAAAATATCATCAACTTCACTTTCTGGATGAAATCCATGTACTAATCAAAGAAAATGTTTGCATTGTATACTTTAGTGGCTCTCACTAAGGTGCATTTTATTCAGACAATCCAGAAATTCAGGGTGACAGGACCAGGACTGTTCGTTATATGGCTATGTGTTCTTAAAGGAATTCTCCCTCAAGAGCCTTGAGATCTTCTGTCTCCTGAACTGGTCGGCAAATTTCTTAGGTTTCTATTTTCTGCTGTGTCATCACATTTTCACTTGGATTCGTTTTTCTGGTGAACCTGAGACAAAGTGGTTCTGAATTATTGACCAAAACAGAGAGCAGATGAACTAGCAACAACAGAATTTTGTCAGGTAAGCAAGCAGTAACAATCAGTGTCACTTTTTTCCATACTGATAGCATCTGTAGTTAGCAATTTGCATGGCTTTTTGTAGAATGCTGATGAATTGTTAGACTTTGAAGACTAAATCTTCTAGAACTTTGACAACTAATGTTTTAGAGGTAGTCAATGTTTGAGGATTTTCAAATTACAAATTACATTTGACTACAGAAAGAAAAGTAAAAAACAATACAAAGTTCATATACGGATGGCTTGCGGGCTGTGTGTGAATTGCCTCTGAGGCATCAGCATCAAGAGATACATCCAGGCTGCAGCAAGTAGTGACTGTGAGGCCAAAAAAAAGAGGATGCAACTTTTTTCTCTTAAGAAAGAGAAACCTTTGTGGAATTGGTGTCCAGAACATTAAATGGATGCTCTAGAGGTTTATTAGAAATCTTAATACAGTACAAATACATTTTCTCATTTCATGTATAGAAAGATTGTTTGCTGTTCTCCTAAATTTGACAAAACACTACCTTGACAGTACTATCTGCCCTAGGACTTCCTGATCAACATATGCTAAATTACAGTGGGTTATTAGAGAGAGAAGGTGGGTGAGGTAATATCTTTCATTGGACCAACCTCTGTTGGTGAATGAGACAAGCTTTCCAGCTACACAGAGCTCTTCTTCTGGTCCTGACTGAGGGAAGGTCAGCCATGGCTGGAAAGAAGGAAGACTGGTGAGAGAAACCATCTTAAACAAAGTCTGTGCCTTGCTTGATTAAGTTTTAGACTTTGTTGTGTGTTTTCACTTCTATTTGCTTGCAACCATTTCTAACTTTTATTCCTTCTACTTGGCATCACTTAATTTATGTTCTATTGTTAATAAATTTGATTTATTTCACTATAAACCATTTCTGCACTATGTTTGAAGGGAAGGGTGTCTTTACCTCTGGTCAGTTAATAAGATGTAATATGGTTTTGTCTCTTTGAAGGAATAATGAACATTATTATTTCTCTGAGTGGTCCAGGTGAGGGCTGGATACTTCAGGGAACATGGCTTGGGGAAAATTTGGGACTGGGAGTATGTTTGGGGGTACTGGTTGTAACCAAGGCCGGTAGCAAGAGTGGAGCTATGTGGTTGCAGACAGGCTGTTGAGGTCAGAGCTGCAGAACCACAACTGTCTAGCACAGACACTCAAGGTATGACATGCATGTTCATACCTTGGCTGTGAGCATCCCAGAATGGGAACTACAGCAGCAAAGCATTGTAAGGTACCCAGGTTGGAGGGCAAGTGGTGAGACAACCTTCTTGGTCTGGATTGCACCCCGAAAGTATGACATTATTAGGTGTCATAAGTACTCATCTGCGTTTCCTCATTTTTTCCTCAGGCATCCTGTGGAAAGCAATTTTCAATGATCTCTTACACTGAAGTAATTTATGTCATAGAATAAACATACAATGGCACTATGCAGTGCATCAGATAATTCAGAATTCCCTTTCTAGTTCACCATACCAGTATTCACTATACATAGGCTCAACTATATATAGGAAGAACTGACTTAGCACAAGTCCTGTTTTATTCTTATGATAAGAGATAAACTTCATCTCCTGTGCAGAAAAGAGCACCACAGACCACCACCACACAGAACAGACCACCACCACACTTTGTGGAAGGCCCCAAATCTTGGAATCATGTGAACATTTCAGAATTTAAGCCTTCATTTTTTAAAATGCAAATGTCTAACACTCATTGGTTGTAGAGAAAAACTGGAAAATGTGAACTCTAAAGAGAAGGCAAAATAAAAGATGCAAAAAGGTTTTTGGTTTTTCTATTTAATGTCATGGGTTTTTTTTAGGGCTAGACTCAATTTTTGAATGCTTGGGGTTCACAATGCTGAAATACAATGCAAATGTAATGCTATTATGAGGATTTGAATAACCCCTTATTTAGTCACAAAAAATGTGCTTGTTCATATTTTAAAATCTTAACACCTTTATGAAGCCCACTTACCAAAAAAATGTTCAATATGAGTCCTTAAGGTTCAATAACAATGTTTGGCTTGAAGTAGATCACAAGACTTCCGAGGAATAACTATTGCCTAAATGAGATTTTAAAAAATCTAAAAATGTGGCCTTCTGTATGTGGTCAATACCAAGCATTATACAATTTGAGTGTATTTAGTATTAAATAGATACAATTTGGATACAAACAGGTGGTTTTAATGCTCTGTTTGACTCTTAATACCAAAAGTGATTAGCATGAAAATCTTTACAAATTTATCTATTGCAAAATTAATCCTAATGAGGTACTTGTGATACTTCTAGGGAATAATACAAGTATCACGGTAATGTTAAGTACTTGCAAACAGCAATGATAAGATTTTAATGGTGTCCACTGTTCTAGGGAGTCTTACAGTAGCTGCATACTTGGCTGGTGTATGCGTAGCATAATAAGAATATCTGAAGAGAACACTCCTAATATAGGAAATCCACAGGGAAAGACAGCTACTTGAACATAGGTGGTAGTAGCCAGATTAGGACTATAGCTACTAGTTGAAAGACTTTTGAAAAGGCTCTATAGTGAAACACTTGACAACTCTGACTGGTATACAAGCTCTAAACTGCGAGCAATCAAAAAAATCAGATTGATCACTTTTTAGTTTAGTGAATTCAGACACTTGATGTCCATCCCTGAAACTCAAATGCAGATTTTTGCAAAGACATTTTGCAGGCCATTAGTCAAAAACAAAAACAAAAAAAACTTGGACATGGAAGAAGGCCCAGAAAGAGCTCATATTTCCTTGTTGCGTGTTTTTTTGTCAGATGCTAAATGCAATCTGTACATTGTTGGATTTTTTTGTGGTTTCATAGAATGATGTTCAACTGTCCAGCCTCGTGGTTGGTATTATATGATGCTGCCAACGCTCTACTGTTCTCAAACTCTTAGCACTCTAAAAACAAACAAACAAACAGTCTCTTCCATCTGGAATGGAAGATTGAATACAAATAAAAACAAAATTGTGGTGCAGAGGAACATACAGTCCGAAAATAAAAATAGGAGGATGGGAAATCAACTACTAAAATTTACAGCTATAGTTTAAATGGTGCAGGCACCTTAAACACAGTAGCAAAGGAAAGGCATAAATAATATTACTCTTATTAAAGCACAGCACAGTCAGAGAAGACCAGGATTCATTCACAGATGGTGCATACAATAAAGAAAAATATAGGGAATCAAGTTGTATTTCATCTCAACACTCAATATTCTCCCTCTTTTAAATGTTATGATCCATGTTGGAAGGTCCCAGACAACCAGTAAAGGTTTCAGTGTTCAAAAGCAAGAATAACTGAGAGGCTCCATGGCAGGTAAATAAATTTATTTCCCGTGAAATACTGATTTTATAGAATGTCATCCCCTCTCACTGCATAAATAGGAGAGGTGATGACATTCTGTAAAATGCAATTTTTATTCCCATACTTCTGACTTCCAGAGATAACTCACAGGAGCTGAGTGAGTAATGTATCTGCTCTGAGGTCGTGTCTTATTTTTTATAATGCAATCACTGACTGAATAACAGTTAAGTGGCAAGGAAAAATGGGAATCTTACTTTCCATCCTACATAACCCTATGGAAGTATCCAAGAACATCTATTCATATAAAACAGTCAACTACTGTTGTAGCTCTCGTTTCTTCATTATTAAAAGCTAATCCCACATATTCTTGAGCTACCTATGTAATATCTACCAGAGAAAACGATGTGATATGGTTTCCAAACATTGTCAGACTTATCAAGCACATATGTAGAAGAATTAAGATCCCAGAATTTTCTATATCAACTAATAATTTTTAACATTTCAATTAATTAGCAACGTATTCCAAAAACATTCGATACTTACGACATTTGATAACTATGGTTATCCTCATTAAAACTAAGATTACATGATATAATTACATGTAAATAAGAAGAATGAATTCAATAAAATTCTTACCCTTTTCAATGCTGGGCACTATGTTGTGAATCATACAGTATATACAATTAGAATATATTGCTAAGCTAAAAATATTGGTGAAGAACTAAAAATGACGAACAGTGCCTTTTAAATTAATGTCTTATTAGTTGAGTGAAGTACACTGACAAAGAATAATTTATGCTTATTCAAACTGCTCTCGACATCTTCAGGTGTTTCCAAATGAGCTCACAGAAGAGTGATTAAATGCATCTGATAACAAGCCACACATTGCTGAAATTACTTACCGCCTCATTTTATGATTAATTAAACATGTAGATTAAAGTTGCAAAAGAATTTAGATTAATGAGCAAGTTAAGTCTTGCTGATATAAGTGAATTGGGAATTGGATGCTCTGTGGAACTTTATAAACATGCATTTTATAATGAGTAAGACAAGGGTACATGTTGAATCCTGGCCACAAGGGCCTTTGACGATGCAGTCTTTTTTAACATGGTTTGACAGCTTTCAAATAACATTCTACTATAGGCTTTAAACTTTGTGCATTGCTGTAAAACATAGCTACATAACTCCTGTATTAGGAGTACGATTATTTCAAAGCTCTCCAAGGTAATGACCCCCTGTAGCAGCAGCTGTTCAGAAAAATTACAAGCTCAATTGTTATTTTAATCAGGGAGAGTTTAGTAGTTAAAAGCAGTTATGCAACTTGTAAAATTATATGACACCTCATCAGTAGCTTCTCTACAGCATCTTTCATCCAAAAAATAATAAAAAAAAACCCAACTTGGACTTATTAGTGAAACAGGGTGCTCAGTCATTCATAAAAAATTCAAAGCCATTTATTAGTGTGGTTTCTGTGCACGGGAAGGTAATGTTTAAATTTATTACGACTCTTATCAGCTCCAAGAGTGTGTCTAAATATCTGCTGGGTTTGCCAAATATCCAATTTTTCTCTTTTAAGATCAGCTTTACCTAATCCAAGTAGTTTAGTTAGTGTCAAAAAGCCAAGTTGGACTTTATGATTTTGCAGGGCAAGAGCAAATCAGATTGTTCATGTTCATGGAAATGTACTGCACTCCATTTTGTACAGAGAAGCTGAAAGCAAAGCTATTGAACTAACCTTACGATTAATAAGAAGATTTTACTACTGTACTTGTAGCCCAATGACATTTACAACTCAGCTTTCTGATCTACTGCACAAAACTGTGGCACAAAGTGACTCCTGTAGACTCAACTGAGGAGTCTGATTAACACTGCTCTCTCAAACACACCTTTAATTCCTTTGCATACATAATTTTAGAACTTGCATACAGATCAATTTCCTTGCTAAGGTTGCATCTTTTCTATTTAAATTCTAATTTCAAGAAGTCAAAGGACTACCAAAATTAAAAATGAAGGAAAATTTTCCACAAGGACCAAAAAGATCCCTTTGTAATGGAAGTGGTAAATTGGGGATATTAACCTCATACATTAATCTCATGGACCTAATGGCCTTTTTGAAAATATATGTTAACGAGAATACAATATTGTGATTTGCCGTTTTATAACAGAGTACATGGCTTGATTGTTTTCATTGTTTATTGATTTATGCCCCAATCAGGCATAGCATTTAAGCACACATTTAACCACCACTGACTTCACCAGGACTTATGCACATGCTTAAGTGCTTTTGTCAGGGCTTTAAGGCTATTTAATCCTAACATTTATTCAAATTGGTTAAAAAGGTATTCCATGTACAGTCAGGATATTATATATTGGATCCTCTCTTCTGATGTGCTTATTTCAATAAAATATTTTAATAGGTCATAAGAATGACCATATTGGGTCAGACCAAAAAGTTCCATCTAGCCCAGTATCTTGTTTTTCAACAGTGGCCAATGCTGTATCAGAGGGAACGAACAGAACAGAGTAATGATAAATTATCAAGTGTTCCACCCCCCTGTTGTCCAGTTCCAGCTTCTGGGATTCAGAAGTTGAGAGACACCAGAGCATGGGACCTCATCTCTGATCATCTTGTCTGATAGCCACTGATGGATCTATCGTCCATAAACTTATCTAATTCTCTCTTTTTTTGTTTAACTTGATTATACTTTTGGTCTTCACAACACCCCTAGCAACAAGTTCCATAGTTGACTATGTGCTGGGTGAAGAAGTCCTTCTTTATGTTTTTTTTAAAACTGCTGCTTACTAATTTAATTGGTTAGCCCCTGTTTCTTGTATTATGTGAAGGGGTAAATAACATTTTCCTATTCACCTTCTCCATGCCTTTCATGATTTTATAGACCTCTAACATAGCCCTCCTTAATTGTCTCTTTTCTAAGTAGAACACTCTCACAGTCTTTTGAATCCCTCCTCATATGGAAGTTGTTCCATACCCCTAAACATTTTGTTGTCTTCTGTACCTTTTCAAATTCTAATGTATCTTTTCTGAGTGAGGAGAACCAGAACTACACACAGCAGTCAAGGGATTTATAAAGTGGCATGATGATATTTATATAGGGCTTGATGATAACCCTTTCCTAGTGGTTCCTAACATTCTGTTAGCTTTTTAGACTGCTGCTGCTTCCCTGACCATAATTTGCAAACCTAGTATCCTAAATCCATATTTAGGTACCTAGGGTGGAATTCTCCAAAAAAGTGACTTAGCAGCACAAGTTCCATCAGTCTTATTTCTTAAAGGTAGAATTGCATATGCATGGTCTGTCATTTGGAGTTTGCCCTGTCTTGTACTGAGACAATCAACCCCAATATACTTTGTATTTATTTATTTATTAAATTAATATGAACTTTTCATGTAAAATCACTTGGATAATATATGGTATATGAAAATGTGCCTTAAAGACAGGTAGAAAAATTAGTTTCTGTAATTACAGTATATGCACTTTTTTTCTTGTCATTCAAGAGAACATTTTCAACAGTCTATCCCTGAATGTGAGAATGCAAGTTTTTCTAAACAGTACTCTAAACAGCGCTTTTTCAATATTGTCCTTGCTAAACTTTGCTCTGACTTTGTCATATGAGCAGACATCAATTTTGTTTCAGTATATGACCACTAAATTCATTTTCACTTGTGACTATTCTTAGGTGTGTAGAGGTAGAATATAGTTCATTAATCCATTGCTCCATTTTTGCTTCCAAATACTTTCAACTACTAAAGATTCCAGGCTCTTCTGCTTCAGTCCATGACAATTAAACAGGGTTGTATGTATCAAAGCTCAAAATATCAATATACTCCAAAGCAATCTTGAAGTGACATAGCATGAATTGAAACAAAGGTGCCTCATAAGATTCTGCAAGTTCCTATGATAAAAAAGTGCCTTGTTCCCAGATGTGATTTTAAAAAGCAAAGCAACTGTGAATAAAGTAACATTAACAGCCCAATTTAAGCTGATAAATGCAATGCAGGGGCATGTTCACTAATGTATCATGGAATGGCATTTTTTCTAGCAGTCAACAGAGCTGAGTTCTCAGATATGCAACTAGCAGTGGATCTCCATGTGACAGCAAAGACAAGACATGCTACACCTTTCGGCCATGTGTTTATTATTAGCATTTTTAGTGATTCAAGAATGTCAAGATTTACCAAAATACAGCTCTAAAACACAGCAAATTCCATCATCCAGAACATGCTTTTCCATGTAGTTTGTGCTTTTCTGTCATATCCATGTGTTATTTCTGTTGGCGGAATCCTCTTTCTGAGGTCATAATATAATGGGGACTATCTATTTTACAGTACATAAACTCTTCGGAAAATTGTGTCCCAAAATCCTAGAGAGAGCACCACAGGATGATAGCAGCCTGAGACTCAACTAGAAGTCAGAGTGATGAAGAAATTTTTTTTCTAGTCTCTCATACATTGGTGTTATGGATCTATCTGGGTTCAATCATGTGCACTTACTGATGGTCCACAGATGAAAAATATATTCCCTCCCCACTTCACTTCAATGCAACCAGATGCACAAGTTTAGAGGGGAAAAATGTTTTCTGGAGCAGAACATCTGCCCTCCATGAGATTTAGCCCCCCCTACCCTCCGCACCCACATACCCACCCATGAGCCCACTACACTCTTAGAATTTTGTGTGGGACATTTTATTAGACATAGTCCAAGGAGAAGGAAACAGAACTGCTGCATAGATATTTAAGAAATTAACTAATCTTCACTGAGGCACTAGAGAATTCAGACAGATAATAATGCTAGCCAAATAAACATTTAACCAACTAATGAAATTGTAGTTTCTCTCTATCCTCTTTTTTTCCAGCAGAAAGCTTCCCTTTAAAGAGAACCTGGGGAAAGTTTTCAAAAGCACCTATTTGACTTAGGACCCTCATTCCCCTTTTCAAAAATAATTTAGGGGGTAACATTTTCAAAAGGATTCTGAAGTGCCTAAGTTATTTCTGATAAGGGGAATTGGGCACTTTTGAACATTTTACCCCATCTCTGCATACAGAATAAGGAGTTAAAAGTAAATGAAGTTGAGTAATCAAATCATGAAGGGAAGATCCTCAGCTGGTAGAAATTTTCATAACTCCATTGAAATCAATGGAGCTCTGCCAATTTACCTCAGTTGAGGAATATCTAAAATAAGAGAGTGTAAAATGGAAATCAGCTCAAGTGATAATAAAAAAGTATAAAGTAGTATGCAAAACATTTCATAAATGTAGCAATTTATGCAAAATTTCTAAATTATAAATTTGATATTCATCCACCTTTAACTGTTCATCAGCTACATAGCAACCCATTAAGAATCCTTGTTTTATCACAAAGGCAGCAAAACATTAACATAAAAAAGCAGATCCACCAAGACCTATGAACAACGGTTTGTTGTTCTGGAGAATTGCCAATGGAAAATGTTGCTAACTTGTCAGTTTCATGCTTCCAAACGAACATGTCCAGCAACCCATCTACCGTAAGATGATATATTTCCTGAGCCAGAGATGGAGACAGTTCCAAAACTATCAGTCAGAACTGACTACAAAGAAGGATCCTCCCACTCAGCTGTACTCCGGAATGAGATCCTTCCAAGATGCAAATACTGAACAGAAAATTATCTGCAGAATTAATTTGAGAATAAGCTCTGATTTATAACACACACACACACACACACACACACACACACACACACACACACACACACACACACACACACACACACACACACACACACACACACAGAGTAAGAAAACAAAGATTCCTTCTTCTTAGTGTTAAAATTAGTGTACAACATTGCTCAGAATTGCTGAATTGCCAGAGAAGGTCTTGGCTTTTGGATCTCCAATATTGTTCTCCAGCAGAAATGAAAGAGCTGAAATATTTTGCCATAAGAAAAGAAGAAGAGTCCTAGAGATTGCAATGCAGAATAAATGAAGAAAACTTTGAAGGAAGAATAAAAAAGGTGATTGCTGGAAACCTTTTTGAATCAGCCTGGTAAAGTATGCTACAGATTTAATTTGGCCAGTGGGATTGGCCTGCATTCAGTACTGACATGAAGATATGTTAACAATATGGGAATGAGCACAGGATGTGCACATTAGCAAATAGCTGGGGAGATGTATACATGCTAATGGATATCCAGACCTAAGGACACTATGATGTTGTTTGACGTCACCAACACATGCTCTGAATTATGTTACATCTTAAATGTATTAGTGCCAGGTTGACAGCTCTGAAATCTAGGAACCTGGCACTCAAAGATGTGTTGTTTAGCTTATGTGTCGGCCTACCTTGGTTTAAATCACAGGTGTCTTCTTGCAACAGCATTATATACCATAGATATAATGGAATGGAATAAGGTATCCACAGACTATCATAATGATAGTTCCATTTTTGTTTACCTTTCAGTTCTGTGCTGCAGACTGACACTGAAGTCAAGGCTCATAATTTCTATATTTCCTTACTATCCAACGTAATTTCTACATTTCTAATTTCTATCGAACTGCTGTTTCGGAAAGAAATTACTGGCTATTTGGATCAGAGGGTCCTTTGCAAGGGACACAACCAGTGCATCCATATTGGTTATATTAGATTTCTGGAATCTATAGCATTTTATCTGTTGCCTCTTCAGCATGTGACATTTGCTGCGAGTTTTCCCTCTCATCAATCAGTCTCCCAGAAACTACTTCCCAGATTTAACTTTCTCTCCCTTTATTTGAATTCCTCACATTTTCATTATCTTCTTGACCACTGGGTCAAAGTATTTAGAGACTAACTTAAAATCCAAAACCAGCATTCACAAAATCTGAATTTGAGTTCTCCACCCTGTCCAGAAGGCAGGAAGATGAAGACAATTCAGAGAAGAAGAAAAACTCAGAACTCTTAATATTAATTCAGGAGAGAGTGGTGGAAATCTAGATCTCTTAGTTAAGGGGTTTTGATTGTTTCCTTTTTCCCTTGGAAACTAATTTCTTCTATGCGCTCATCTAAATGTGATGAGAGTCTTTGAAAAATAATAATGTGGGAGTTCACTAGTCTGCTGAGGCTTACTGATAACTATCCCAGCCTCTCTCTAGCTAGCTACTTATGTGACCATCATCAACATAGTATCTGAGGGCTTCCTCATTAATAAAAAAAAGACAGAATAATAATTACCAAAAACAAATCTCTCTCTCTTTTGCCAGTAGGGCTAAAGCTTGAACGGGTAGAAGAATGTGTTTATTCTGAATATGTGTTATATGGGTGTAAATGACTATGTTATATGTGCAGGAGGAACTGTTGTGGCAATAACGTAAGTCAAAGAAATAGGTTTTGCATTTAGCTTTGAATGCTATGAGGCCAATGGTCATTACCTTTTCTGGGAGTGCATTCTATGGTCTAGGTCTGGCTGCCAGGAAGTTCTGTCTCTTGCACACACAAGCCTTCCCATATTGTTCAGCATTTTAATTGATCTGTTGGAACACAGCTGTCAAGGAAGGTCATCCTCATGGAAGGAGATGCACTCTTTCAAGTAGCTCAGTCCAAACTCTTGGAGGGCTTTGAATATTAGTAGAGAGATTTCTAGTTGGATTCCATCTTCAGTGAGGAGACACCAAAGCAAACTGAGCACAAGTTGTTCACAGGAACAAGAAGATGTTACTGTATTTTGTACTAGCTAGCACTTTTTCAGGCTTGTGGCTTCATTAGATATGAGTAATCAAGTTGGGTGATTAATAATGCATAGATTGTCTTGGGGAAACTGACCAATACAACAAGGAGCAGTTTTCTGGCCAACAAGTGGAACTGAGGATTTTTCAGACTTGTGATTATTTGATTACCCAAAAACACTGAGAAGTCAAAAAAGACCCTGAGGCTATGAACCAATGTTGTGGCAGATGAACTCAATAAAGGGAGATGTTATGAAGAAAGAGATTTCTTTAAAGTGCTTCCCTCTTGCTACCAGCATCACCTATTTTGCCTAAGGTTAGCTTCAGCATGTTTATTTTCGTCCAGGTGCTAGACATTGAGAAAGCTGGGAGACGGTGCCATTTATATCTACCATGAGAGAAATGTAAAGTTGAATATTGTCTGTGCCATAATAAACCTGTTGCTAGCTTATTGATGAGCTTTTTTTAGAAAGGGAAGTTTGGTACTGGACAGCAATTGGTGAGGAGCCCAACATCATGTGATGGTTTCTTTAATAACAGGTGGACAATTCTATGCTTTAGTGTAGGGGTCAAAATTCCCTCCTTGAAGGTGTTGGCAGTCCCTGCTAGTAAATGTCAGAGATGTTCTCTACTCTCTTTTACTAGCCAAGGAGGGCAAGAATCAGAGTCCAATGTGATGTTCTTGAATGCTGGTAGTGTTTGTACAACTCTTACTAATGTGAATTTTTAAGAGAGGGTTGTGTCTTTTGTCCTGTGAGATCTGTAGTAAGGAGTGGTCAGAATAGAAGGGCAGGGTGATCGGAGGGCAAATCTTGTACTCTTTATGTTCATATCCAGAGCAAGGATCCAGTCAAGAGTATATCTGGGCTGTGTATGTAGGTCTAGAACGTGCCCCGATTGGACAGGTCAGATAGGAGATTCTGTGCCTTTGAGCCAGAAATGTCCAGGTTTGTTCGGAAGTCCCAAGACTATGAGCTGCTATGTTAGACAGCAACTGTACTAAGTCCTCTGGGATACCTTTGTGCCTGGAATACTGGTGATTAACAGGATGTGAAATTAGTCTTGTTTCTAGACTCATGGATTAAGTGGATGCTCTCAAAGACTGTGTTTCAATGGACCTCTCTCATGCTGGAGTCTGGATGGGAACATAATGCCTACTTCACTTCGCCATCTAATATCTGCTAAAGACTTTTAAATACTTCCTTAGTAATATTATTTCCTCTGGTTACAACAACTCAGACTCGGATGTCCTGGGAAAATATTTGCTTATCTATAGAGCCTCTATTTCTCAGTTACTGAACCATCCTTCATTAGTATTCAGAGTCCCTTCTTTTTCTGCAGCTGGTGGAGAGGCACTTCACTTTTTGTCCTAGCAGTGATGCAGCAAAGCCTTTAACTGAGGAGGGGATGTCTGACACACCTTAACTCCTTAGAGATCGTCAAGTCTTTGGTTTGTCTTAGTCTTGAAAGCAACAAAGAGACCTTGTCCTGTAGACTGCTGCAAAAAGTCATTAACATTTTGTGCAGCAGTTCTTTTTAGGATATGGTTGACCTTTACCTGTTATCCTCACTGCACAAGGAGGACTACTCTACAATATGGTTTTGCTGGGAGAAGTATCTTCCAAAAGCAAAGAAAACATCTCTCAAATAGATAAGCTATAAGCAAAACCTTTTTCTCACTGATGCCAGGTTATTCCTCCACACCATAGCAGAAACGCTGAAAATTATTATTGTGCGTCTTTGTGGAGAGAGAACATTTTAGAGTACAACAGAGAGGAAGGGTTTTGGCGGTCTGTCTTAAGTTTAGAAGCTGCCTCCCCATCTGTGCTAACAACCCCATAGCAGATCTTCTGGTATACCTGCAAACTGGCATAAAACAATAAACAAACGTTCTTTTCAAACTACCTTATTTAACCAGGTTAATTACCATCATAAAGGTGGCCTTCGGACCTCCTTCTGAGAGAATTAGATATATCTGTTGTGTTTGGTCATTGTTCATTTGCAATCTTTTTCTATTATTCTGGGTCAATATCTGAAAACTTCTAATTAATGATGGTGTAATGCATCCCTTTGAAATCTCTGAGATCCTTAGAGTGCAAATTATCATCAACACATAAATTAATACATTACACTTAAATTTTTAGTATCTGTATTGCTAATATTATTATCCTGCAAAGAAGCATTTTCCTTCACAGCTTTGTTTCATTCTTACTGAATGAAAGATAGAAAAAGTCAAATATCTCCCCCATAATATTAGAGAGAGGAAGAATTATTGGATTATACCAACTGCCACTACTTTAATAGGTCAGCATCTTAATTTAAATGACTAACTGAAATTTGGGTTTTTTTATGTTAATTGCTTATTTCCACAAATGTAATAATAATTCTATCCTATTCAGGTTCTTATTCCATGCCCATTGCTGTGGCATCTGACTATAATTAAAACTAATATTGTATGATACCTCTTTTTTTTAGGTCACTGCCACTCTTCAGTTTGGGGACTTCACAGTAATCCAGTAATGCAAGGATCTGATTTTTTGTTCATTTAATGTTATAGTTTTTAATTTGGGATAAAAGCAACAATGTTAATAAAGTCAGAGACTTCCCCCAGTAAAGAGAGACTCTCCTTCACCTTAACATTTATATGTCAGAGGTAGGCGACTATTGAGTCACAAACTCAGATTCCGTTAAGGTTATTGCTTAGTTAACTTACTGCACTTGATCTGGTAAACAAAGCAAATAAAAATAGCTAACCCGAAATTAGGGTGACCAGATAGCAAGGGTGAAAAATTGAGACAGGATGGAGGTGGAGGGTCATAGGTGACTATATAAGAAAAAGCCCTGGATATATCGGGACTGTCCCTATAAAATCGAGACATCTGGTCACCCTACCCCAAACGTATCTTTAGAGAAACAACAGTAAGCAGCAATCAAGGTGAGTGCATGCTACATAGTTCTACAGGGGAAATGTTCAACCACATCACATAAAAAAAGTATTTGGGTTAATGTTTTCATATGTTGCTATGGAAGTCTAATACAATTATGACAAAAATATAAGTAACCAAATAGATGAAATCATTTTCATACCCCAATTATAATTTGAAATTAAGTTTGCAGTGAAAATAAAGAGAGATGGTAACAAGTCCATTGTACTAATGATTACATGCAAAAAAACAAAAACAAAAAACCTATTTTATTGTCCTGAATAAGGACTGTACCTTTATAAACAGAAAGGAATTTTCAGCTGGACTAGCATGGTTTCAGAATTTCAATAGCACCTAGAGGCCCCAACTAAGATCACAGCTCATTGATGTACTTACAGTCTAAACAGATAAGACAGACAGCATAGGAAGGGAAACACAGGTAACCAGAAGGGAAGTGACTTTTCCAAGGTCACACAGCAAAGCCAAGAATAAAACAGGTCTTCTGAATCCCAGTCCAGTGCCCTACTCGTTCAACCACACAGCCTCTCAAATTCACTAGACCCAAACTCCTAGAACTTCAATGGGGGTGGGGTTTTTTGTTTGATTTTTTGTGTATGTTTGTTTTTTTACATAGACACTTATAAACAAATCCATATTTTCTGCTCTCCCTGCTCAGATTAAAGTACAGCTTAATGGCTTCAGAGTAGACCGCTTAGGAGTAATTTATGGGCAGAATGGTACTTATCTAAGGAGATCAGGTATTTGCATTTACTTTCAGACAGAAATGAGTTGCTAGCAAATTGATCCCTCCCATCTTTAAATTTTGAAACATCAAATTACTCTCTGGGGCATATGCTCCCTTCCATTTGTCCATGTAACTCCCATTAATACTAATGTTAGTCACGTGTGTTTACAGAGAAAAGAAAATACCCCTAAATTTCAACGTGCAGTAAACAGCTTTTGTTGCTAGCATTCAAGTTTATTGGCAACAATTTTACAACTGCCCCCAAACCACATACTGTATCAGATCTCAAGTCAAGAAGGTTTTTCTCCAAAGAGTATTGAATCACTTTAATGTAGATTCTAGTGCTGCCTTACTCTACTTTCAACATAGCTGATAAATTCAGCTTCACTATAGCACTATAAAGATGTGAAAGAACTGTAATAAGCATCTAAAAAATGAGCTGTTAGCACTGTAGTGTTCAGTTTACAAAACTCTAAACAGAATACTGATGAAAAATTGTAATGATAGTTTGCTGAGTTGCCAAGAGGAATAAGGCAATTCACTATGTTTTTTGTTATAAAATGTAAATTATAATGTCTTTAAGGCATCCACAATATCACCAAGGAGGACTGAAGAGAAAGTCCAAACCTCATTATATCTTCTACTACTTTTTTAGTTATTTTACTTAAATTTGAACAAATCAGCAGCAACATACACACAATCAATACTATTCCAGAAAGGAAGTAAGGGCATATAGTCAATGGGACTATTCAGTAGCTGAAGTCATAAGGGAACTGCTTACATTAAATTACACGTTAAAGTGCTTTGCTGGATTGAAGCCTTATTCTTGTATGCAAACCATTACAACTCTGTACAGTCTTGTATCAGATCATCAGCACAGTACAAACAGATTTTAATGAAATGAGTAATGTACAAAAATTAGACAAAAGCAAGGATGCCAAATCTTGCCCCTGTTGTTTTGAGACTGCAGAGCCTGACCACGTCCTGTAGCCATCTGATCCCCTGAACCTGAGATCTACTACCTGAATCCAGAAAGGAAAACCTCTCCCTACTTGACAGTGGCCATGAAGCTATTCTGCAGTCAGACTGCATCAATGTATTCCCCCAGGCAAGTTCCATGACTCCTCCTCACTCCCCCAGTGCATAAATGGCAGTGGAGGTGCTGGGGAGTGGCAAAATGGGAAAGGCAGTGCATTCCCTGATATCCCTGCATGGCAGCTGGTGAGACAAAGAACAGTCCACTGCCTGGAGAGCTAGTTGGCAGCTCCAAATAACAGATGGAAACAATGGCCCATCAGAGTTAACTATCTATTCTGCACCTATACCCCGCCATGGACTGCAGAGGGAGGAGAAAGCCCACTACAAACCTTTCAATCTGCTTCCGATCACCATCACTCCTTGGTTTCCACAGTGTCTGCAAGCATCTACACAATGGTTATTATAGCAGCCTCCACAAAACTTCATAAACAAGACCCACCGGGCAGGAGGGTGGAAGGATCAGTAGCTTGTTAGCACCATCCCTCTGCCTCCTTCTGCACCTCCACAAGACCAACCCATTAAGTGAATGAGGAGTCATTCCATGCCCCTAACTCCCTTTCCTGACCATCCTGAGGAACAAACAGGCTGGCACAGGAGCTCCCCTACATGGGAATAGTGGAGGCTATACATATATCTGATGATTTGACTATGATTTTTAGACTAGAGTTTTTGAACTATCGAGTTCTAAGCCTTCACAATTTTATGCCTGCAGAAATTGGCATGTTTGACATTTAAAACTATGAAATACCAACCTATTTTGAAATTGTCCAAATCATTAGTTGTGGAATTTTCCTAGCACTTCATGAATACCACTGTTAATTGAGCAATTAGCTCGAAACTACAGAATATGCTGTGATGGCATGATATGATATAAGCCATGTAAAAGAAGGAGCAGCCAAGCAACTCAGTATGTTGAAAGATATTAATGAAGTGGCAAAATCTGCCAGAAAAATAATAATGGGTGATTTTAACTACCCCAATATTAACTGGTTGAATAACACATCTGTACATGGTTTGGAGAAGCAGCTTATTGATACTATAAATGTCTTCTTTTTGGAGCAGCTCCTTCTGGAGCACACAGGAGGAGAAGCTCTGCTCAATTTTAGTTTTGTATACAGGCGAGTATGGCTGTTACCCTAAGCAACAGTGACCACAGGACAATAAGGTTTGAAATCTCAGCAGAAGAGGTCTTTCAATGGTGATGAAATGGTTAATGGCAGGTGGACGGGTAACACAAAAACCATAAAAATCTGCTATTTCAGGTTGGAAGCTGTTTAGGAAATACAGAAGAATTTATTTAACTGCTGAGATAAACAACCAACATTAACAGAGGGAAAATGAATCTAGCATGTTCCTGGGGAATGCACAAGGGGTCTGTGCCATATTAAAAGGCAGCCTTTGGAATATGCAAACTCTGCCACTTTAACAGGACAGATGATAAACTATATACATAGCCTGCTGATGATTTTTACGCAAACTGAGGTAACTAGGATTACATCAGTAGCAAAGAGACTACACTAGTGTGCCTAAGGACCGCCTGCATAATTGAATATGTTCCGCAGCTATATTGAGTACAGCAAAGGGATGATAAAACATGGGTGGCTATGTCCCTCTCAACCTGTGTCCACTGGTTGCATTTACAGTCTGTTCACAAGCCATATAGTCCAACAAGAAATGAAAGAGCAACTAAAGAAGTTAAAGAGTTTGCAGAACATACAGGGTCAAACTTTAATGCAGAAGAGGAGGGGGAAACAACAAGAATATTATCCAAGACATAAAAAAGATTGGTGATACGAGGCCTTACAGAGATTAAGACACTTTTCAGGGAAATACACAACCAGAAAATAAATGACCATGTCCTGCCAATGATAAAAAGTGGTTAAGCAAGCCAAACAAAGAGTCCTAACAAACAGCTGCTCCTCAGAATGCAAAAAAGAAAAAAAAAAAAAAAGGCTAATATAGTTGTGGGGGAAGTGGTTCACCATGTATTAGTACTGGAACTAGTGTCATGATCAGGAGGAGGAAGTGGCCCATAAAATGATATTTGTCAACAATACTTAAACAATGGCAGGTGAAATCTAATGTTGAAAAATGCACTTTTGGAAGGAAAAGTTTTACCATTTATTCTTATTGCTGTATTTTAAATATACTTGAAACTCTCAGGAAAAAGTGGACCAAGGAATTAAAATATCTAAGAATGTGAAGAGGCAGTCAAAACAGCAAACGAAACATTAAGATCTATAAAGAATGAGAGAGAAAATATTTTACCACCATTAAATAAATCAATGGTGAACCTTCTCCTTGAATATTGTGTTCAGTTCTGGATACTATATTAAAAAATACAGCAGAAATAAAAGAGGTTCAAAAGGAATCTCCTTCCCACAGTATAGCACAGCATTATTCAACAAGCCAAGTGCTTTATGCGGCATTTTCACTTTCTTCTGTAGAATCACATACTGGCTGCAGCCCACTGTGGGATACTACACTGGATAAACCATGAGTCTGACCCAGTATGGGAGATTCCCATGTTCCTAAGACTCCACATGTTGAAATATGTTCAGTGCTCATATTCAGATTAGCAACCTGCTTTCAGTTAAATAGATTTCCAAATGCAGTTCAGCACATTTAGCTGTGTTAAATATGTTAACGTAGAGACTCCAAATATCAGTACATCTCCACTTAACATGAACACACAGTATTAAAAGTGAAAATGCTTCATTTCAGATTCTTTAATTTCTCAGCGTTAATGTGAGTGCTTTCAAGGGGCAAATCCCTGTTGTAACAGGAAATGAATTCCAGAATCATTTGCACCGATTTTCATAGCTCACCTTTGTGCTTTTCCTCATCTTTGTTTTAGAGTAACATTTTTAAAAGGTGCTACACTTTTATTAGCTTTTTCAATTAACTTTAGAAAAATAGGGATTTTCACTGTAAAATCTTTATTAGGGATTGTGCTTCACTGGTGACATTTCTGTTTTACCTTGAACAGACTATTACCCAGATTCCTAAGGAGCCAGGCGTAGGTAGATCTGGTACATCTAAGAAGCAGTTAACCTTTTACATAAATACCTCTTCAAAGATGCTTTATCTTAATTTACCTCTGTTTCTTTGTTGCATCTTAATACATATAAAATTATTCACAGAATTTCATAGGTTTTATCTTTTAAATCAAAATGCATCAGACACAGAAGAGAGAATGTATTTGGCCAGCTCCTCAATTAATGTAAATCAGCATAACTCCAGTGACTTCATTGGAACCATGCTGATTTACATTAAGGATCTGAATCCATTATTTTGCAAAAATATAAAATTGTTGAGTCTGAAGCAAAAAACAATCTATTATTGACACCAAATGTGGTTCAATTTATGAAAGGTTTGGAAAAAAATTTGACACAACATTGTACATGATTGTCTAAATATACAGATTCCAAGTGTTTGTTTCACCATTTATAAGAATGTCCATACTGGGCTATACTGGTCCATCCAGCCTAGTATCCTGACTTCCAACAATGACCAATGCCAGGTGCTTCAGAGGGAATGAATAGAACGGGTAATCATCAAGTGATCCACCCGTCAGACATTCCCAGCCTCTGGCAAACTGCAATCCCTGCCCACCCTGGCTAATAGCCACTGATGGACTTATCCTCCATGAAACTTATCTAGTTATTTTTTGAACCCCGTTATAGTCTTGACCTTTACCACATCCTCTGGCAAAGAGCTCCACAAGTTGACTGTGCATTGTGTGAAGAAATACTTCCTTTTGTTCGTTTTAAACCTATTAATTTCATTTTATGACCCCTAATTTTGAATTATGAGAAGGAGTAAACAAACTTCGATTTTATAGACCTCTATCATATCTCCCCGTAGTCATCTCTTTTCCAAGCTGAAAAGTCTCGGTCTTATTAATTTCTCCTTAGATGGAAGCCTTCCCATACCCCTAATCATTTAGTTCTCCTTTTCTGTAACTTTTCCAATTCCAGTATATCTTTTTTGAGATGGGGCAACCAGATTTGCACGCAGTATTCAAGATGTGAGGGTACCATGGATTTATACAGAGGCAAAAGATATTTTCTTATACATTTTATATATTTAGACATCTTATATATTTATTTATACAGAGGGAAGAGATACTGTCTTATTATCTATCCCTTTCCTAATGATTTCCAACTTTCTGATAAATAAATAAATAAATAATAAACACTTGGTTTTTTAAAAATATTATTACTAGATGCTTTTTAACGCCATCTAACTTCAAATGAAAATTATATCATATTTTCACCATATTGTCAAAACAGGCCTTTCATTGAAGAGTTATTGTAATAATACATTAGAAGTTTCCTGGACTTTCTGATGTCCATTAAGAGAGGCTTTTCTTCATTTGTTGGTGTTCTCATTAAACCTGTATATGTGTATAAAAACCATCTCTCGCATACACATGAACACACAGGTTAGAACAAAATTTAAATACAGAAAAAAAGAATTTTGGAGGCTACCTGCTCGTGAAAGGATACAATTGCCAAAGTACACACAAAAATCCTTTCACATGCTCAGAACTATTAAAGAATATCTTTCTATTTTAATTTTTGCAATTTTAAATGACTGTTGTAATTCACCACTAAACAAGTCTGCTTATGAAAACAATTCAAAATATAAAACCATTATAGGACCACAAAAGTAAACTTTAGTTATGACAATAACTCTGTGGGAATTATGGAAAAGGAGAGAAGTCACATTTTCTATGCAATTTGTGTGAGTCATCATTCCTGTTTTCTCCTGAACAAAACTGGTCAGCTATAACAACAAAGCTGGGTGAACTGGGTGATCCACGTAATTATATGTTACAGTATAAACACATTTATGATAAAACTTTTTAAAATTCAAAAAATAATTATTGTATCCCCTAGCTGAAACATCTTCTGAACGGATATTAAAGATGCTGGAGTATACCTCTGTGAAAAATATGTGAGGTTACTCTTAACCTTTCTAGCACTGATTTCTACTCTTGCACCAGTACTCCTTTGGCCCCACCAAATTATCCATATTATAAGACTGAAAGACTACTGTAGCATATCTAAATATTGTATTCTAATTTTTTTTAATGAACTAATGAGATGTGTATGCAATTATGCCAATCCTTCACACCTCCAACTTTTCTGTGTCATACCTTGCTGTGTTATGTCTAACTTAGGTCCTGATTCTACTTGCTTATCTACGGTTGGGCTACTTGCACAAGTTAAGATTTGCAGAAATCAAGCCTTTACAGAGGAAGCTTATTTTATCTGTAAAGCACTATGAATCCTTATGGCAACGTAGAAATCATTATTTAACCTCATCAATGGACCTGTTGTGTGCTACATTCTGAATCTTTGCAATTTCAGAAAGGTACAAGGCAGCTTTTTTAAGAAGGCTTCATTCACTGCTAATATAGGACATATGCTTCAATACTCTATAGTATCTGAGAAGAAACTGGATTGTACCAAGTCAGTTTATATTCTAGAATTTATTTTAGCTTAAGTGAATGTAGACCTTGTGAATGCTGCTATATTGATAACCCTAAATGCTAAAATAAGTCATCTAGCCACAGAACAAGTACAGTCAGAAGCAGTGTTAGGTTCCCCACATCACTCTGTCAATGTGCCTCAGCCTTGATCTACAGAGACCATCTCTGGAGACTAGATGATAGTTGAGTTTATATATTCATTCAGTCTTTGACCTCTTTGCTGAGATCGCCAACAAGAGTGCCAGCAATGATGGTGGCAGCATTGTGACGTGGTTATCTGTCTTCCAGGAATTGTATTAACACCAACTCATTCTGCATAGGCCTATTTACAGGTGTCAGATGGCAATGATTTAAACTGTTTATTATAGAGTTTATAATATAGTTCTTTCTAATGTATTTATTTGATTGACTTAAGTATGACTACTTGTTTACACGTACATAGTATTTTAAAGGCCTATTTATGTTAATTTATAAACAACTTTTGGTCACTACTAGCCTGGGCAGGATTCGAACAAGTGGCCTAAAATATGACTAACATTTATATCATGGTGCAATAGAGGATACTGTATGGACTAACTAAATAATCCTCACAGCCCTCCAGTGAATTAGATTAGTACAAGGGGCAACACTTTTTTTTTTTTTTAAAGGATACCTTTTATTGCCCAATATTTGTTTTAACATACTACATATGCTACTTCCAATACTTAGGCTGAGATATACTATGGATACTATTCTAAATTTAGCTGTTTGCAGAAAAAATTTACATTCTTATTACTATGCATATTTTATCGATAAGGAAACTGAGGCAGAGAAAGACTAAGTGATTTTCTTGACTAAAACCATGAAGTGAGTCCTTGGTAAAGTCAGGATTAAAAATAATGAGTTTCTACCTCTCAGTTCAACATTCAGTCCATGGCTCTATATTGCCCCTATCAGACATCAGACATCTATTTTTCTAAGATTTTAGTAATTTTGTTTTAAATGAATTATTTTATTTCTCAACTATTATAAATTTTCTCTAAATTTGATTAATGATTTTCATTAAAAAGAAATATAGGTCAATAGATTAGTAAGTGAAAGGAATTTAAAACACAAGCATTAGCCAAGGAATGAGCGGTAAGACACTTTTTCATAAGAAGAAAGTGATAATACCTTGAATGTTGTCCATCACAAATTATGAGTTTTGATCATGTTTCTTTATTTAGGAAAAAACGGCTGTTCTCCCATTTCATCCTAATTTTGCAAACAACTTTAGCTGAAGTTCTATAAACAAGATTTTGTGATTTAAAGTTGTGTTTTGTAGATTTATGCAGCACCAATTTATAGAAAGACACAGGATTTGCCAGTTGTTATTTCTGCCCCCTTCCCATGGATTCCTTCTGATCACATCTGGCAACATCCAAACACTAGCTAAAATACTGAAGATTTTCTGTCTTAATTCTGTAGATGCCTTTTCTTCCCCAGTGAGCTTCTTGTCTCTAAAGCATTTAAGCATGTGCTTAAGTGTCACTGATTTTACTGAAACTTAAACACATACTGAAGTGCTTTCTAGAGTCAAGGCCTAAATGACTACAGTCTCAGGCCTTTTGCTGAAACTGTAAATGTCAGCCTCCTACAAATTAAACATGAATACAATCCTGGTTCATCAGACAGAGGTTGCCCTTGCATTTTTCCCTATAACTTATGTGCATTACCTCCCAAGAACGCCACATTCTAGCACTGGTGGCCCCAATTTGTTTCCACGCACATATCTCCATCACTGCAACAAGAAGCACTGCTGACATAAGCTAGAGGGTCAGCACAGACTCACAGATGTTATAAAATGGTAATTATTATTGGGAAATTCAAAAGACATTCTGAGATGAGAGCAGGGGTATACACTCCTTTATTCAGATATTTATGTCCACCCCCAAAAACTGAAATGCAGGATTGTGTGAACACCAAAGGGACACTGATTCACCCCTTCACTCCCCCCTCCCACCAAAGAAAGAAAATGTTTTTAGTACTTCAATAAGTCTCTAAACAGCACCATATTCTGACTAGTGAGATACTAGGATGGTATTTTAATGTTGTACCTACTTCTATGCTAAAACTGTTTCAGACCAGATGCAAATTAGTACAAAAAAATCAATAAATACTTACAAACACACAAGAAAATCAGCCCCAGCACCCAGAAATCACTGGTGAGTTGCTTTTGAATTCATGAAACTGACCTGAAATGTAGAAAGAAAAAAGTTAAAGCAAAGAAAAACTATCAAAACTGACACATTTTACTTATTTTTTATTATAGAAGAGAAGCATTTTCTAACTGAACTAAACAAAATTGCAACCAGCACTGTTGTCACCATTTCAACCGAATAATTTACACAGAATTTGTTTCCAGGAAGCCAATACCATGACAAACAATTATTTCATTGTTCTACATCTTACACCATAGCAACCCAGTCCATTATGGCTTTTAAGAGCTGTCAGAAATAACAGACATGGTTATCTTTTTAATAGGGAAAACAACAAAGAGAATTTTTAAAGGATTATGGGAACATACATTACTTTGGAAAAATCTGTTTGTAATAGTGTTTTGTAGCTTAACTGTTTTAATAGAATATCTTTTAGGTGTTCTAAATTGGAATACATCTAAGGTAAAATTAATGCAACAAGAATGTTTTGTTCTACCTAAGGTCTAGATCCCATTTAGAAGCTTAGCCTAGGTACAATGCATTCAGTATAAGGCATGATTCAATCCAACATTCTTTTTCCTCCAAAACCCTCAGCTCTGGCTGGAAAGGTAACAGATGCAACTCAAACCCACAGAGCTTGCCTTATAAAATTCTTTAACTAGCACAATGACTCACTTTATGCCTCTAAATATCCATGGTTTCCTCTCTGCAGAACCCCCATGCACTGGAAGGTAGTTCGGCAGTTTATTTTTATTGTTTGGTCTACATACGGCACATTTTTAGTTCTTGTGAAAACAAAGAAACTTTGTTTCAAAGCCCTTGTTTTCTTTCCAAAATTTAGGAGATAGATATGGGTAACATTAAATTGAAAATAACAACAGAGGCTGGGCTACTAGTGTAGGTCAAAATCTCTTCTGTTCTTTGGGAACTATCTGATTAATTTGCAGTTCATAAAATAATGGGCATAAATTTAGTTTAAAAACATGTAACTATATTGAAGATGAAATTATCATTTTTGTTACCCTGCAGTAATCTGTAAGAAACACCTTCCCACAACATTTCTGTACCCTAAAGTGCACATTGCACAATATTGCGCATTGCCTAGAGACAAGAAGAGAATACCAAACTTATCTTGATGTAGAATAAACTCCTTATCCCATCCACCCACCCTGAACTGCATGTTATTCATTCCAGTGAAGCCCTCCCCCATTCCAAAAATACATATCTAATTGTGTCTTCTCTCCTGTAATTCCAGTATAGAAGTCAACAAATCTCCTTCGCTATATCATTGCAGTGTTATATATGTTAAAAGCAAGTCTGAATTTCATGATCAGTTGATTTATGCCATTAGTGTGCTTTGGAGTCACCAGTTAAACAAGGACAGTGGTTCGTAAGGTCACAGTTAATTAATCTGAAAGAGTACAATTAAAGCACACCACCTCATACAGAGAATTTAGGAACAAAGCACCACCACCACTTTATGGTGGGCAAACAATTAGGATGAAGGTTAAAACACACACAACTTAAAACTTAGCCTCAAAGTTCAGCTAAAATTTAAACTATAGGAAAAAGTTTATCCTGGAAATATGCATGTGAAAACCTAACGCTTACTGCATCAATGCAAATAAGTGAGAAGACAGAACAGGGCTAACTGTGCCCAGTGATCCTCAGCAAATTAAAGCCTGTTGTTGTTCAGATAACACCTCAAAACTGGGAATCGGCTGCAGGCTGCACCATTATGCAGCTAGTCAGGCTGAAAAAAAAATAAAATAAACAGCCCAATCTATTCAAAATGGTTTCATCTGAGCTAGGCTGTTATATTTAGTACATCATACAAAATAATAAAAAAAAATTATTTTTCCCCTACCCTCACATTTCCATGGTTAATTTAGTAAAATAGTGCACCGCATATAATACATTCAAAGGAAATCAACTAAATGTGCAGTAATGTAGCCGCAGTGTACCGGTTCAACCAGATTGTAAGTAACAATAGTGAAAACACTCCAGCCCACCTGAAACACTTATTTACAGTGCAAATTCAAAATATGAAGTACCTTGACTTTAAATGAAGGAAAATTAGAGACATTTACTAAAATCATGATTAATTTTACCATGTATAGTTATTGGATCAAAAGGAAAACAATATTGCAAATACAAAACACCTCATGACCTAATTAGCTCAAGTGGTTTCAAGACTTTTTTTTTTCTTTTTGTATTTGTAGTCAAAAGCTCTACCACCGAGTATTGCCCCTTATTCTTTTCCTACATGGTTTAATAGATGATAATTTTTCCTATTAAAAGACTAAAGATGCAGCTGTGAAAGTGAAACAATCTTTCCTCATCATCAAAAAGTTAGAATGTATTAAACCCATGTTGAATATATTTTTTAAAACATGCATTTATTTGTATTGATTAGATAAGGTAGTATAGACCTGTCAAGGTAACCCACTGTTCCATGTGTAATATGCATCCCCTTTGTACCTGGATCCACAGGGACAAGATGTTTGTGTTTCAGCTCTATAGGACTCTGGTTCAATCCCAGGTGATGACCCGGATGAATGGTCAATGCATAAACACAAGAATAAAGTTGCTCTTCAGTTAAGTATTCCCATTGATTCCTCTGGTACTACTCCTATCAGTAACTAAACTGAAGTGTGTGTTTCCAGTCGGAATGCTGTATAAATTGATATCAGAGCTTATTCTTACACATCTTTTTGAAAAGATACTCGCATACTTACTGAAGATTGGCTTGCTCTTCTTTTCAAGGGACAGAAGTGAAGCTTTAAAAAACAAACAAACAAAACTTCCTGCACTCAGATTCATGAATATTTGCCAAAAGATGCTATATATTTAAAGCTTGTTGCTCCCCAAACCAACCAAATAAATTATACGCATTCTTCTGTTGACTCTTTTGTTCCACCACTTCATTATAAATGCCAGAATATAAGGACCTTGCTCCACCTACCAATCAATTCCAACATCATGGCACTGTGATGCCCCTGACCAGCAGTAGCCATCATGCAGCTGGGGCATGGTTGGCATGCAGGGAAAGGAGGAAGCAGAATATGCAGTGCAGTGGCTCTGTACAGCACTTAGATCCACTGTTCATGACCACGGCACACTCACTAGTACAAACACATTTTGAGAGCACCCTGTAAACTCCCATCTCCCAGTGTGTTGGAACAAAAACAGTTGAAACACACTACAGTTAAAATACCAAGAAAACTGAAGAACAAATGATTAAAGCTGGGATTTTCAAAAACGAGTTAAGGTGCCCAACTCTCATTGAAAGTCAATGGGAGTTGGGTGCATAACTCCTCTTAGCTCCCTTTGGCTTCTTAGGCTGGAATTATCAGACAAAATGGCATCTTTTAAACATGAGGGATTACACAAGGGCAAACAGCAAACAGGATAAAAGTTGCCCTCGAAAACAATCAGGGTATGATTACACAGCCCACAGCAGTGAGCCTCCCAGCCCGGGTCAATAGACTCAAGCTTCCGGGGCTTGCACCAGCACTCTAAAAAGAGTTGTGTAGACAGCATTTTGCAATCACCGCTTGGGCTGGAGCTTGGGCTCTGAAGCTTAGGGAGGAGGGTGGCCTTCAGAGCCCGAGCCCAAACTTAAAAAGCGCTGTCTATACGGCTATTTTTAGAATACTAGTACAAGCCCCACAAACCCATGTCTGTCGACCAAGGTTGAAAAGTTCACTGCTGGGTCCGTGTAGATGTATCCTAAGGGGTCTAGAGAGATATTCAGAATTCCAGACTTTCAGAAAGGAAATCTCCAAAATGCAATGGGCTTGGTTTGAAGGAAATTTTATTATTTCTCCAATAGATGCATACATGAATAAATTAATAGGGTGAAATCCTAGCACTATCCATGTCAATGAGAGTTTTGCCCTTGGTTTAAGTGGGGCTGGGATTTCACTCTGAGTTTATATATGAAGACTACTGTGACAAATTATGCCCTCATAGGCATCAGCACATCTCCCATTGACTCCAACAACAGCCATGTAAATACAACCAAAAATTTCAGAGCAATTTGCTTTACAAAAGTCAGGCTTTATTTGCAAAACCATACTCACGTAAATAACCATGGACATAAAAAAGACTAATTTCATGAGTAAAGGTTTGCAGGATCAAGCCTACAATACTTAAAGTATCACTATAAATACCTGCACCAAAGAAACTTTCACAAAAACAGGATTTTTTTTAGTTAGTAAGTGAACCCTCTTCCTCTTCAATAGTTATAGTAATTCCTAGCAGAAGATAGCTTGTATTAACATATGATTTCATCTCATTTCTCTACAGAAAGCTGAGAGTGTATTCATTTAATAAAAGCTTTCAATAATAATAAAGAACCATGGTTTTCCTAAGATAACCAGATTCTACAGGTAGTATGAATTTTCTGCAGACAGCCTTCAGTGAGCATGAAAGAAGCTTGCATGTAAAAAATGGAGTAGTTAGATAGAAGAAAGCATGGTATCATATTATATCATTTAAGAATGTGGCCTATCATTGTGGGCTGCCTGGACCAAACTGTGTACCATTCAACAACTATTAAAAACCTATTTTCAGAATTACAGCATGATGTGAGATGAGAAAAAGGTATAATACAGACATTTAAGTTATACATTTAGGGCCTGATTCACATAGCAATTTCACACCCCATACGCGCAAAATTGCACAATTAAAACAACAATGACCTGCAAGGCCATAATCACGATAATAAAAATGAAGGAGGCGTTAAGTTGATTGTGATGAACTCCTCTTAGTTGGAGTTATATATACTCCTTGGACTTTTACTTATTTGCGATAAAAGACACAGTTTCCAGATGAGACAGTGAAGGATGCTTTATTTAGATATGGGCAATGCTTCAAAGACTAACGTCACTTCCGGAGAGGAAAGTAAATAGAATAATTAACATTGTTATTCACAGGACTCTCCTATACATAACAAGAAGAAATTCCTCTTATCTTCTCTCTTTATAATCTTTCATCAATTACCTGGTTTATATTCTGCTACCTCCACAGGAAGAATGGCTAAGTCTGAGGACTGGTCTACACTAGGAATTTACATCAGTATAGCTATGTATCTCAGGGGTGTGAAAAATCCACCCCTGAGAGACATAGACTTAACCCCCAGTGTAGACGATGCTAAATCTTCCATCGACCTAGCTACTGACTCTCGGGGAGGTGGATTACCTATGCCGATGGGAGAATTCCTCACCCCCATGCACATCAGCATAGGTAGCATCTAATCTAAAGCGCTACAGTGGTGCAGCTGCAATAGTGCTGTGCTGCTGCAGTGTTTTAAATGTAGACAAGCCCTTACATTTGGTAAAAATAGCTGTGTGGGCATTGCAGCACCGGCGGAGGCTCAGGCAAGTCACCCAAACTCAGACCCACTCTACCCATTGGATCCGAGATCAGATGGCTAGCCTTAGCTCCATGGGTGCCACAGTATCCACACAGCTATTTTTAGTGCACTAACACAAGTCTTCTACCCAGGGTAGGAGACTCACTCTCAGCTGCAGTGTAGACATACCCTAAAGGTTTGTCTACATAGTGACATTCAGGAAAGTTAGGGCAAATTAACTGAAGATGTCAAGTTAGTGCACATAAGTAAGAGTGCGTTAAAAAACTCTTGTAGTCACTGTGGCTAGTTCTCTGAAAACATCCACTCAATGTGCAGCGGCAGTCAAAATGTTGGGAATCATTAGGAAAGGAATAGATAGCAAGACAGAAAATGTCATCTTGCCGCTTTATAAATCTTGAATACTGCATGCAGATCTGGTCACTCCATCTCAAAAAAGATATATTGGAATTGGGAAAGTTACAGAAAAGGGCAACTAAAATGATTAGGGGTATGAAAATCTTCCATCTGAGGAGAGATTAATAAGATTGGGACTTTTCAGCTTGGAAAAGAGACGCCTAAAGGGAGATATGATAGAGGTCTATAAAATCATGACTGGTGAGGAGAAAGTAAATAACCAAGTGTTAATTACTCCATCTCATAACACAAGAACTAGAGGTCACCGAATGAAATTAATAGGCAGAAGGTTTAAAAAGAACAAAAGAAAGTATTTCTTTACACAATGCACAGTCAATTTATGAAACTCCTTGCCAGAGGATGTTGTGAAGGCCAAGACTATAACAGGGTTCAAAAAAGAACTAGATAAGTTCATGGAGGACAGGTCCATCAATAGCTATTAGCTAGGATGGTCAGGGATTGCTGTTTGCCAGAAGCTGGGAATGGGCAACGGGATGGATCACCTGATGATTACCTGTTCGGTTCATTCCCTCTGAAGCACCTGGCATTGGCCACTGTTGGAAGACGGGATACTGAGCTAGATGGTCCATTGATCTGAGCCAGTATGGCCATTCTTATGTTCTTACAATACTCTCATTCAGAAGTAAAGTGGTTTATGTTTAATTCAAGGTCCCACTTAAACCACTGGCAATCTCCCCATCACATCAATGGACCCAGGATCTTACCCTATCAATATACACATATATCTATTGGAGAAATACTAATAATTTTGCCTTCAAATTCAAGGAGCATTACACAAACTAAGGCCACTTTACTTCTGAATGAGTCGTTTGATGTGCTTTAGCTTATGCACATTAACTTCACATCTTTAGTTAATTAATCTTAACTTTTCTAAGTGTACCCCTGTAGACATGCCATCAAAAGTATAGTTCCAACCATTAAGGAAAAGTGTTGCTTAACTAATGACTTTACCTTTTGGAATCTTTCTGCTTCTTTGTTGTCTAAATACCATCAGTTCAGACTTCCAAAACAATCCTTAATTTGATTTTTCTGCCTTTTAACAGAAACCATTGCAAATGATCTATCATAAGAGTAATCAGATCACGCCACCTATTGTATCAAAGCTTCGCAACTCAATACAAAATGGAACAGATTGTTTAGCATAAGGAGTTAACACGTTGCAAGAAGTCATTCAAAATGAAGTGGGCAATTACCACCTCAGCTGTCCTAGGACAGAGAATTAGGGCTTGTCTATATTTGAAATGCTACAGCCAGAAGTGCTGGAACAATTTTTATAATGTGGGTGCTGAAGGCAGAAACCATGTATTCAGGTTGTTATTTCTACTTCAAGCCAGGGGGTGTGGCAGCACCCCCAGCACCCTTAGTCCCAGCACCTCTGGCTACCAGGGCCCATGCATAATTTTTTCGGGCCCAGAACAAACTTGTAACACGGGCTCCCTCCCACACACATATCATAATCCTTTATCCTTTACATACAATCTCATGAGCCATGAAAAAAGTTTGAATTCTGAAATTACTGTTACATATTCTACATTTCTGAAAAATGCCCCCCTTTGCTATTTTTGTTTAACGTAACACCCAGCCTGAGAGTCCTACAAGTTTGCTGACTATTTTGTAACTTTTTGGTCATTATAAAGGTATTATATCCTGTCCATGTCTTGATTTTTTTATTCCAATGGACCAATGTGACTGCAAACATTTTATAATTAGGCAAATTAATTGTAAACCTTTATTTTTCTGGCCTTTTTCATTGCAAAATCATGAATTAGCCCCCCAAAGTCAATTTATCTTGCAAGTTCACACTTAATAGACAAGATAGCTAGGTGGCTTAACTGATCTTGCCCCATTGTAGAGCACCTGCATTTTTTGATTAGTGCTAGCTTGCTGAAACGTCTTTTAGCTTCTGCCACAGTCACTAACAGTGCAAAAAATCCATAGGGCTATGCACACTTCATTGAAAATTAGTTGTAGTTGTTTTTTGTAAATCTCATTTAATAAGGTAAGTGGGGGTAGTTCATATTCCTTTCCAAAAGTAGACTTGAAGATTTTCTTCAGGTGCAACATTTCGCAAGGAAAATTCTCAGGAAGATCTGTAGGATACTTCTGAAGTAGACATTTAGAAGCTTCTTCCAGTTCCCCAGGCTCTAGTGTCACATATTTTAGGACTGAATGGAATGTCAAACAAATGTTATTGGTTGCTTTGAATCTGTGCTCTAATTCGCAGATGACATTGTGCAAAGTTGCATCGAAAACATTCCTTCTGAATAAAGACTCTGGTTAATTTTCAGAGATGGTAGAACATGATTCCTCAGGCTCAGATGTCTCATCATGAAATCTTTTCCGCTTCATTCCTCTCTTCTTTGGCAATTGTGCCAAAATTCCCATGCCTTCTGCTACAAGACATGTTTCCAGTGCTTCCAGAATACCTGGAAGATGCTTTGTGAGTAGACAGACAGCATCAGCACGTGCACTCCAGCATGTGTCTGACTGACAGTGGAGTGAGCAGTGTTTCCTATCTGTTATAATCTTCCACCTCACTGGGCTAGCACTGATAAACACAAAAAGTTGCTGAACACAACCAAAAAATGTTAATGTTTCATTACAGGCTGGCAGCAGCATTAACCTCTGCAAGATTTCGTGAAAGGAAACCACAAGGAAAATACACAGCAAGTTCATTTTTGGACATAATGCAGTCCTGAACACCTTTTATTTTCCATGACATATTAGAGTCATTATCAAATCCTTGACCTCTACAGTCATCCAGAGGAATGTTATGACGCTTCAATCTGCCAATTAGCATTTCAACTATCTGTTCTCCTTTTTTTAAATCAAAGTTGATAAACTCAAGAAACCTTTCTTTAATGTTAAATATACCACTGTCTTTGCTGTGAACTACAAATCGCAATATCAACACATGTTGTTCATGGTGAGAGGCATCAGGAGTAGCATCACATACGATAGAATAATAAATGGCCTTTTCTCTCTCTGCAAGGATGGCCTTCTGAACACTCTGACCACATAACTCAATAAACTCATTCTAACTCTTCCATGAGAGATAATGAGCCTGTTCTTTCATTGTTCTGCTATCTGTTTCTTTCTGTTTTAGCCAAATGGTCATGAGTGATGTTGTCATAATGAGCTATAATCTCAAGAGTTCCAAGAAAGTTACCATTGTGTGGGTCACCTATCAGATTATTATCTCCTTGGAACGCTAAACCTCATGAAGCAAGAAATAAGGTAACATCCAACAATCTTTCCAATATTTCTTTCCACCTTGTAGCTTCTGTTAATGTGTGTTTTTGAATCTCATTGTCCACTCCATGATGAGCAGCATAGAGAGCCGGTCTGCAGCCACATGCATGCAGGAGATGCACCCTGGCATCCTGGGTTACCCTTAGGAGTGAGATATCAGGTTCAATTACCCTAGCTTGTGGAAAAGGGTACCAATATTCAGTAACTGCTTGTAGTAACCCCCTTCACAAACCAATCTTTTTCCATTCTTGCCCATCCCCCCTAGTGAAATGGCCCTGGTGATCCACCAGCAAATACAAGACCATGGAGAAGTAGCCCTTTCCATTGATATAATCCTTCGCAAGATGGTCACAGGCCAAAATTGGGATATGTGTTCCATCTATTGCTCCACCATAGTTAGGAATCCCATTGCCTCAAAGCCATCAATTATTTCCTGTACATTACCAAGAGTAACAGTCCTTCATAACAGGAGGCAATTAATGACCATGCACACCTGCATCACTGCAACCTCCACGGCAGACTTTCCAACTCCAGACTGATTCGTGACTGCCAGTAGCCAGCTGAAGTTGCAAGGCTCCACACAGCAATCACCACTCACTTTTCCACAGTGAGGGCCGCTCTCATTCTGGTGTCCCTGAGCTGCAGTGCTGAGGTGAACTCCAACACACAGTTCTGAAAGTTCTGCAGCCACTGCTCACCATCCCATACATGCATCATGGTGCGATCCCACCACTCAGTGTTTGTTTCCCAAGCCCAGTACCGACGGTCCACCGTGGCAAGCTATTGCGTGAATTTCCATGGCACTCAGCAGGGCAGGCACCATCAATTCACTCTCTGTTTCAGTTCATGAAATACTGCAGAACCAACCACTTATGTGTTCATAAGGCTCAACATCAGACTTGTTTGCAGCTCAGGATCCATGTTTTCAAGCAGAGATGGCGGGCGCACAGTTTACAAGGGCTGTTCAAAAACAGCACAAAACGAAGTAGGAAGTGCATAGAATGATGAGACGGAAAGAACTGCATCATGGGATGGCGAGCACATCCCCATGATGCACCACAATCTGTTCCCAGAACTCTCAGAAGCAGAGGGTGACAGAGGGTGGCAAGCTGCCCAGTGGGATAGCTACCCACGATGCAACACTATCTGTGTCGGTGCAAGATCAATGACAGTGGAAGCACTCTGCCAACACAAGCAGCGTTGTGTGGACATGCTCAATTGATATTATTAAAGCAACTTATGATTGTCGACATAACTTACGTTAACTTAACTCTTAATGTAGACATGGCCTAACTCTCCTTTGTCCTATGACTGAAGAGGTCTTAATTGTCCATGTCATTTTGAAAGATTTCTTGCAACGTGCTAACTCCTTATATTTAACAATCTGTTCCACCTGCTCTTTAGCTGTGACACACTTTTACAGACCTGGAAAAAAGTTCTGTGAAGCTCAAAAGCTTGTCTCTTTCACCAACAGAAGTTGGTCCAATAAAATATATTACCTCACCATCTTGCCTCTCTCATAGCCTGGAACCAACCTGGGACCAATAAACATTGCAAACAACATACTGCATCATAGTAGAGTAGGAAGGATAGTCCAGTGATTAGGACATTAGCCTGCAACTCTGAAGACCTGGATTCAATTCCCTGTCTGCCACAGACCTCCTGCATGACCTTGGGCAATTCACTTAGTACCTCTGTGCCTCAGTTCCCCATCTGTAAAATGGGGATAATAGCACTTCTCTCCCTCACAGGGGTGTAATGAGGATAAATACATTAAAGATTCTGAAGTGCTCAGATATTACAGTAATGAGGTTCATACAGGAACCTAAAATAGATATTGGTTCCCCAAAATTTTAATTCTACAAATCACTTCTTAACAAAAGAATCCCCCCATCAACCACCTCCTCTGCTAGTTCCAGTGCACAGTTCCCAAAATATTTCATTCTACTGTCCAGAAAAAACTGTATGGACCACTTGTAGGTCTTTGGCTTGTATTATATAATTGATATAGACTGAAATAGCTCCTTACGGTCTCTTATGTAAATACATATGCTGTTTTGAAAGCATGTATTATGTCCTCAATAGACAACTCATTAAGGTTTCTCTGCTGTTTGCCTGTCTCTCTATGAAACATCCAATCAGTGTAGGATCTAAGTGCCAGATACAAAATTAAGGATTGCTTACCATGCAATTTTGTAATATAGTCATCATACAGCTAATACAGGTACTAAAAGGGATTTTGATCAAAGGTTACTGTGCATTGCCCAATACCCAATTTTAAAATGTGAATATATCTGCCTTTTTAAAATAACTTATAAAAACACCAAAAGGCTTTATCTACACTATGAATTAGGGGCCTATGAAATTTCACTTAAAAAAAATTATATGCTTAAATGTGAGGAGAACAAATAGAAAAAGTATCCAGAACTGGTAAATCTCTACAGCCTTTCTTTGATTAATATATCCACATCAATTGTTGGGGGGAGGAGGGGTGGTGGTGAGAAAGTGTGTGTGTTTTAAGAGAGCACAGGGGGAATTACTCCAAAAATGAAAGTTTTGTCAAATTACAGCACAAATCCAGATTATATGGCAAAAGTATAAAACCTTGAAAAACATGACTATTTTAATTACACTTGATTTTAACAAAAAGGCCAAGAAGCAATGTGATTCATTGTTTGAATATGGGCAAATGCTTCAATATAGTGATGCTAGTAGCTTGTAATACAGAGAGGTATGAAATGTACCTGGAAAGTTATTATAGATTGAGACGGTCTATACCTCTGTATTCACTCCTTGCCTGATAAAATGTGTGGCAATATTGTATGTAAAGTTATTATGTATGGTGTTACCAAAACATGTTCCAACTCTAGGGAGTGACAAACCAGTTCCTCAGAGACAAAGGACAAGCTGATGCTTCAGACAGGTGTAAACATGGTCAAACGGGTCATCACCTCTTAAGTAGCTATTCAAAAGGAAAAGGGACATGGGGGGAAAAAAAACCCTACATTTTAGCAAAGGAACAGCATGGGTTTCCTGTCCATGTAGACTTTCTGTCTCCTGAATCTCAGCTGAAAATGCTACTCAAAGGGGGAATGGAACTATAAAAAGGAGGGGCAAACACCCCAACACATTCCTCTCTTTCTCTCTGCCCTTGGCATTTACAAAACCTGAACAACAAAGGAAATAGTATTAAACTAGGAGAGGGAACCTGACTGAAAGAAGTTCAGCCATTAGAACTGCTGAAAACATATGGTGAGAGATTTTGCTTTGAATCTATCCTACTTGGTTAAGTCAGGCATTAGTTGTGTTTTATGTTTATTTTTCTTGTAACCAATTTCTGACTTTTATGCCTGATTACTTGTGTTCACTTAAAATCTCTTTCTTTGTAGTTAATAAACTTCTTGTATTGTTTTATGTAATCCAGTGAGTCTAAACTGAAGTGTTTGGGAAACTCCATTTGGGACAGGAAAAGTGTGCATATAATTTTTATTAATTAAATGACAAACTTTATATAAGCTTGTATTAATGAGGGAAGGGCAGGGCAGTATAAGTTACATATTTCTGGGGGGGAGAGAGGGGGAATCCAGGACTGGGAGTGTGTTGGGATCACTCTGCAGTGTAATTCAAGAGTGGCTGGCCGCAGCACTCACTCAATATAGTGGGGAGTGTCTTATATGCTCGAGGCTGTGTGAGAACAGACCAGGAGTGGTGGCTACTGCCGTGAAAAGGCTTCCCAGGTTAGATGGCAGGGGATCACAACTACTCATTAGTCTGGATCTTACCCTGGGCATGTCACATATTATTGTTTCAGAGAAGAAGCATTATTCAGAGGATAGGTTATCGGGAACAGATCCCGGTGGTGAAAACTGCATAGCTCTATTGACATCAACAGAACTATGATAGTTTGCACAAGCTGCAGATTGTGTCCTACTTCTATTCCCAGCACTGTTCCTTATATGCTGTGAGATCTTAGGCAAGTCACTTCACCTCTCCGTTTCCCTTCCCACCCTGAGGCCTAGTCTACACTGAGAAGTTAAGTCAACATACCTACAGCACTCCCTGAGCACCATAGCTGTACCAAACAAACCTCCAGCAGATGCAGCTAGGTCAACAGAAGAACACTTCTGTTCTGCTAACATCATTTGGGGAGGTGGAGTTCCTAGAGCAACAGAAAAAACCCTTCTTTTGCTTTAAGAAACCTCCACACTACAGCAGCCTACCTCCAGTGCCGCAGCTGTGCCACTCTAGTGCCCACATTGTAGATGTGGGCTTGGTCACCTTTGTATATTTAAACAGTAAGCTCTTTGGGGCAGAGACTACTTCTTACTATGTGTTTGCATAGTGCCTAGCACAATGAGGTCCTGATCTTCAATTGGAGCCTCTGGGCACTACTGTAATATAAAACAGCAACACATACACAGATTTTGTTAATTTAATACCAATTTTTTTAAAAAATGGTATTAAAATTAATATACTGTTAGAGACTATGACTCTCTTTATTTTGTGAATTTGAACCATATGTCTGACATTGGTTTTCTGACATTTCATATTTAGAATGATGTTTGAAATAGGTTTGCTAAAGGAATGGTTTACTTTATTTTAAAAGAGGGTATACTCTTTCACCCCGTCACATTCTTACCAAACACAGATAAAGAACAACCTGACAGTAAAGAGTATAAAATTTTATTCAAACCTGTAATTTAACATGTGGTTAAGTCTCTTTAATGAGCTGCATGGGCTCTGAATTGGACAAAATTAAAACTCAATTATACAACAGAATGGAATTGTATTGATTTGCCTGAACATACTTCAAATCAACTTAATCTACCTTCAAAAGTAGAACACCCACCTTCAAAACACCCACTGTTACTGACCTCATCTAAATATATAAAAGGACTTTGGCACAGGGGAAGAGGGGAATAAAAATAAAGATTTCTCTTGCTAGGATAAAGCATCAAGAATTACACAAACCTGTGGTCCATAAATTAAAATGTGAAAGTTCCATTTATTGCATACAGAAACTGAAGTTCAGGAAATGTCCTGGGTTTTTGCCTAGTATGGAGAGGTTTAGGGTGCATTTTCACAAGAGTTTTTCACTTGTGCATGCAAAGCTGTTATTTAAAATGCAAGTGAAGATATTTGCAACTGCAAAGTGGGTATATGAATATCTCCCATTCAGAGAGAGGCCAGGGTATGAAAAATTTCTCCTTTAATGTCAGAATAATGCCAAATCTCCCTGTCTCAGCTGTTCAGCCCTCACAAACCAAAAATTAAAGATAGATGAAGCAGTCTGAATTTAAAAAAAAGAAAAAACCTAAAGATTCAGCCACACTTTCAGCCCAACTGAGTCAAAGCAGATTGTTAGACAAGTGCATAGTATCCCCAAGTCCATGTTTTTTGTTTTCTGACAAACCTATTTTGAAAAGAATGTTCCAAAAAGTAATCTCCAGGTAGGACATCCAGCATTGGTGAGAGTGAATGGTTTATTTTTTTTGCCCACAATTCACTGAAGCTGAGATTTTCAAGGCCATTTTAGCAATTCAGACACCCACTTATCATTAGTTTTAATGAGAATCAAGAATCCAAATCCTTTAGACAGCCTTTAAAGTCTCAGTCTGCTTGTCTACAATAGGAACCTAACTTCACAGAGTCCCTAAAGGACAAAATGTCTCTCCATGTCGCCCCATCACCTACATTTTGCTACGATACACACAAATACAACCATCTCCAGTCTTAAAAAGGGAGGAGACTGCACATTCTTGCTATCCAACTAAACTCCTGTTTATGGAACAGATTTCTCCTAGCTGACATTAGACATAGAATAGAAGGCCTGTTTGTCCCCCATTTTAATCTTTTTTTCAAAAGCACGTAAGTTTTCTTGGGATAATCAGTTAAATAAAAACCTTCCATTTCAACAGCTCATCCAGATGGAATCCAACCTACTACATATATCCTGAGTCAGAAAATAATGAAAACGTGGTATACAGGGATATCAGCAAGGGCACTGCTTTTCATTCTGCCCCCTGAACCATCTCTTTTGTGACTGTCACCAGGAAGTCAATCCTGGAAACAAACCATTAAACCAAGTTTCTGTTCTTATCCTTCTGCTGGAGGAAAAAAATAATAATCTAGAGGAAAAACATGTAAATGAGTTTGCCAGACTCTCAAAAGTAGAAGCTTCTCAGCCTTACTGCCTCCTCCTCAGCTACTGAATAATTGTGGTTTATTGGTATAAAATATTATAGTTACTGAGGGAAAGGATTGCCCCTTAAAATGAAGACAGACTCCAAATGATAACAATCAGAAAGGGATCCAGACTTTGGGAACTTATCCAAACAAAATCCCTGTTTCTTTAGAATTTCACCTATGCTATCATGATCAAAAGCATGTTTGTTCTTGTTCATTAGCTAAGCATTCTGGTTTTCTAACTCTTCTCAGACTGGGCCAGTGCAAGAGATTTTTGCAAACTGAGTTGATGGAGCATGCTTGCCAGAGTTTGAGTTCCTGGAATACAATATTACCTGTCAAATAAACATAACACAAGGGCCTTCTCCCCAGCCTCAAACTGTCCAAAGCCACCTATGGGCACTCACTATTCAACAGGTTAACACATTAAAATAGCTCATCATACCTGAAAAAGCAGGGTGCATAGGAAAATCAACATGTGGCCATGAAGAAATGCTTTGTATCAGTCTGTAAAGATTGGTCATGTATTCAAAGTATGGTTTTTGTAGCGTATTCTAAGCGCCCATCCACCAAGGTGCTGAATGTCTTCAACTCCCATTGACTTTACTGGGATTGAAGGAACTCAGCACTTTACAGCACTGAGCCCTAAACTACAAACATTTAAATTAGAGTTTCTAGTTTTTAAATAATTACTGAAAACAAATTGGGGAGTATTTCTTAGATTCTTTATGTGATCTTATAAAACTATCTTCCAAACATTTGAAGGCACTTACTAGCACTGCTTGCAATCGATGTGCCCCAGGCCATCAGCACCTGTCCCCAGTATGAAATTAACAAGCATTGATGCAAAGCTGACAGCTAGAGAGGTGACTAATGGTAGTATTAAGGATGATATTTTTGTAATATCAATTTAAAATAACACAAAAAGTTAGCATAGGTCTGTAGAGCAAACAAAGAACTTTCAAAATAACACTTCAGCATGATATTTCTCATAAGATACTGCAACTACTTTAACTAAAACAAAAAAACTGGGTGGGGAGGAAGCAATATATATTGATAACTTGTGTTTCTTTAAAAAGAAATTTCTTAAAGAAGTGTCTCAAACATACTCCTTAGTTGTGCTAAATGAAGCAGCTATTGCTGTGGAATTTTAGGGTGTTTTATTTTAATGAACACCAGAGTAAATACTACAGCAACATCCCACATAAATGATTAGAGTACAAGTTACAACTACTCCCAGGCAGGTACAATGTATGTATCCCTCCTTTTCTGTAAATTTTTTTGACTTCTTTATTTTATTTTAACCAGGCATACTTTAATTCCTTGAGCAAGAAATCTCTCTTTTTGCAGGTGAACATGCCATCTTTTTGGCACACACTTCTTCAGCTATCGCAAATGATGATGACTGCAGAGAGCAGCTAGCACTTTCCCACACACTGATGAGATGCAAGTCCAGCTCTTGAACAGAAACATTGGCCACATCGAATGAAGGAGATATGTCTCTGTTGGGTTCAAGCCATGTTGTATCTTAGTTGATGCTGATAAGTTGCTAATCGTTTTTCATCCACCTTCTCCATAGCCAGCATACAGATACAGCATACAGATACAGCATTTCTCCACTGTACATGGTTTTCTGCCAATGTCTCCCATGTGTCCACATCGATGCCTACTGTCTTGAAATGTCTCTTAAAGATATCTTTGTAATGTAGCTTCTGACCACCCCTACCTCGTTTACGTTCCTTCAGTTCACCATAAAAGAGGATTTTCGGAAGCTGGTGTTCTGGCATACGGGTCACATGTCCTGACCACCTCAGCTATGAGGAAGTAACGATTGCTTCTACACCAGACATTTCAGCTCTTGCTAATACTTCAGTGTTAGGAATTCAGTCTTGCCACTTGATGTTCATGATTTGCCACAAGTGATTCAGTTGGAGGCCCGTCAGCTTTTTCAGATGTCTTCTTTACTGTGTCAGTGTCTCCACAGAGTACAGCATAGATAGTATCACCACTGCTCTGTAGACTTTGACCTTAGTAGCCATTTTGATCCCATCCTAAGACAGAAGTCGCTTTTTGATGCTGCCAAAAACCCTGGATGCTGCTTGAAGACGTGAAGTTAGCTCAGCATCTGCAGAGTTGTCATTTGTCACTGTGCTACTCAGATAAGTGAAGGAGTTAACACCCTCAAGAGCTTCATCATTGATGACAATATCTGGTCTAATGCTACAACCAGCCAACAGACAAACTGGTTACAAAAGTAATTTGGTCTTACTTATGTTGATCTTCAACCCAAAATTGCGTGCTGCATCGGCAAAACATGTTGTGATTCCTGCATATCTTTTTGAGTGTGAATAACCAAGGCGGAGTCATCTGTAAAGAGAAGCTTCCTCACACACTCTTCTCTTACCCTGGTGTTAGCATATAACCTGGCCAGATTGAATAGCTTGCCGTCACTTCTCGTACATACGTAGAAACAAGTGCTGAGATTTGCTTTCATGCTTGAGAGCACTGCTGCAAGAAATAAAGTGAAGAAGGTTGGAGGAAGCATACACCCCTGCTTCACCCCGTGGCTTATGGGGAAGCCTTCAGTCACAATTCCTGTCACTGATACTCTGGCTGGTCATATTGTCATGAAACTGCCTGATGGTATTAACCAAGTGCTCAGACATACATAGGCTATTAGAACTTTCCAGAGAGTGTTCCTATCAACCATGTTGAAAGCTTTTGAGAAATCAACAAAAAACACAGAGATCTTTGTGCTAAGGGAGAATATGTCGTTTGTTGACCTTCCTGCTCTGAAACCACACTGACTCTCAGGTAGCACTTGTTCTGATATTATCTTGAATCTATTTAGTAGTATCTTGGTAAGGATTTTTCCTGCTACTGATAGAAGAGAGATTCCACGATGGTTTCCACAATCTGATCTGTCACCTTTGCGCTTGTATATAGTGACAATTAGTGTATCTTTGAAGTTCTGGGGAAGTTCTTCTTTTTCCAAACCCACATTGTACAGAGTGAGTAATTGGGACTTCAGTTCTTGTCCTCCATGCCTATACACATCGGAAGGAATTCCGTCTTGTCCCGGTGCCTTAGCACGCCACATGCTCTTGATAGCCTTCTCCAGTTCATCCATACTAATTGGATGGTTGAGGTCATATTGGGTAGGTGATTGGTTCAGAGTTTCTGTTACATCAGGATCCACATTTCCTGCTTGGTTCAGCAAGGTGGCAAAATGCTCTTTCCATCTGGTTGGTGATGTCTTGTTTTTCCGTCAGTATTTGGTTTCCATCAGTGCTCTTTATTGGGGTGATGGTATTACTTCTTGGGCCGTACACTTCTTTGAGAGCATTGTAAAGCCCCTTGAAGTCATTTTTACCAGCTAGCACTTCTATTTCTTCAACTTTGTTACTCCACCATTTGTACTTCATGTCTCTTATTTTTCTTTGCACTTCTGCTTTGACTTTCTTTAGCGTGGATTGGGAAGTAGATGTCTGCTTGGAAAGGCACTTGTGAAGCTTTGGTTTCTCTTCTAAAAGTATGAAGATGTCTTTGTCATTTTCACTGAAGCAATCTGGATTCTTATGTTTGGCTTGTGCGAGGATAGATTTTGAAGCAGCAAGCACTGGTTCTTTCAAGGTCTTCGATACCAATTCAGTTGTTGATGCAATTGTTGTGGCCTCTTTAATAAGTGCCTTTGTTATGGCAGCATCCAGTTGGGCTTGTATTTCAGGGGATTTGAGTTTCTGTACATCTAGCTTTTTTGGCAAAGTAGGTGCCTGCTTCCTTCTCAGTAACTTGATTTGAAAGTTGCAAGACGATTTGACAAGGAAATGATCAGTCAAGCACTCTGGACCTCGCATAGCTCTGGTGTTTTGCCATCTTATAATGTAGTCTAAAAGATGGTAGTGCTTTGATCTTGGGTGCATCCATGTACAATAGTGCTTCTCTGGTTGGTAGAAATGAGTATTACTAATAGACAGTTGATGTTGTGCACAGAAATTTAGCAGAAGCTCTCCATTTGAATTGCAGTTACCTCTTCCAAACTTGCCAATAATAGTTGGGAACCTGGTAAGGTCATTGCCAACTCTAGCGTTGAAGTCACCAAGTAGTAGCAGTTTGTCCATTTTGGGTACCAAATCCATGACAACACTGAGCAGTGCATAGAATTCTTCCCTACTCTCTTCAGTATGTGTCATTGTTGGTGCATACACATTGATAACCGTTAGATGACAGTCTTACGCAAAAGAATAAATGGACACAAATCAGACATAAAAAATGGTAACATCCATAAACCAGTCAGAGAGCACTTCAATCTCCCAGGACACTCTGTAGCTGACTTGAAAGTTGCCATACTTCTAAAAAAAAACTTCAAAAACAGACTTCCGTGAGAAACTGCAGAGCTGGAACTCATATGCAAACTTGACACAATCAAACTGGGTCTGAATACGGACTTGGAATGGTTATCTCATTACAAGAAGTAATTGTCACTGTTCACACATTCTCACCTTCTAATCAATGATTGTGAATAGGCCTCATCTACTCTAACTGAATGGACTTTGCAAACACCTACCCTCCCATTTTTGTTCTTACCTTTGGATGTATATATATACCTCTTATCTGATTTCTATTTCTTACATCTGATGAAGTGGGTTGCATCCCACAAAAGCTTATGCCTGCAGAAATTAAATTTGTTAGTCTTTAAAGTGTTACAGGACTCTCGTTGTTTTTAGAAATAGTTATGATTCTCTCTGAGTGAACTTTGGGCAATGAGGAAAGTTTGTTGGCTATATTGTTGCAGATGGCAAAGGCTACTCCAGCATCTCTTTTCTCCCCAGGTGCTTTCCCACTCCAGAATATGGTATGAGTCTTCTCTTGGATTTGGCCTTGCCCTTCCAGATGCGATTCTTGGAGGACTGCAATACCACTGTTATGGAAAGTTAATTCATGTGACAGAATAGTCGTTCTCCTTTCACATCGTTCAGATGCCTCATTGTCCAGTAGCGTCTGAACATTCCAAGTAGCAATCAACATTGATATATTACTGTTTTTCCTACCATTTCATTTGAAGGCCCATTGCCTGCAGTTTGCCAACCAGGTTATTGTTGAGCGAGCTTTCTTTACCGCACTTTTTCTATGGGCTTCCCTATTAAGGGCAGGCAGTGCTATCTGTAAATAGGGATGCCTGGACACTCAGACTGCTGCCTCAAATTGTTGTCGCTCAGTTAGCTAGTCTGTGACCATCATGTCTGAGCCGCCTGAGTGTAGAGCTTTTGCTAGCAGCTCCCAGCTCCTCAAGCTTGCTACCCTCGCATCCACTCCATTGCCACAGGACTTTGTCCTCTATTCGCAATTTTCCCTGCTCCTCAGCCTGCTACTGTCACATCCACTTTCACCTCAGAACTTTCTCTCTCATTTCTGCCCATGCCTTGCACAATAACTAAGAGGAACCACTGTTGTGCCCTCAGCAGCTCCTCTCTCTGGACTCAAGCAGTCTATTCCAGTGGTACACATAAAGTGTCACAAACTGGGGATTGCATGTGTTGCCCAGTGGTATCTACTAACTCACCTGTATACTGCTATCCGTTGACTATGTCAAAGTTGCAGTTTGTCCGCATACCAACTAAATAGCTCCACCATTGACTTGAAGGTTCATCTGTCAGAGATATCATCCAGTGTTCTGCTGCTGACACCTTCACTGTGACCCTGGTAGGAGGGCTAAAACAGGTACTAGGCCTTTCCCAAGGGCCTGGTCTTTAATTAGTTACTGTTTGTAAAGTGCTTTGAGATTCTAAGATGAAAAGTGCTATATATTTGTGCAATATGTTGTTGTTAGTTATTGTGATGCAATGAATTATCAAATTTTAGAAGCTCTATAAGCAGAGTTCTGAAAATATTCATGATTCACAATGTCTTCCCATCTCTTGGGAATGCAATGGATGTTAACTATTTGTGTACAAGGATAACAGTCTCTAGAGAATCAAAGAAAGCAAGCAGTTTGTGGCCTTTTACCACCACCTTAATTAAAATTATACTTAACAAAAACATGTACAAATTGGCTCAATGCCAAAAAAAGATTCTTCCATCCATCATATCTGATGCTCTACTCAACACTCACTCCCATACCTGGAAAAAACAGCTACGTTTTGCAGCAAGCCTCTGCTGTGACAGACTAAATAATGTGGTCTGAAACATGACCCAAAAGTCTTTTTGGTTTTGTTCCTCACTATGATGTAACAACATTAAAAGTTGGATCTTTGTTTTATAGAACATAATTTGCAAGGAGAAAAGGACCCTAAATAAAGAACAAGAAGGTGACAGAAATCACCAAGGCTCTCTATTCACCACTAGAGTTTCAGCAGTCCAGCAAATTACAGTACCTTGCCATAAAAATATTAGGAAAAATAATATGCAGTACATTTTACTCAATTACATATGAACTAATATACGATTGAGACAGGCAAACATCTGATATGCAGCCTTTAGGCCTGTCTGGAATTTCTTAGAGTCAAAAACAGAATTTTAACACTGCAGAAGCAAGTAAATCAATCAACAATTTGTCTTTAATTACATAGATTTATTTCAATGAACTAAATTATTCTTTAGCAGTCAAACAAGTATGCTGTATATTTCAGTTACTGTACTTTCATTTTTCTGTTTGCTCTTGCTCATTTAATAGCTTAGTCTGTCCACCTCCCCGGGATAGGCAATTCTTCTATATGGGGAGATCACTCTTAACCAGATTAGATCAGCTGTAGGAAACAATAAATACCTTGGAGATGTGCTTCTTTAGTTAGGCCAAAAAGATTATGGAATATTGGTACTATAAGAAATTTGCACCATCATGTAAACAAGCAAACTGCATAAACTAAACCAACACATGCAGAGTTCTTTATATACAGTTCATGTTTTCAGAACAATCATTTTCTGACCCTGTGATATTAGCTACAGTGACTCTCAAACTCTCTGGTTCATACTAAGAAGCTGGATACATCTTTAAAAATTAAAACAACATTGTTGCAAATGCAATTCTTCACTCCCTGTCTCTGAATTTGCCTTTTCCACTGTGATAGAAAAACATGCAGCTATAAAAGTTGATAATTAGATGTCTTTGGAGTTTACCCTCTAGTAGACCATTGATATTCCCATCCAAAAGTGTTTCATCATCAGAACCATCTGGTGTTCTCTCTGCACAATTAGCAAACTACAGAAAACATTCTGACTTGGCATTTGCATTTGGTAGACACTTGAGTCATTTTTTTCTTCAGTAAGAAAAATTCCAATGCAACTCCAACAAGATATCATCTAGCCAAAGCATCACCTCAAATGGAAATTTCAGCTCACCAGAATCATGGCTGTACTCAGACAACTCCTAGAACAGTGGTTCTTAACCTTTCCAAACTACTGTACCCCTGAAGCCTGAGTCCCACCCCCACGAGGCTGAGGCATGTAACTTAGTTTCATGGCGCCCCTGTGGCTCCAGGCAATTGCCTTTCTTGCCACCCCCAATACCAGCTCTGCACTTGCGACCCCTCTAAAACCCCAGGTTAAGAAACACTGTGAAGAACAGAAAGCTACACATGACTATTCTGGCAAATACAACATTGACAAGTCGGCTGCTGTCGTCACACCAAACACAAAACTCCTTTTGCCAATTTGGTTATTCTCCTCCTCTTTGCGATGGTGAGTCAGAGCACAGTGATTCAGACAAAGCCAATGACAAGGGCCAAAGTGAACTACCTACTTTCAAAACTATGTTTGCTTCATGATGTCTGGCCCTGAAGTCAAGCTACTAACTCACCAGAAGTCAAACTGTTGCAAGTGCAGGAGCCAAAAGAGTTGCAAAACAACATTCAGAACAAGATCATTGCATCATAATCTCCCAGTCAATTTTGCTTTTCTTTTCAGCGTTCACATGTATGCTAACGTGTAAGCAAGGCTTTGAACATCAGCAAGACTAAAAAACAAAGGAAGAAGACACGGAACTTGGAATGTGCCCCAAAAGGCTGCTACTTACTTCGGCTCTTGGTTATTAAAAAGAACTAGAGAAGATGAAGAGACAGTAAGAACACAGACTGAACTGCAAAAAGCACTATTAAGTATCTTTCTTGAAGATCTCCTACCCTTCATTTATTTTATTAATTTCTGTCAGGAAAGAATATGACTCAAAGTTAAAACAGTGACAATGGCATTATCCTCAGCCTTCCCTGTAAAGTGTTGATAAAAATAATACACAGAACTCAGCTGAATTTAATAACAAGTAATAGCGATCAATAAAACAAGAGGAAAGTCTCAAATCTGGAAATTCAAGTTGCTTTTCAGGACATTGCGAACAGGCTTCCATTAAGTGCCCATTAATCTACAAAAGGCTACACACAGCACCATAGGTCACCAGCTGATGTAAGTCTGCCTGGAAACATTCTTAGGAGTATCCTCAATTTTGTACCACTGAAACTAGAAACCCCCACTCAACAATTTCTGCTTCCTGGATTTATAGATGACCACTTCAGCCAATGCCACGATGGGCAGTCGAGGTGATTTTGAGAGTAAGGGCTTATTTACACTGTGCATTAGTCTGCATTAGAGGGATATAAATTCTAATGTGATCAGGGTGTTGCATACTAACTGGCCCACACAGATTCTGCTGGCGTTCACTAAAAGTTCCCTAGTGCACATTGATGTAGTGTACTTATTAATGATAGACAAGACTATATCTGAGCTATAGGAAGAGATATTAAATCACTGGAGAAGATGCTGTAAAAAGAAAAGTAGACATAAAGGAACATGTTGAGCCCTATCAAAGGAGATAAACAGAAGAACTTCAAAAAAAAAAAAAAAGAAGAAGAAAAAAAAAAAGCATCAGCAGCCTTAGAAATCAAATAAATTCCAAAAAGAAAAAAAAAAGATACAGAAATAAAATAAAACAAACCCTCTTATCTTAGAGCAAAAGTTGAACAGTAACAGTAAGAATGAGAGAAAAGACGGGGTAGTTATGCTGTTGGCCCACTGGAAAGACCACTAGCAGCACAATATAAACAATAACCTGTAATGCATGTGATTTTTCCCACCTTGACTCAGAAGCCAAAGGTGTGACCATTTTGCTTGACTGCCCACTTTTGGTTGTACCATATTTTATCCCCTTTCTTGTGCATGAGACAGAGTTAGAAACGTAAAATCAAGACTGAAAAAAGTATTAGTGGGAACAAAATGTCTGAAGCAAAACCTCATGTGATGAAATAATAGCTACTTGGCTCTGCTAGCAGAAGTATAAGTAAGGTGAAGACTGCAGGCAAATGTCTTAATAATTCTAGTAAAGAATCTTAGGTACATTTTACACTTAGTTAACATCAAGAGAATCCCTAATGAGAAAAGTCAAAATAGTTCCAGAACTCTATTGAGTCTAAAATTATCACTGCAATAGCTGAAACTATGTGTTTACCGGTCATACTTTCTAGCATAGACTGGTGCTTAGACAATAATTGCCACTGTACTCAAATGGATTAATACACCATCTCAAATATGTATGGCAACCTGCAAAACTACATTACAAAATTACAGTGTAACCACCCTAATAAAACAAGCTTTGAGACAACCAGAAAGTAATCTATGAGCAAGTAAACAAATATTTGACTGCATGAGTGTTGCATCTCACTGTGTGTCATTCCAAAACACATCCATCTCAGTCACTGGCAGTTGCTTGCAAAAACAAGCTGCACTTTACATCCCTGCTTTGATAAAAGAGCTCATAGCAAATTCCCTAATATCAAAATTTAAAGACCATAGCTTACTTATTTTCTACATTTTTTTCAGTTTTATTGTTATGGTTAAGAGAGCTTGTTATAGGAGATGTGCAAAACAGCAAATTCACATAAGCCATATTCTGCTCACTGTCTGAACCAGCACATGATTTTCTTAAGTCTATGCCATTTGCCAAAATTTATACCAATCTTTATGACTATCAGGTGGAAGGGGGAAAAGCACTAGCGTGATACGCTGGGCCCAGGTCTCCCCAAAAAAGCACTGCAACATTCCTGCGATGCCATGCAACATCATGATGTAATGATGTTGCATCAGCCTTGAGAGAAGTCAAAGAAAAAGCAACCAAACAGCATAAAAATTAAGTCAGACCGAATAGCCATAAAAACAAGCATTCAAATGTCTCCTTATCACCGAGAATCTCAATAAAAATTTAATTATGTAATTTATGCTACTTCTGTTGTAAACCTGGTGGTCCATTTCAACATATTTCTGAAATAATTCCTGTACAAACAGTTGCTTGGTATAGTAGACTACTACATTGGGAATGTTTTAAAAATTACATTCTTCGTGCCCACTGAGTTGCCAGATTTGACAAAGGGAGGGATCTCACAGGGAATGGGATTTGAGTAAGGAATTCTCTTTCTTAGTCATGATATGGCTTCTTTTTCACTCTGCTCTAATCAGAAGAAGGGAAGGCTAGTATATGTCCATAGCATCAGATACATTGGTCTGCTCTGCTCTGACCCCTAAAGGGGGGCAGAACTCTGGCATGGGTTTCCCAAAGCCTCCCCAATGCAGCAGAACTGCACCAATTCCAGAGTCTGTTGGGCTTTTCACAGCTATAGGTTAGGAACACGGATTAATTAGTCCATCAATACATGTATGCAAAAAGACAGACAGGGATAGATTTAGTTCTTAAGGCTGCTTTTCCCCAAAACATCATTTTCTTCCTTAGCTACATCCTAGATGTTCAGGTCCACTATTCACTTTGGAACAAATTCTGTCCTCAACGGAATGTGAGCACAACTCCCACTGATGCCAATGGGGGTTGCACACAGGTGAGCTGAATTTGCACTTATGTCTACCAACATCCATTCTAGTAGTTCGTGTTAATCATAGCTTGCGTATTAACATACTTTTGTAGTAATATAGTTCATGCAGTTTGTATTGTTATTCAAGAATTAAAAGCTAATCATATGTAAAATTAGGCCATTTAAGAAATAACTGCAAAATCCATTAGAATTAGAGCTGCATGTGAACCATAGTATGCTGGTACTTGCATCAGTGAACTAGAAAAGCTTGCAAGTCTACAAGGCTTACGTATGAAGGTTAACGTTATAAAAATGTCCAAAATCCTCTCTTTTTTAAATAATTGGGAAGCCTTTGCTATTGGGGGGTGGAGAGAGAAGCTCCGTAGTGGCATAGCACAAATGGCTAAAATTTGCAGTTATCTTGTGGTAAAGTATTCCACATGGTTTTATTCTGTATTTGAAGTCCCTTTTTGCCTACAAATTAATTACAATACAAAAAGTTCAAGAAATTACACAATGCCTTTTCTAAGCTTCAGACATAAAAACTGAAGTCTGCTAATATCAAAATACATTCGACCTGCACACAGATGCTTGTTCTCCACTCCCCTTGTATTTATCAGGCTGTATGTACTTCATTCTCTGTCTGTACAACATCTGTACTAAAGTGACTAAGCTATTTTTAACTAAACTCAGTGTGGATATTTTCCTATCATTCAGAGCTGCAAGTCAATCATATGGTAAATTAAACTAGAATAGAACCAATTGATCCAGAAATGATCAGGTTACAGTGAGCCATATCAGTCTCGCCAAATTATTGTGTTGTTCATGTTCAAGCATCAGTAGACTTTACTGTATATTTCTAGTTATTTGACTGTCAGATCAGAACTCAGGCTTCGTTGGTCCTTTCGGTGGACAGAGCATAAAACTGAGCCAGTTCATCCACTCTATGGTGGCTGCCTTTTTGTAGTTTTGTGGTTAACAACTCTTTACCCATAAATTATATAATGAGTTGCCACAAACAGATCCACATTTCTACATCCACGACTGACCCAATGCACAGACAGTACTTCTGAATGGAAAGTTGCTCAACAAATGAAAAACATGAGCATATACATTTCCTAAGGTATGGAAAGCCTAAGAAAGTCTAGAAACACAGTCCCATTCTTCTTGTGAAGGCAAAAATCCCATTCAACCCAACATACATTTTGCCAGACCAAGGATTGCAGCTTTGGCTTTGATTTTTTAATTTTGTGTTTTATAGAAAATATCAGTAATATATGAGGACCGTTGAAGCCATTGAATCACTTTGAAAGGAGAGAACACAATTTAGAGAAAGGGAGGGTGCAGAAGAGAGAGAGAATATTGAAAATGAAAGAGGAAGAGGTACCCAAGTTATTTAAGAAAAAGAAAGGAAGTTAAAGAAGGCAAAGAAGAAGGAATAAATACAAGAGATATCTAGTAAATTAGATTATTTAAAAAATATATTAACTGAAACTCAAAATATTACAATAAAATTCTTATAACATGGAATATACGGTAGACAGAACACTCTAAGCACACATAGTGCTGTAGAATAAGTACGGTAAACTATGCCAGAAAAATAAGTATGCCAGAAATCTTAAGAAGTACAAGCAGGTTCTGAATGGAGAACGGGGAGGGAGAAATTTCCCTTCCATTGAAGTTTATCCCCTGCTCTCTTTCTGTTATTAAACCAACTCTGACGGGGATGAGTTTTGTCCCTGGTTCACAGATACAGAGCAATATATTTTGCTGTTTGGAATATTCCAGATTGCACCAAATGGCAGCAAGTATTTAAAAAAATATTCCACCAACAAATTACATGCAGCCAATTTTTCAGAAGTGGCCATTAATTTTGTGTACCTCTGTTTTTTGGGTGCTCTACTTGAGATACCTCTTGCCTGAAAAATCATGTCTGAGGTGTTACAAACTGGGTACCAAAAATTAAAGCTCACAAAATTAGCAATCCAATTAAAACTGTATCCTTACTATTTTCTGAGCTGCTGAAAAATGTATTATCCAGGCTGCTTGAACCTATCAGTCCATCAGTATGTATCCAAAGAAACATTCAGTGAATAACAACTGAAAAAGACTCAAGTGGTCCATTGTATAGGCAGCGAAAAATAAATAAATAAATAATAAAACTAGCTAAGTTTGTGTAAAATATCTCAGATATTACAAGAGCGGCATAGAGTTAATCTACAGAACTATTTCAGCCCACTGGCAAAGGCTTTTCAGCACTTAGAATAAATAGAAATTTGTGGGTTTAGACATATAAATAAAGCATAAAACATATAGATTTGAGACTATACACGATCTTTGAATACTTCATTTAATTAAATTCTTAATAGGTGAAGATGTAGGCCGCTTCATAGCCTGAATAATCCCCATTATTGTTGAAGGACCCAATCCAGCCTGAATAGATGTCTAAGAGAGCCTGGCAGGGGAAAAGGACTTAAGGCCACAGTAGCCACCACAGTCATTACACATGCTCAGTGTGGGTTGTGAGGGAGGGTAGAAGGAACTGTGCAGCAGTAAATCTTCTGGCACTGCTCTTAACTCCATGAGCTACATGGCATGCCTTTTGTTCGATCCACTTACAATCCTGTTGTCACTTGTAAAGCTGATCTGTTGGGATTTGCTGAAAGGGAGACTTTGGAGATGCAGAGCAGCAGGGGGCAGGATTTCTCGCCATCTTTACTGGCATTCAATTAGACTTGTCCGAATAGGCATTTAAGCAAAATTCTCAGAAAGTTCACACAGCTCAAACAGCCAGGCTGTAGCCCAAGTCACATGAGAGGGGATGGGGAACATCACAAAGATGTAATAGAATTTTAAGCTATCAGCTTCCACTAAGTCTCTACAATTGTTTCTTGTCTTATCTGTATCTCTTTGCAGTGGAGAATATCTTTGTGACACCAACAGACCAGGTGCCAGCTCATGCCAAGGCCCCGTGGCTTCACTGAACTTGACAAAGGCATAGCTAGAAACTAGTTTGGCTCACTTGTGTGTTAATATTGTTAAAATAGATATAGTTATAGATATAGATAGTTAAGACCAGAAGGATGTGTATCATTATGCTGCTTGGAATTTGTAGAGGGCATATTTCTAAGCATAAGCAAGGGATCCCCGAGCTGCTTAGCTTGGGTTAGTCCTAAAGGACATATAAAGCTTGCATATTACAGCAGCATCTATTACCTTTTGAAACCTAAGATTGTAACTCATTTGCATGTGTATGTTTACCTGCTTTTACCTTGAAATAACTCATTTCTTTTTCCTAGTGAATAAATCTTTAGTTAGTTTATTACAGGATTGGCTTCAAGCATAGTCTTTGGTGAGAGATCTAAGGTACAACTGACCTGAGGTAAGTGACAGGTCATTTGGGACTCAGAATAACCTGAAGATTGTTATGATTTTTGGTGTAAGGGACCATCTATCACAAAGGCAGGCTCTCTTGGGTGGCAAGATAGACTGGAATGCCCAAGGGGACAGTCTGACTCCATGTTAAGGCTTTAATGGTTCTTTAGGAGTTCACTCTTGTTACATGGTTAGTGAATTCTAATTATAGAACATACAATCAGTTTGAGGTTTGTGCCCTGTTCCTTGTCAATCTGCCTTGATGTTGGCACTCATGTTCATGAACTACTCTAGACAGCTTGACAGTCTTCATTTGTGCTTTGCACAGCACCCAGCACATCATCATCATCAACAAAACAATAGCAACAGATGCCATGCTGAAGGATCAAGATGAAACTTTAACAATTACCCTTTAGTGCCAATGATATAGGAAATGAAATGGCACCACATGGCAGTGTTCAAATGTAGTAAGATTTTCTTTTCAGACCTGAAACATGTCTGGTTTCTCCCATATGAGAAACACAAGTAGGAGACATGTGAATTATGAAGGTCTTTCCTTTTTAATAAATTTTAAAAATGTAATCACCCTTCACAGGTGAGATATTCTGTTTATTCTGTGGAGAACCATTTCAGTTTAAATTAAACTCTTCAGATGGTTTTGATGATTGCTGCAATAAGGACTCAACAGGGAAAAGAGCTGGAGAGAACATCCTCTTCTTAATACATGTGTTAGATAAATGGTTCATAAAAATATTTCCAATAAATGAAAATCACTGAATTAAAATTTTCACCCAACACTGGTATTTTTTGGGTGGAAAGAAGTAGTGCTTATCTGCTTAAACTGATGCCAATCTGCAGTTTGCTTTTTCATTATCTTTATTAAGGACTGAAGGCCCTAAAAACAAACAAAAGACATAGGCCTAAAGTTCAAAACTTACTAGGGATTTGGGGTGCCTGATTTGAGACACCTTACAGAGGCCAGACTTTCAACAATGCAAATCAGGCCCCTTAAAATGTTTCAAATATTAAGGCGCCTTTCATTGGTCATTTGAAAATTTAAGCCACAGGTCCTGCGACACAGAGCTTACACTCTAAACAGAAATATGACATGACAAGTAAAGGCAAAAGCCAAGGAAGAGAGTTTAAAAGCACAGAGCACAGATCTCTGCCCTCTTCTGGTTTGCCTGGCCCTAACCTCAGGCCTTATCCACAGACCAAAAGGGAAACCATACCCAAATAGCTGCCCATCAAAAACTTGTGAAGGGAGGGTTGTTTAATTTGTTTCCCTCTTTGGGACTGTCTATACTAGAAAATTTCATACTTGCTCAGCAACAGTGCACAGCAGCACTGCTGTTACCAGTTGTGGAAAAATTGAGCTTAGAAAGCTGCAGCCACACCATTGTTGAAAAATGTCCAAGTGTATTTGTGCTGGAGAAGGACATAGGAGTGAAGCCGACTACATAAGCTGTCACGATGGACAATCTCTTTAAGAGAGGTCCACAACTGAAACAGGGCATGTTGCAATCCAGGAATAAATGAGAGCTAGCAGAGCCATGTGAGGAAGCTTACACATCACCTACTCACAGTATGTCTGGCCGTAGCCAGTGCTAATGGTACCCCACTTTCAAGGAAAATACCATGTCATCTCACTCATTGTCCAAGCTAAGCCATGGTAAACTTCTAATTCTAACTTCAAGTCCTATGTAAGGAGCAGAATTGTGCCCCCTTTCCCATCATGCACAGAGAAACAGTCCATTTTCTGTGCCAGTGTCCCTCCAAAAGGCCTTCTCACACATCTGGGGATTCATGCAGCATGAGAGGGCAGGGACTGGGCCGGACAGGGAAAAGGCAGCAGACCAATGGGGACTAGCCTCACCTTCCCCTCTAATGGTCCTGTGGAGATTACTAAAACAAGACAATGCAGAGCCAGGCTTCCCTGCCTTCCATGTACAGCTTCCTCTGCAGTGAAGATCTCCCATTAAGGCTGAAGAGTTCCTGCTAGCACAGCTCGAACAGATTCACACTGACAAGGATCAGATCCAGAGACACAGGCCTCTTCGTGGATGGCCCTAGGGCATTTGCAAAGTTCCCTCAAAATATATATATATATATATATTAGTGGATCCTGCCCTGAGCTCCCTCCTGCAATAGCCTTTGCTCTCACATCTATTATCAAAAGTTGTCTGAGAGTACAAACTAGCTAACAGGAAGCTATCAGGAGGAGCTGAACTGAATTTTACCAAATCAAAAGCCTAAGGCAAGGGATGATACAAAGATGAAGAATCCGGGACACTGCTCTTGCTAGAGGCTCTAGTTGTGGCATGGGGCTACTGGAAATTGAAGGGCCTACGCAATCTGCATACGGGTCATAGGCTTAAGGTCACCACTGTATGCAATTAAGCAATAAGACGCTTGTTATTTGGCTGGCTGAATACCTTGTAATTAAGAGCCAGTTCCAAAGCCCATTTAAGTCAATAGGAATCTTTCCATTGACTTCAAAGGGGCTTTTGATCAGGTCCTGGCTACTGAGTAGACCACAGCTCTCCCCATGTTAGAATTTAGCAGCTGCTTTCAGGAGGCACTCAAACGGACAGTCCCATGGTTTAACCATGGTAGGGGTTGGTGGCAGGACATTTTCATATAGGCACTCAACTCTTCTTGTAACAAAGCCAGAGTCTGCTGATCTTCAGGGCATGCTGTACAGGCCATCTATTCACCCATGCTTGGGGAAGAGACTGAAGAGAGTCTACATGGATTTCAGGGATGGGTTAATACTGATAGAGTTTAATTTGTAATGAAAGAAGTGCTGGGGCTCAAGCAACTAGGTTCCAGGGCTCAAGCAATTTTTTTTACTTTCATAACTGAAGTGGCAAGCTATGAACTACCTCGCCCAGAGGTGTCAGGGCTCAAATTAAGCACTGACTTATAGTCCTGTTGATTTAAATGATTAAGGACTACGTCTGAATTTTTACTGATTTATTTAGAATAACATTCTATCTGTTTTTCACATGGGTGTGTACAACGCATATAGTGGCACATTTTAAAAATCCAAAAAATACATATGCAGCAACAGCAAGCTTTTTGTTACATGCATTATACATCCTTTGGATACTGACCCTATTATTAGACCTTGTCCTCCAATAGAGTAGTTACACTGTGCTTTGATGAGTACGTATTTTGGCACATGTGTTCATTTTGAAAATGCATATTGTTTAGCTGAACCGTAACTCCTCACTAAACGACACTGTGGAAATCCCTCTTATTTCATGGATCATTGACCCAATGTGTAAATCCTTTTTAGCTTGCAGACCATTGACCAGATAAACCGTAAGGGCTCCAAAGGAAAAGAGCCTTTCTGGTCTGTTGATCAAATCCAGCAGCTGTGCATGCACTCCAAAAACACATGCAAAATTCCTTGGAAATCAAGGCCCTGATCCTGCAAATACTTATGCACATAACTTTCTGCACGTGAGTAGTCCCAGTGTGAGACAAAATACATATTTATCCAAGCACATCCTAAAATTACCCATTGGGACTACTCATGTGTAAAGTTACTGGCATGCCTAAGTATTTGTAGAATCAGAACATAAAAATACATGTACAAATAATCTCATTTAGAACCATTCAGGCTTTTTCACATTTTCCCTCAAAAAAGATCAATATTACAGACTTTATACCCAGTATTTATTTTCTCTATATTACAAGTAAACAAGAGGGCAAAACATGCATCTACATTCTGTAACTTTTGTGTTGTTGTTGTTGTTGTTTTTAAGCTTTCCACTTTAAAAATAGCCAGTTGGATTCCCCCTTTTCCTCCATAATACATTTGCTAAAAAATGTCTGGAACATACAAATATACAGCTAAGATGCAAGCACCTAAAAACAGGCACTTGTCTAGAAACACAGAACATACTGTTACCATAATATTTTTTTCCTTTTAAAATATTTTGTTACATACGTTTTTTTTTCCCTTTAATTTCACATCTGAACCAAATATATATGCAAATTCAAACCACAGAAACACAAATGTTATCTTCTATGGTGCTGGCACATTGTTATTCTCCAGATCACCCTAACATGAGGTTACTATTATCAATTGTGAAAGCACAACAGGTGGGTCACATGAGAGGTCACATTAGTTTTGTTCACAGGGCCAGACACAAGGTTTTCATCATCCTTAATAAAAACAGAAGTAATAAAAATGTATCATTGCAATAGCATCTCTCTCCATTCATTTGCAATAACCTCGTACATTAGATCCTACCATTTCAAAATACTGCTTCTGGCTCCAGAAGCATGATTATTTTTGTGGTTGCTACTTATAAAAATAATACTATAAATCATGGCTTGACTTAAAAATTTCTACACTGTTCTTTTTAACCGTATTTTTAAATGTTGATCCAGACAAACCTCCTAAAAGCATGCATGCACTTAGATATCTTAAGTACTTTAAATGGTCAATAAGGTGGCAAAGATATTTAGTAATTCCTGTCATTAGTGTAATAGCAAATCATGATGACCTAGAAGCAGTTAGGCACCATGTTCAAATTCTGATGCTAAGCTAAAGTAGAGACATAATTCAGCTACGGTGTCAAACAGTCAAAAAATATTAAATCCTTGCACAATAGTCTGAAAGAGAAACCAGTTCACCAGCTTCTGTTAAGTATGAGCTATACATTGTACCCTAGCTTGACAATAGGATTTTATGGTTTCTGCCTCAAGTATGCTTATGATATTTTTACCCTAGTGTACCCAATATTTTAATTTTGTCATATATAATTCCCCTGTGTATATCATCTTACTTAAAATACAGTTCCTATCGAGTTTCATGTTAAGAACGTCAACACTTACAAGAACTTTAAAGTCTTCCATTTTGTGTTTTTCATTCAGCCTTGTTTTAATATTCCCTGGGCAGCTTTTAAGGTAGGATTCAATATATATATAATTTTCAATATTTTAAGGTGAATGTAGTTTTTGTTTAAGTTGTATTTTTTAATTTTATTTCTAAATGATGTCCTATGATTTCAAAGTAGGAAGGATAAACGGAGAAATGGCTCATTCCTTTTCCCTAATCTTCTCTGAAAAGACAACATCCCTAGACCAGAGGTTCCCAAACTTTTCTTATTGTGTACCCCCTTCCAGATCTACCAGTTGCCCTACCCTTCTCATCACTGATACTTTGTGTGCTCTTCTTAACACTACTTGTCTTGAGCCATCTGCCCATATTTCACTGTTACATACAGATATAGTTATAGTGAGGTATAGACAACCGAAAAAACCCCAAAAAAGCCCTACGTTCTGAGCTCAATTACACTGGACAGTTCCTCTGCTGTACGTCAGCATCTCTATGTATCTGTATTCTCACTGGTACATATCAAAGCATATTAACTACCATATTTTATATAACAAATTCCTATAGAGTTTTAAAACTTCATCTGAGTAGCCTATTATGAAAATGCAATAAATAAAATAAATAATAAATAAAATCCACCATTACACAATTTCTCCTTCGTAACCCCAGAGATGTCTCGTATCCCCAGAGGTACACGTACTACAGTTTGGGAACTCCTGCCCTAAACCTACCTTCGTCACATCCTGAAGCCTGACCTCAGAACCAACATTCCGGGATTCCATTTAGCAACCAAAGAACTGCAAGATAAGCTAAAACAAAATTACATTTGCCTAAAACATTGTTTTCCAATATAACGAGTACTTAAGTACTGATGCCAGAACAACAAGCCAATGTACAGGACTGTCCTAGAAATCAGTAACTTGCCATCAGAAAGCAACGCATGTAGGGAAACACAGGAAGTGTTTGGACAAATGTAGCTGCTCCTCACTCTCTCCCCAACCTTAGGAAAACTTTTCCTGGGGTATGCTGCATCTATACAGCCACGCGGGCGGCCATGTCAGTCAAGCCCAGGATTTTAATTCACTACATAAACTGGTTCCAGCAACATTGCCACCACTATGTACATGTCTTTTCATTGCCAACCCTAATGTGGTTATGACAGGAATTTTGTGTGTGCTTCCACAGCAAGCTTTGTTGAAAATCCTACTTACTGATTTGACAAGTGGAAAACCGCATCTCTGCAGCAGCTTACACCTTTGTCTCTCCCTCCTCTTACACCCTTGTCTCCTCCTCCTCCGCTCTCCCTGACATGCTGACATCATAAATCCCTAACACAGACAGGTAAGTCAATTTCAGTGTTGGATGAGGTAAAGGTTAGGAAGCTCTCATGCATTTTAGGTCAGGGAAAATTCTCTTCAGTAATATCTGATGCATACACTTATGCCATGTGGTATTCTCCTGTTTACAGGGCATGCCAAAACCTTTATCTAGGTTAAACTAAGTGTTAAACTAAAAGTAGTGGCATGTAAATATTTTTGACATGAAAAACTTCTTGAAAGCAGGGTTTGACCACACAGAATATGTTTTATTCTCTCTATGTTTAGGCAAAAAATTCCAAGGAGCTGTGTGGAATTATTTCAATCAACTTAGTTAACCAAATTTGTAGCTCACATTTTTCTTACATTTCAACAACTTGCTTCTTTCCCCTTCCATCTCCTCCCCACTTAGGTGTGCATTTGCTGGAATCAATTTCCAAAAAGGGGGGGAGAGGGGAAAACCACAAGAAACACCTCAAATTGTCTTTAGCACTGTGAATTTTAGAATAAATTAGTACTTGTTGACAAATTACAACGGAATCAAACAGATTAAACAATAAAAAGAGCTTTTCCCCCCATATCTCTATGAAGCATAAAGCAAACTGACTCTAAACCAAAACAGAAAAATACATGTATGTATGCAGCTGACATTTTGTAGAAAAGGCCTACTGTAAAAACTAAACGTGTTGGAGGCAAATTCTCAGTGCAAATAATTTGATTTATATGATTTACAAAGCTCAGGTTCACTCATGGAAAATCTTTTGAAATATTTATAATATTCACAATTCAGCTTCCTCTACAGATTTTACATTAAAAACCAACTAGTTGAGTCAAAGTTTCTTCAGTGGTCACATTAAGGCTACAACCATACCACAGTTAAACAAAGTCTGGGGATATGGATTAGGTATTGTCCCATCTCTACTATGCAATGGAATGATGTGTACCTAGATCCCGAGATTTGGTTGTAAATTGCAGTGCAGACTGAATTATAGACCCTACCTATTGTAGAATCAGAACCATGGTGACTGTTTCTAAATATGACTGGCTAAAATTTCCAAACTTGACTGCCTAAAGTTTAGCTCCTAAATCCATATTTAGACAAGTGAATAGAAGTAACCTGATTTTGAGAGGTACTGAGCAACTCCAGCTCCCAGTGGAGTCAATGAGAGCTGGAGGTGCTCATTTCTATTTAGGTGTCTAAAAATGGATTTAGGAAAATTTGGGGAGATTCTAGGGCAGCAGGGCTGGGACGACAGTGAAGGCAAAGCACTGAACTCTTGGAACCAGGGACAAGGCATGCCTCTCTTTTCTCAGTACTGATTAATTAAGGGGCAACATTTACATGCCTCCAAAGTACATTGTGTCCAGTCCTTCTTAGCTACAAGGGGTGATCATGATACAAAGCCTTGAGGGTAGGAAGATTAACATTAGGCAAATGGAAGTCTGAATGCTAATGAGAATACTGGCTACCTGGAGCAGTCATTTACATCAGAATAACAAATACCTGAGCCCCTGGTTTCTTTGGTTTTTTCTTTTAATTTCATGTGGGTCAGATTAGTGCCAGTTTCTCTCTATTTATTTGTGATTTGTAAATTTTACTAACCCAGCTAAAGTATTCACTGACAGAGGAAATTTTAGGCTTAGGTAAGTATGAGAAATTCTATTACTTCCTACATATGTTAAAAAGTGGGGGAGGAAAAAATCTTTGTACCTACCAAAAGTGTGCTGTTGTAATCTCAAATCAGTTGTTCTGCACGTACGGATATAATGACAGGAAAAAAAAGTAATTATAATTAGGTGTCTATTTTGATTTTTCTCTTCATAGTATCCGTACTGAATGTCATTTGATTTTAACAAACTATAAAGTCATTTTCAACCAAACACTGCATATACTTGCAGTAGCAGGTTTACTTCAACGACATTTTTTACATGCAACCATTTAACACCTAAAAACAAAAGTCACATTTCCAACCTAAAAATTACAAACAAAAACAACCCTTTAATGCAATAGGTTGATTGTCTAAATGATAATCCCAACTAAAATTCCCAAGCTCAACAATGTATACAAAGTCAATTTTCAGAGAGGCGGGAGGAGAAATCCCTAAAAAGAAAAATCTGAATATACCCAAAAAGTTATTGATGCTCCAAGCATTTATTAAGGCCCCAATTTTGCAACTGGAGCCATGTGGGAGATGATGGAGCCCAAGAGGAGTATCACTCAACTTTAGTGGAGCTCCACATGGGCATAAAGGGCCCACCCACAAGGATAAGATTTCATGATTAGGCTCTGTGTATTTATCGAAACTAAATTACTACCAGTTCGGGGACCCCATCTCCAACCCGTAATCACCCAGGAATCTCACTGACAGACTGATTTGACATCATAGGATTACTGAGTACATACAGCCTTACTAGGAAAAAAAAAGTGCGTTCTTGCCACACGTTAGCTAATACATGACAAATAACAAGAGGTAAAATCTTTGTGAAGACGAGGTGGTTTGTTGTTTTCACACATTTCACACAGGTAAAGAGTGGGAGGGGAGAGCCTAGGGTTTACTTTGGCCAGTTCACTCGCATTAAAACTAGCTAACGTAGTCAGAATGCATCAACATACCTTTTTCCCCCCTAGAGAAGATGAGGCCAACAGTTGCAGAATCCAGTGCGATGACACAAGGGTCATGAAAATCATGTATGAGGGTTTTTCCACCCACAGAAAAAAAGAGCTTTAAAATTACATGGGAAATCTAGGACAAAGAGAGAAACTAAGGATAATGTAAGAACAAAATTTCAATTTGCAAAATAGTCAAACTTCTTCGATAGGACTTTTGATGCAATGGATACCCTAATTAAACAAATGGAATTGCCATCAGATATCTCTACATAGCTAGAGGAAACCCAGAACATATGCATTCAAAGGACACATACAAATGTAGCAACTTGGGGGGAGGAGGGGAAGAGAGTTATTCTAGGTAGCTTCGATAGGAATTCAATGATTCCTCTTTGTGGGCTTTGTTTTTTAGTTTGCAAAGAAAATACACTAGTTTTGATTTCTTTCTTTTAAAAAAAGATAAATCTTAACTTCTAAGAAATGTGTTTATTTCTTATTATTATTCATTTTAATTATTTATTATTATATTATTATTATTGAGGACTTATCACTGGAGGAATAATTTACGCACGTTTAAGGGTAAATAATAATGTGATGCCATTATGAAAGGGAAAATTTTCAGGAAAAATTTCATGACAGTGAAGTCTATTAGACTACTATGGAATTTTCTCCCAAGGGAAGTGATGAAAGCTGCATCACCACATGGGACATTTAAAACTCTACTGCACAAGACACGAAAAATCTATTATAGGGAACAATCCTATAGATGATGGAGATGATCCCAATAAGTTTTTACATGCTTCAGGCCCCAATTCTTCAAACACTTATGCACAAGCTTAAAACTTAAGTATGCAAATAATCCAGTGGACTTCAAAGCGACTATTCACATGCTTATTCATTTCATGACCACAGAAGTATAATATATATTTCAGACATTATATGTCTTTTATAATATACATGATAATAAAGATAATACATTGTGCTTCTTATACAATTGCACCATTTTTTAATCATTCCCATTTCTCACTATGGGGTGGGTAGATAGGAGATTCTTTTTTTGCTGGTATAAAGATAACATCCTTTTCCACAGTAGGTACAAACTACTTTCAGTTGTGTAGACAGAAAGTACCTCCACATCCCATCCACAGCAGGTTTTCCTCTATATATGCCAGGAATTCACACAGACTCTTTCCAAGTTAAACAGTTCCATAGCCAGTATGGAGCTTCTTTAATTCCAAAACAGGATTGAACACCTCGCTATATATTTCTACACTATATCTAAGCAAGGTCCCAGACCACCACAAGCTATGCCATAGGATCATGGCTCCATGTATAATTATGCCTTCCTCATGAAGACTTGGAAATTAAAGAGTAATTCATAGTATCTTCTGCAAGTCCAAAACAAAAATACCAATTCCATTATTGCATAGATAGGCAACATTCATACAGAATAGACCTGGCAACTCAGCTACAAAAGTTGCATGGTTTATTAAAAAAAAATCCTGCACCCAATATCTGATGCAGGCCTGTTTCCACTGCCTTGCCATTTGACCTGTTCCCTTCCATTATAGACTAGGTCAGTTTGTAATCACCTCCTGAATCCTAACATATAATGCCAACATAGCTCTTCAAGATGCCATTAGAGCATCTTTAAGCACTGAAGCAGTAGACGCTTGTCAGGAGCCGCAGAAGCTCCATTAACAGAAAAGGTCAAGGTCACCAGCAGCCACTTCTTTTTTCACTGATGCCAGATTGCAGAACAGTTATCACCTTCATTTAAAAAGGCCTCCAAACCAAATGAGCCACTTCTCTGGTGCCATGCCACATTCTTTTCCTGAGAGAGTCTCAAAGAGACCTCAGCATCAGAATGAACAGCAGGACCAGGAGGAAAGCTTAAATGTTTAACTGATGCATTTGACTGGGGGCAGTATTCCTTTCTTGAAGCAAGTATCCACTCAGATTTTCTGAGTTTTTCAGAGCAGAAATATTGTAAACTACAACATACATTTTTCTATAAAGGGTTTCATCCTCACCGACCCCCCAACAGCAGCTTACCTGACCAGTGCTTTTCTCCTTCATCCACATGTAGTCTAGTTTAACAAAGAAAATGAGGCATTGGTAGGTAGCTGTCATGGTAATGTGCTTCCTTCTCTCTATCCCTTTGAGAATGGTGCCTATCTTTGTCCAAGAGGCAAAGCAAGAAGACCTAACCCTAACCTACTTTTAGTCTCTAGTTTTTCACATGGGCACCAATTAAAATATGGAATCCCTGAGATAAATAGCAGCTTTTCTCTTTCAATGTTAAAAACAAACCCCCACCTTACATTGCCTAAAAACTGAAGTGAATCTGTGAAAAAAATAGTTTTTAATATCATTTTAATTGTAGTAAAATGAACAATACTGAAATTGTTTGAAGTTGGAATTAAATTTAATGAAATTCACAAACAACCCCTTTTAGAAAGTAACAACAATTTTTGAACATTAAAGAGAAGCTCATTATATCAAGACAACTCCAATGTAAAAGGCAGTCTGACTTCAATCGCTGCATATCTGCATGTTAATGAACTTGCTGTGTGCAGCAGGGACTGAGCAGAGTACGTAATGGGAAGACAGTCTTAAAGCATACAGTACACCATGTAAAAAAAACACGCCACCTTTAATCAATGAAACACCTTTTCACTGGTACCTTAATAGCAACTGAAATGATTTCAAAAGTAACACAAAAGGAAGATGATACTTAGTAAAGGTTTCTTTAAGACATAACATTTCTTCCACATTCTTTCAGTGTTCACATGCTGTCAGCATCACTGTGGCAAAGACTTTCAAGTTTCAGCAGACAGATACCGCCTAGTACAAAGTCTTTGTCATAATAATTTCATTGCAGCCCCCTGATCAAACATCTAGACAAATCTGAGACTGAAAAAGTGAGCACTAACCAGTGACCTTTGATTAGAACCACAAGCACCAGTTTTAATAAAATGCCTCATTCATTGCTTTCCATTGCCAACCAGGAAGGTGTGTTACAGCCTGAAAAATGAAGTCAATATACCATTTACACCCATATAATGATTCCTATTATTCACAGCTGGAATTTGTGATTGTAGCAAGTGAAATACAGACATCTTAAAATAGCTAAATGAAAACACACAAACATTCTACCTTTAAAATAAATACAGGAGCCTGCCTCAGTCTCTCTGTTGTCTGCTGTTGCCTTTCATGTCTTACTAATCATATTGTAATTGTCTCCTTTCCAAAACCTCCATTTATACAATGTTTGGTTTGTTACTATTTCTAAAAGTCTATGGAGTGTTGGCAAAGCTCAGTTTTCAGGGGCGTTTGAACTTGTACTTTGCTTAACTAACAGTGCCCCATTCAAGTATACATCTATAAAGCTCACTTATATTCAAGTCGAAGTTTGAAAATTCAGCTCATTTTTTTTGAGCTGGACTTCATAATTTTTTTTAGGTAGACTTGTCAGTCACTCCACACACTTTTATGCCTAATATGTCTAAGTTGCTTCTCTCTAGTGCAGTGGTTCAAAGAAATACAATTAGAGTCAGTTTTGTGTATTCATGCTTTAGCAAATCAAGCAAGGGGACAGAAAGGGGGTCTTATCACATGTATTTCCCACTTGAAAAGAAAAAGTCTTAAGCAGGATAATAAATATTCAAATGACTTTGCACCACTGAGCTACCATATCAAGCTAATGATCTGTAATCTGGAGCTCTATAAAAAGAAAGCTTACTGCCTGCCGTCACCTAGAGGTGTTGCCGTAAACACTGTGGGGGAATATTCTCCTCTCAGTATGTGTGCGTGTAACTCCATTTAATGTTGTTTTCAAGATGAGGACATATAGCTGAGTTGCAGAACAGAAACAAGAATGAAACAAATGCAGAAAAATCCAGGAAATTAAAAGTTTCTGGTGATTTCTTATACTTTCTTCACTATGCTACCAAAAAGAGGTCTGCATTAAAGGACTCCCGTGCTGTGGAAGCAATCAGAAGTAGAGCTGGGGAAAAAAGGCAAGTCACACCTTTGGTGGGAACATTAGCAAGCTCAAGAGAGATTCCTGTTCACCAGAGGATGTTGCTGCAATCTGGGATTCAGTGTGGCAAGACAAAGCTGCAGCTGCATGAAGACTTGTGCTATGACTTGTCACGCAAAGCAGCAATCAGCAGCAGTAGGAGTAAAACAGTAATAAATGGCAGATGCAGTACACACAGTCCACAGTTTCACTTGAAAATGAATCAAATGTACTGCATGTCCACTAAAGGTAGGATAAGAAATAATCAGCTTAAACTACAACAAGGGAGACGTCAGTTAGATATTAGGGGAAAAAATCGAATTCTAATTCTAAGGACAGTTAAGAACTGGAATAGGTTACTGGAAGTGGTTGTGGAATCCCTGTCATTGGAGGTTTTAAGAACAGGTTAGAGAAACACCTGTCAGGAATGAGGTAGGTATACTTGTTCCACACCCAGGGGGTCTAGACTAGATGACCTCTTGAGGTCCCTTCAAGACCTACATTTCTATGATTCTTCGATTCTATGAACAGGCATATGCTGCATCAGAAACCATGCAGAAACACAGAACTACACCTGACACTGGAGCCACAGGCTTAAAACATACACTATATATAATTATATTGTAATTGCACATGTATGCATACTTACTGTGTTTTTTAAAGTAATGATGCAGAATGTCAACAAATAAGTCATTCCTTACCTCCATTACAATATTCTACATAAGAGAGAGTGTCTCTAACTTAAGCACAGAACTGGAAGTCAGACACATTTCCTAAGTTCTAATCCTGGCTGTGACCCTGACTACCTCTGTGGGTTTGAATAAGTCTCAACCCTCCTGCTTCAGTTTCCCAGTTGGTAAAATGGGAATAATCATACCTGCCTACAGTACCTATCTCACAAGGATGAGCGAAAGATTAATTAAAGCCAGTGTATTAGAGATTTTTTTTTCTAGGTACTCACATGACCCTCACCACTGCAGAATCGGAGCCTCCGCCCTATTGGTCAACAGTTTCTCTGTTCTATAGAAAAATGCCTGTCATCAGAGGCTAGAGATCCCTCAGCTAGAACCAATCCAATGGAGTGCTTTGAACATCAAGTCTTGGATTAAAACCTATGGGCCAATTTGCACACTTCACACTGTTTCACAGGTTTGAAATTGTGTGTGTCCAGTCTGTACCAGATTGTGTTTCTCACCAACACCCTTCAGCTTTCTTCCTTCCTGTTTTCGCTGTTGCAGTTTGTCCAAAAACCATAACCCAGTAATCTGTGCAGGCAGAGTGATAGAAGATGGAGCATTGCTGCTAGAGTTTTCATAGCCATAGTCTGAAAGTGCCTTATAAATATTATGCATTGCTAATTCTTCTTGTCGTTGGCCTTTTGCTTGGGTAACTCACTGGGACGTGAATATCCAAAAATGATTAAATGCTGTGGAGTCTTGACGCTAATTCATTAACTCATGCCTTGGTGCTTCTTATTTTCTCCCCCAACAAACAGCGTAAACTAGAGAGAGTCTGTCCCATCGCAGCTTTGAATTTCCTGGATTTTGTTACTCACAAACAAACAATGTTATTTAACCATATTTTAGGTATGGAATAGTATCAACAATCTGTGTTCCTTCCAGAGAACTGAACATTTGCCAAAAATCTACGTTTACATAATTTTGAAATTTTTCATCTTCAGACTTGTAACAGACTAATCGTAATTGCTGCTGTGTTATAAAGACAATAACATCGTTTGTTTCTTTTCTGTGACCATTTGGCCTTTATGTGAATGCTGTCACCAAAATAAATAAATAAATAAATAAATAGAAGGAACAAACTAGATTGTTAAGCATTAGACCCAAGTTAAGTGGTAATATGATCTATTTAGTGGCACACTTACCAAGTTAGTTTTACTGCTGTTTATTTAAATAGAAATGGAAAGATTAGCTATGCAGCAAACACCAGGCATTCTAAGCAGGAAATTGAAAGGATTCTAGGTCCTCCTATAATGAGAGAACTTTTGACATGTTCTCCTAAACAGTTTCCTGTTCTGAAGTATAATAACCACTGTAAACCTCAAGAAAAAGAAAATATAATAAGCTGGAATATGAACATAAAAAGGCAAACGTATCCAGAGATGGACACACTGCAGACATACTGATGTGTATTATATACCTGAAGTTAACATAAAGCCCCTAGGCTCTTGGATTATAGGCTAAATGAAAGGATACCACTGAACAGAATACCAAAATAGTCAAATGAGCTCCTTAAAGTATAAACAGCTTTCTAAGAATTCTCCTCAAAACATGGCTTTAACTGATTTCTTTTAATTCGCTGCACATGGAGTATGCTCTTTTATTTTTTTAAACATCATCTTATCGAAGGCTAGCCCTACCTATAATTTCTGTCTTGTGAGCACTAAAAATATTCGACAGCAAATGTTTTATAAATACAGTAATTAACTAGATTTTTTTCATATGTGCATTTGCAGTTATTCAAGTAAAACACAATAAAAAAGTTAAGTAAACCTTAAAGTTGTACATATCAGTTCAAATAAACAAGTTGTCATACCTTCCTGTTAAAATCATTTGAAAAGCACCTAAGTTTTGCAGGTGTAGGCTCTCAATAATCCTTTCAGTTAAGTAGATATGCAGTGGACCTTCAAAATATTAATGTAATAATTTCACAAACTACAATCTTCATGATGGAAACATTACAATTCCTAAGAGTCTGTTTACTTTTAGGACTAATGATTCATACAATCAGGCCAACCTTAGAGATCTCAGATTCTCGGTCTAAAAAAATAGCCTTCAATCCAACCACCAGATTGAAGGTTGTAGAAATTCTCATCTATCCAGTGATTCTTTTTAATTTTGACCATTTGTGTAATTTTATCTGTATTTAAAACAAAAACAAAAACACAACCCTCTATGAGACCCCCAGTAACACACATGATTTTCTTTCTAAATATAAGTGCTGCAATTTGAGATTATAAAGATAAACTGACTAAGCTACATTTTTATTCCACTGTTACCACCTGTCAGGGAACATTACCTGAAGATAATACCACTAGTCCAAAGGCTTCACACATCTGAACAGAAAGAGTTTATAGTTTTCATCCTAAACTGGCTACCTCTGAATGTTCATCTATATAAAACTGGATTTTGATTTGCTAAAAATGTGTTCTACGGTACGGGAAAATCAAAGGAGAAGTCAAGCAATTTCATCTAAATAAAGAATAAATTAAAAACATTTGTGTCTGATCAAAGCTCCTGCACAGCAATAGCATGGGTAACCAATTTTGGTCGATTAGCATAGTATAAATAGCACATTATAATATCCTACAAACTGAGTCTGATTCTGCAGTTTTAGTCAAGTAAACTGCACCCTTCAGTCAACAGACAGGCTTAACTGAGTAAGGCTGCAGGATCAGGTCCCATATTTTAGGCTGTACCAAAAAAAAAAAAAAAAAGTTCAGTCCAACGAAAGAAAGACATTCTTTATGCAGATTTTACGTCTCAATGTGCATATAGAACATATAGAACAATTCTTTAAAATACGTATAAACTATTTTCACACACTGATTTATACTAATTTAAAAATATTGAAAATTGATCAAATATTACTAGCAGTGCCCCTTAAAGCCTTTATTTTATTTTATATTAGTTTTATTTCTCAAAAGGCAAAAAAAAAATCAGTATTAATTCTTCAGAAGCAAATTTGTGCTGGTATTTTATTTATGACTGAACCAGGACTGTTCAGTTCATTACTATTTGTTACTGGAAAAGTATTGCCCCTTATTGTACATATTTTTTCATTTTAATAGATTGTTCACTTGCTTGATACTAAATGAAACAAATGTCTTCGTAAAGCTAATAAAAAATATTCAGACATGCACTTCCAAAATTAATTTTGATATTTTCTGTTACAAATTTGCCTTATCAGAACATAATTGTAATTTTATAGCAATGCTGATTTAACCACATAAGAATCTACGGGAACAGTTTAGACCGCATAGGTTCAGTAATTTTTTTTCTTGTCCAAAACAGCTACACAACCAGTTTGTTTCAAGCTGCTATCTTCTCTGGAAGTCAGACAGTAACTGGATTCAGAGTTTCCTAAAAACATCGCCTATAAACTTCCAATTCAAATATTTATAATTTATCTTCATTCTCTGAGTTCTGCCTCTCACGTAAAGCTTCAAACCTTTGAAAACACTACCATGATTCTATTTGTCATATAAATTGCTTTCTCACCATTTAAAAAAAATATGTATCTTGATCCTTTTAAGTAATTAGGCTATCAGCAAGAAAGAAGTCAGGCCATTACGATTATTGTTCATAGCTTAATTTATACCATACATTTCAGAGACTAAGCTAAGCATTTTATTTAATAAAAGTCCTTTCCCCCCCTTTTGTCATAATATCTTTCAGAAAAAATGTTTAGTTGTACTAAAGTGTATACACGTGGCAAAATTTTTGGAGTTGCTGTAGAAATTTAAAAGTAATAAAAATTGTCTGGGTCAAAAAGCAACAAATAGGCCAGACCAAATAATCATTCCTGCAACTTTCTTTAACCACTAACTGCATTTTATATGCAGTTGCCTATCTCTCATATTAAATCCGATCATATATATTTTATTCCATTCTTAAAAATTTCAGTAGACAACTTCAGTGCTAACCTACAACTGCCCTGTCAGAAAATCTTTGATGTCACAGCATAATAGCTCCTGAAAGAACAGCACTAATACTTAATGTAACATGAAACCAGGGCCCTGCAGTGGGGCTGTCTGCTGTCAGGAACAAACAGTTTCACTGCTGTTCCCCAGAAGTGACAAGATTGAGAACTAGCAAGGCAGCAGCTCCTCAATGCTACAGGAGACCTGTGCACCAGAGTCACTGTCAAATCCAATTCCATCATTTTTAATACACTATCCACTACTTTAAAACATAACATAGACACACACAACATTAAAATACCCAGCACTGCAACACTAATGCATCAGAGATGTTTTCTTAAACTTCTATGAATACAAATATTTTAACGTTCGGTTGTGTTAGCATTTCTGCACTGCAAATGATAAAACAAACATCTTCATGTGGAATTTCCCAAATAACTAATTACATTTATAATCAAAGATATTTGTTTCATCTAGTGCTTCTGAGTGGCAGATTCTTCTGGTGAATTAGCAATTTTGGTTGTTGTGAACTTCTTGTTATTCCACCACAAAACAAGGTAGATTCAGGATACCATATGGATTGTTACTGTTTTGTGCATCAAATTCAGTTCTGGTGCATGTTAAAACCCACCAATATTTCATCAGCTTGCTAACATGTGAGACTCTCACTACCAAGCATCAGGCTTACTACTGAATAAGTACTACACACAATAGATAGCAAGCATCTGCAGGAACAGGCTTTATGATCATATATGGGCCCAATCCCAAGAGGTGCTGAGTGTCTCCTTTAAGGTGTTGACTTTGATAAAAGTGGATGATTCTCAGCACCTTGCAGGAAGCACCCAGCTCCTCATAGGATTGGGCCCTATATTCCTCTAGTTTCAAGAATGAACTCCATTATTTGACCTCTTTTCAAAATGCTTTTAAGTCTCCCATGTAACATTGCTCTAGGTCCCAACAAATTATTATGAATGAAAGTACCAAACTCCCAAACAAACCAACTCCACTGCTGGATTTATTTTCCTTCTTGGAAAGCTGACTGGTCTATTTTATACATCAGCAATAGCAATATTTTTTAAAGTTTATAAAACCTGGCCTCTGTCTTACTTGTAAACATAGGATATATTATCCTTTGTTTGTAAAGCTTAATCCTAAAACTGTCAGGCTTAATAAACATCTAGAATAATAGTAAAAGTACAAAAAAACCCTAGTCATTAATAGTAAATTCAATCCAAGGATTTAGATAAAAGGAATCAGTGTCAGAACTTTTAAGAGGTTTTGAAACTAAACAAATAATAGTGAGCACTTTCAGTACACAAATTTCTCAAAGGCAATTTTGAGGCCACCTAATTTTGGTAGTCACGAGATGATAAATGCACATCAAATATTTGTGCTTCACACTACTCTTGCAGTGAACCATTAACATATTTGACAAAAATAATTTGTAATACTTTAAATATACTGATTTGCAGACACTGAACTACACGTGAGATTCTACTCTTGGATTTACAGCACCACCACAAACGGTGTAAAAAATATCTGCTTATACACATTCAGGAACCATTTACAATTATTAATTATTTATTTGTATTGCAGTATCTAGGGGATCCAACTGAAACTGGGACCCCATTGTACAAACACACAGTGAGAAACAGTCCCTACCCTAAGTATTTACAATCTAAATTGACAAAGACAGACGGAAAGGAAAGGTACAGAGAGTGAAGTGACGTGTCCAAGGTCACACAGCAGATCTGGCACTGACAGAGTCAATATCAAAATTGAGATTTTTGACTTCCAGTCCAGTGTCCTATCCACTAGACCACATCGCCTCTCCAACTACAGTGGTAAGACCTACAGGCTGTTATACCCTGGATGCCATAGAGCAGGAATAGTCTATTTTTTGTTAAGGTCCAAATTTCTTGGTCAAGGTAGTCAAGATCCAGACTCCAGAGAAAATAATGATAATAATGAACAAACAAAAAAGATTTCAGGGTCCGTTCAACAGCATCTGGTGGTCTGGATTTGGCCCGTGGTCTGCCTACTGACTACCCCGCCTTAGAGATTGCTGTTGGAATGGTGCATAATGAGAAAGTCAGAGTCAACTAGGCCTCTAGTTAACAGTCCCTATATTTAAATTTGATGGGGCTGCAGGCAGGGAGTTCTTGAGACAGTAAAACTCTCTTTCCCCACTGGTCTGACAAGGTCAAAGTTTGTTCACCTTCAGGACACAATCCAAAATTTACCTATTCACTTCGTCCTTTGACAGAGGTAATTGGAGTTTTCCTCAAATTTGTGAGTGATGCTTCATATTGATTGATCACGCATCTAGAGATTATGATGGGTAAATCACACACACACACACACACACACACACACACACCTCTTCCCCTGTCATTGCAAGATTATTGGAAACAATATTTATAGAAATTATTTTGAACAATTTTACAATGCCAGAGGAAGGAATTAGATTACTTCCTTTCTCTAATTTCTGTGATTTAATTTAACAAAATTAAAAACAGAAGCAAGATTACATTCAGTAACAGATCAGGTGAGATGAAGAAGGAAATAATTCTGAATTAGTTTCCACCTTGGAAAAGAGAACATTTTGAGGGGAAAACAAATATTCAAGTGAAGTGATGTACCACAGAGCCACCCTATCAAAATAATGAACTGTACACTGTGGCTGTATAGACAGAAAGCCTGCTGCTTGCCCTCCATTAGGAGAGTTGCACTGAATACTGTTACAGAATGACAACAAAATAGCTGGAAGAAGGCAGAGAAAAACTGGAAGTAAAAGGGGTAATAAGTAAATATCTAGTATCTTAAGTGTTATTTGTCACTCTTATTGTGTTAGCACATTAGCTGATTTTGAGATAAATAGCAAGGTTCAAAACAAATTGAAGATTATAATCTTGCCCAAAGCACTTCAACTTGATCTAACATTTTAGCTATTTCATATTAAACACCAGTGGATCATTAAGAATATATTTATTGAGTGTCAGTAATTATGTAATATGAGCCATACCCACCAGAAGCTGTCCATAGCTTTCTAGACAGAACAAGCCCCAAAAGGTTGCTAATCCTGGCATGTGACAGGCTGACCATTAAACAGGTCAGCTCACTGAGGAAACCCATGAAACAAAAACAAAAAAAATCTCCAGCAGCAGTAAGAGATAGTCCTGCAAGGTCTCAACCCTGCACAGTATTTAAATATGTGTTGAACTTTAAGCACATGAGTAATCCCATTGGTGAGAAAATCTACTGAGACTATTCATATGCTTACCGCTCAGCATGTGCTCAAGTACTTTTTGGAATCAGGGTCAGAGTGCTCAGTACCTTTCAGGATTAACTCTTCAATATCGACAACCAGCAGTGGACAGCTCATGCAAATGATTTTTTCCACTCGCCATAGTCAACAACTCCCTATCTTCATTTCAAAGCCTTGACATGCAGCCATGCAGAAAGTAAAAGTCCAGATTAACTCTCTTGCACAACCACAAGTGGGGGAAGGTGGAGCAGCCAATCTTTTGATCCATTGTAATGTTCTGTTTTGATTGTTAGATGATAAATAAAGAAGCTTCCAAATGCCCTCGTCTCCAGCCCTATAAATCTCATGACCACGATTGGCAGGTTTACTTCTCTTCCCTGGCTGACAAAATCTATTCCTGAAGTCCTCCAAGGCATAGTAGCCAATATTTAAAAATAGAATTTCAAGGATCGTTCTTCAAATACTGTGGTGTCCCCTGGAGAGTTCAGGCTACATTCTGATGAATTTTAGGTTGTGTTTTTATATTAGAGCATCAGAGGCTGTTCTGAACAGCTATCCTCTTCTACCAGGACAAAAAGACAAAAATTCCATTAGACCAAATACTCTCTGTGTCACTCTGCAGCATCTTCATCTGCATTTCAACACACTGTAATACAGCATGATTCCAAGTTTTCCCAACCACCTTTAAAAAAAAACCAAAAAACCCCCCAAAAAAACTATTGGCATTGGTAGAAATGTCCAAGGGGGCTGGACATTAGATATGCCCTTTCCCAGCTCATGCACAACTTATTTTGCTTTTGTCCTTGAAAAGCTTCTGGATATGTGGCATGCAATTTCAAACTTTGTCCATTTAGAAGTAATTTCTGCAACTTGTGCTGACACACAGCACTGAAAATCTACTCCTTGCTTTAATCATAAGAACCACCTTTATTTGAATTATTGCTAATACAGTTGAATGTTACTCAGTCATTACAATTTATTTTCATATGAAGACTCTGACAAATAAAAAAAAAATCTATTTCTCATATATTTGATCATATAATGTCCCTTTCGAGGCTTCAGCGTTAAGGAACCTCTGGTATGTGAGCTTCATAGGTTTTAGAGAGGATGTACTTTAGTGCCCTACAGTTCCTTCTCCACCGCAGCTTTTCTGGCATTCACTCACAAACAGACTGATGCCTGAATTGGACTTGTGGGAAATATGTTTTTGACCATACAGAATGACTTAAGACAAGTAAAATGAGAATTGTAAAAGTACAAAATTAATTTCTGACATCAGGCAAGGAGCACTGATGTTAAAATTATGTATCTTTTCCGAATGATTTTTTCTGGGCCTAGGGCCTTATTCATTATAAAAAACTTGTATACAAAATACCTATCTTGTTCTCACATGTTTTAGGCTTTTTAAGCATGAGACAGGGGTGTGGATTTTATCAGATTTGAGCATTTTAAAAAAAACAACAGTTAGCAAGACATTATCAGGTTAGTCAAGTGTGAATTTACAAATAGAAATCAAATGTCAAGGGGGAAAAAACCCACACCTTTAATCACATGACCAATGTCAAACTCATATTTAATGTAATGGCTGTTTTTTGCCTCATTTCAACTGCTCAAAATTGTGACACAGAAATGAGCTAATAAATATGCAGAACCAACAACAGAATGAAACAATTATCAATAGACCAGTGGTTTTCAACCTTTTTTCATTTGTGGACCGCTAAGAACTCCCAAATGGAAGTGTGGCCCCCTTTGGAAATCTTAGCCATAGTCTGTGGACCCCCATAGGTCCAAGGACCACAGGTTCAAAACCACTGCACTAACCAGTTGAAAACTGGATGATCAAGTAGCTTTCACAACAAAAATCACTACAGTCAGAAACACAGGTTGAATCTTTTTTTTTTTTCCCAGTGAAATGTATACATACGCCATGCAAAGTTATTCAGATCTACTCAAGAATTCCAATCAAGCCACAGCAATAGGATGATCTTACTAACTGTGGGACTTATCCTTAGACATATGGAGCACCTGTAACTTCTTCCATAGCAACTGCAGTAGCTCAGTGCCTTTCAGGATGAAGCTCCATTTTTGTACTAGTTATAGACTGTTCCCCATATTTTCATCTCTTCCATGTATTTACAAGCATTGGCAGCTCTGTTATTTAAACAGATGCAACACATTGGGTTCAAGCCAGCCAACAATATTCATACAAGGCTGAAGACAGTGGCTTTGTAGCAGGCCAAGGAAAGATTTGCATGCTGTGGAAGCCCAAAAAAATCCCACCACAAAAGCACAGTCACACAGCTTCCTGGGAGGCTGAGCACTTGTGCAAATGAATTCCATCTTACACACCACGGTTGTCCCAGTTCTTGAGACTGTAGAGCCTTGGCACCACTGCTGTACAGCTATGCAGTCATTAAACCAAGTCCAAGATAGTATAATATTCCTGTTTGGTTGTGGGTGGCAGAATGGATGAATTCAGTGTCTTGTCCTTTGAACTTATTTTTCAGGGGGAAGAGTGAGTGAAGTAGAAGACCCCTTGTGGGTCATCAGCAAAACACCATTGGTGTACTCATCCCCCATAATGGATTGGTCTCATCCATTACCATCATTCTGACACCACCTTTCCACTTTTTCTTCCTTCTTCCTCTGACTCCCTCTCCGCTCTGTCCCTCCAATCTTCCCTTTTCTATCATCCTAGTGCACGCTACCTTCCCCACCCCAGAAACTGAGTTCCTTCTACCAAGTGAATAATCTTCTGCCTGTCAACCCTCTAAAGCTCCTATTTCAGTTCAGTACAGCTCCCAACCAGATCGACCCTGCCCTGCTGACAAGACCTGCAGGCTCTTCCCCTGCCTTTCATAAGTTAAGGACGCAGAACACAACAACTTCATCTTTCATAGTGTCTTTCATACAAATTTCAAAGTTGTTTGCATACCCACACATTTGCGTGAAAAAGTCTGATGGGATTATTGATTTAAAATATTTTAGAATTTGAAGACTCAACATCTTACTATCAATTAGTTTCTAAAAATGATGGATAAAACACCAAACTGTTAAGACATTCACCCTAATTCTACATTATATCTACAGTGTGCGCGCATGTATACACGCACACACGCACACAATACAATGTTTATACACACATAAAAATAGAGGGACATATGTCAAAAATGGCTGAACAGATTTGATCAATTTGATCAAAAAAGCTCACCTTCTGTATGAGACCAAAACATGGATACTTTCAGCCCCAAAGAACTTGTTATGAAGTTATGTAGAACTCAGAAGGAATTTGAAACTCAACCTCAAGAATAGCAGGTACTAAGTGGGCCTCCTTTAACTTACAGTATACTATTTTGTTTTACTGGTTAGAGTGAAACTACACACAGTATCAAGCTAATAAAATATTTAAATATTTTAAGCTACACAAATAATCATATGGAAAATTGTCATATGTATGTCTCAAAGCCCTAACAGTGCTAGTCACTGAACATATACTTCAAATAAATGCATTCCCCTCTTCTCTATCTTTGTCTTTTCATGTCCTTTCCTCTCCTTTTCCTTTCTCTTTGTTTTTTCATTCCTTTTTGTCTCCCACACATTTCCAAGAAGGACCAATTCAGCACAGTGTGATGCCGGCAGAGACCAGCGGCAGCTGCTGTTCCAGCTACAACAGTGAGAGATTTAAAAAAAAAAAAATAAATCAAGGGACCGCTTTAATGTATGATATATATAATAACTCTACTGTGGATTTGGACTTTAGCTACACTCAGTAGGGGTGCTTCATTTACCTACATGTGAGAATACCTCTTGGGTGTGAGGAGGTCACAATCTCAGGGAGATAAATTCTGTATCTCTTGTTTAGCCTGGTCAGCTGAAAACAGTCTAGCAGATGCCACACTGATTTGCATTCACTTATTAATACTAGAGATACAATATGTTGAGGACAGGAAATGTCATGGTGGGAGCTACAGTAAGGCAGCATGAGGGGAAGCAAGTGTTCATCCTCTTTATCTTATCATTCCACACTTTGATATATTGAAATTGAAAGAAAGTCTTTAGTCAGGTAGAGGAAACCACATAAAATTAGGCTGTTTTTTGTCCCTAACTGTGTAATTTGTTGTCCCCATCGTGTGTGTGTTTTGTCTGAAAACTTACCAGGAGTGGGTCAACAACCGTTTATCCCTCTCTCCCCCGAATGTTACATTCCCATCAATGATCATTACTCACTTTGTCCTCTGGAGGAAGATTTCCTTGTACTTAGGATTTCAGTCATGTTGTGCAATGAAGACCACAGAACCTCATATTCAGCCTAACTATGGCCAGCCTTCAAAAATTGGGTACTATGGCCAATCCTCATAAATTATTCTTTTGGGTATCACTGCAGTTTGCCTTCTCTCTCCTACCTAGTTCTCTCTTCCATGGAGAGACTGGATAAGCTCAGAGGATACAGATCCTTTTGCTTCTAGGTAGTGGGTGTGAATTTGGCCCAATTATTCAGTCTCATTACTACAGGACAGTTGACCTATATGAAATAGTGTTTTCAATCCACTTGATCATGGACATCCCACCCATAAAATCCCACCATAGTAAAGAGCACTAATTAGCACATTCGTCACAGTTTCAATATAAAGGTCAAGAATTGAATCAGCATTGTTAATTATCAGGGATCAAAGTAGATTGAAACAAGAGAAAGAGCTTTCACTGTCCAAGGAGGAAGGGGAGCTATGGAAGATTACTGCTTACCCAACCTTTGCAATGAGAAGGAAACTCTGCTCTCCCCATCCACCACCCCCTTTTCTCCTTATGTTGACTCCTTTTTACCACATACCTGAACACCTAGCATCATTCCTTGTCAAATGGGGAAGGAGTATTATTTCCCATTTTACAGATAGCAAAATTGAGGCACAGGGAGATTAAGTGACTTGTGCTAGGTCACCCAAGAAATCTGTTGGAGAGCTGAAACTAGAACCCCATTTACATGCCTGAACCCCTTGTTATTATTATGATCTCTCTCACTTAAGTCTGGTCTGTACAGGCATATTGATAGGACAGTGCAGAGAAACAGACAAAATGCCTCTGCTATGCCAATGCTGCATCTTCACCCAACCTCACACAAGGTGATGAGGAATAGTAAGGGCTAAAGGAAGCCACTTGCCACTCACTCTCTTTCCAGAAACAGCCTCAATGCACCAAGAAAGCCAGCAGGAATGATAATGGGTAAACTCACTTCTTCTGCTCCAGTAGCAGTAATTCTACAAGATAGGCATGGAATCTGTGGCCTGCTTCCCCCAATGATGCTATAAGCCACAGGATAGAAAAGCCAATGGGAGTCTGCTCTCCAAGCCCAGAAAAGCAAGACTTGATGGAGGCCAGTGATAGTTCATTTCTTTCTTTTTGAAGCTGAGGAAATCCCTGTAATTGATCACTCACCTGATGCTTCCCAATTGGCTTTGCTTCCTTCCAGTGCATACAGAGCTTTTAGTACTGTGTATTAATTTACAAAACCCAGCAAAAACAAAACAGAACCTTGTTTTGTATTAAGTTGGATCAGACTCACGATCTCACATAATCAATAAGAAAACTTTAACTCTATTTTCTATTACAACACACAGAGACAGAGACACAGAGAACTTGGACAAAGTTCTGCTACTTTTCTCCGACTATATTTTTGGAGGGACTACTTTTCAGATAAGATGTAAAAACACCAGCCTAGCAAAGCTGCCACTTTCAGTCAGGGACATGAAAGAGATTTGCTGGAGGAAGTCTTCAATTTTGTTTCTCTTCCTGAGCCACACCTGTCTTTTAACCAGTTCTCATCAACCTCCCAATTCTGCTAGCTGTAGAAGAATGCTGCCCACCTTGCAGCAACCACTCTACTCCATTCCCTCACTCACTGCAAACATCAGCACCACAAGCTCTGTCCAACGTACTTGGCCAGAACAAGGGCAACAAGGCACTACCATAATTATGAAGTGAATGAGTGACTCCATAATTAAAGCTGCATCTGGGCTTGGAGAGCAGACTCCCATTGGCTTCTCTATCCTGTGGCTTGTAGCATCATTGGGGGGGAAGCAGGCCACAGATTCCATGCCTTTTCTGTTTTGATGGTATGAATAAAGATGCAACAGGGTCTCCCCCTTACACCCCTCTCCCCACATCTCTCTCTCTCTCCTTGATGCTTATTTTTAGTGGGGAAGGTGGTGGCGGAGGGAGATTCATTTGGCGTTTTCCTTTCTGCCTCTCTCTTTTTCCCACCCTCCAGTAAGGAAAAAAAATTAAGAGTAGGAGCTTGATGATATACATTTCAGGGTGGACACGTTACCCAAAATATGTTTTAACGATCCTGTTGAATGAACATATGTCTGTCCACACCAAACCAAAAAAACAAACAAACAAATTGTAGTTAATTAAGTTTGCAACTGGGACTTAAAATGCCATATTAGAACTGAATGCACATATCAAAACGAGTAAAATCTACATTTACAGATAAAATGGTGATTGTATTTCAAATATCAAACGGTGCCTGGGAACATGAAAGTCTTTTTAGAAGTTTGCCTATTGAAATTTTGGGCAAGTCAGGAGGATATTTTAGACAATATTAAATTTAAGAAAGTACTTAAGTAAATCAAAGTTGAACACAGAAGTCTCAATCCTAGGCACTCCCTCTAATACAAACAATAAAAATACCCTGAACTATACATCACTGCATATAAATGACAACTGTGCTTGTGCACACCCCATATACTTGAGCTGAGACCTACTACGTGAAATTCACCCTTATTGTGAGAGCCAGCATAAAGCCCTTAACAGATAGTCTATATATGACAATCTGCAGGCAGGGAGCCTGCATTGCAAACATACGATGTGGTTGAGGAAGGGAGTATGCACAGCCATAGTCTCCAGGATTATTCAGCAGCCCAGAAACCCCATGTAGTGGATGAGGACCTGCAGCATCCTCTACCCCAGCTGATCCACTAGAAGAGCAGCTATGGAGGAAGAGCCCAAGGGATGGTTAGAACAAGATAAATTCCATTCTTCCAGTTATTTAAGAGTAGGTAGTGAATTTCATCCAAAGAGCAAAGATAGCATCATTCATGATGACCCTGATCCACGGAAATCAATGTAAGTTTTCCCATTGACTTCAGTGGGAGCAGGTCCTTTTGAAGTCAGAGGGGAGTCAGCTGATGTAAAATGGCATAATTCCACTGAAGTCAACAGAGCCATGCTAGTTTACACCAGCTGCAGATCTGTCTCTCTATCTCTAAACATTTTTTCCAGAATAGCTCAAGAACTAAAAGACTGAATAAATATAATCCTTTTAACTGTTCATCTTAATAATAAAATAAAATAAATCCCTTACACCACATATGTAATACCTTTCTTTGAGAAGACTCCCAAAATGCTTTATAGATTATATAGCTCTAGTGATAACTTCACCAACAGCCAGACTGCAGCACTGGTGGGGTAAAATACAATCAATGTTCTGCACCAATGACACAACACAACTGTATTCAGAAGAGGAAGTGAGGATTAACTCAGCCAGCTGATGAAACTGCAGGAGGAAATTTAGATGAGTAACTACATCCTATCTAAATTGGAATTTAGCCATGACACTAACATTAACACCCCTATTCGCGCAAAATAATGCCATGGTTCTTTGCTAACCACAAGTGCTCAGTTTAATAGCTCATCCACAATAATACAGATGTCAAATGCATATACAATATGCTGTAAAACCCTGGTCATGTGGTCCTTTGTATTCAAGGGTCATATTCCTAAACGAATCACAGTCTAAAAGTGGAAAAGAAATGGCCAAGTAAGACTTCTAATAAGATTAACAGAAGAGAACACTTTCATAAGATATAAAAATAAGTTTAAATATAAAGTTTCTAACGGCTTCTAATTAATAATTTTGAAATGTTATGGTTACTAAGAGGAAATAACAAATAATAGCAATCCCTAGCATAGATGGCTAGGGGTGGTCAGGTCGATGGAGGTGCATTCTGAGCTGAAATTATTCTTAGGCCTTGTCTACATTGGGAAATAGATTGGCATCGCTATTATAGAAAAAACTAGTCCAGAACAGCTATTCTAGAATAGTTCCTTGTGCGGACACTCTGGAATAAAAGTCATTTTTATTCTGGTATAATTACTCTGCTTTGAGAGCAGAGTAATTTTCAGAATAAAGTCACCACATGGGCAGCTATTCCGAATAGCTACTATAGAATAGTTTATCCTCATAATAGCTATGCTGGTCAATTTCTCTATGTAGACAGGACCTTAGAAGTAATTTCCTTATTCTCTTAGTATCATTTAAAGATTAGACAAAATTTTTAAATGTATATTGTATCATTTAAAATACTCTGTTCCGATGCAAACAGTGAATTTATTCTAAAATGCAGCACGTAATATATCATGCTGTCTTCAAGTAATCTAAGAAGATATCTCCATTTCCCCCTCCTCAAATAAAAGACTCTACAAGCAAATGGTAAAATTTGAGTGATATACAAAAGGGGTCTTAAAGAAACAGAAAAAAAAAATCTGGATATAAACAAGCCATCATTCTGGTAAGAGGAAATACAAACAACCAGAATAAAAATAGTTGATGCACAAAAGCCATAATGAAGGGGTTGCTCAAAAAATAACTTCTACTTTGAATGGTTTGGGTGAAATACAAATTATCCACAGAAAAGTGTGGACTGGCATAAATGTTTGTACAAAATTATAAGTATATTTCTAGAAGTATGCAAGTGGCAACCGCCTGCATGCTGCACAAGGTCCCAACAACGCTCTGCTTAAGTGCTACTGCACAGAGTCCAAACCACTGCATTTTAATTACTATGCAGCCTCAGATATATTGCCTTTGATATGGAAATGTTCTTGTTCTCTCATCTTCACATACGGTCTCATGCACAGAAATCTTTATCTGATTCATAAAAAATAAACTAGAATCCAATCTCAACACCTGACCTCAGTGCTTAGAAGTTTTTTACTAAGCATGGTGTCACTATAAAAAGAATGGCTAATATTGGTGTAAAGTTAGATATTTTGAGCAATGATATGAAGGATTTGTAGTTAAGAATCAAATCAATACTGCAACTCTGCAGTTTTAGGGTTTCATACAGCCTTGTGTCAGTCTACTATAGACTGGAGAAATAATGGGAATGCACACCTCTATATTTTGTTGAAGAAGTGAATAGCAAACATTTAACTGGGGTCCTGTCTACCAATATATAGAAGAGATGAACCAATTGTGATAATGTATCTTCTCAGCCATGACTCTGAGCAGGTTCTTAAACCTAGCAACCCTCAAAATCAAAAAACCTTCCCACTGTTTGGGGTTTTCTTTAAAATGTGTAGGTAACAAAAAAATGATTCATTAATATTTTTAAACGTTTCCTAACTGCGCTACAAGGTCCACATTTTAAGAGTTAAAATGCTTTCCCATACCACTGAGAGCAGGTAGAATAAATGTGCTATATTTCTCACTGAAGGGTAGATAATTTAGTCTTACTCCACACAAAGGTTCTTATGAAAACTTTAAGTTTAAATATCTAATTTATTCAAAACATAAAAAATCTTTTTATCAGCAAACTTATTTTAGGAATCCCCCGCATAAGAAGTATTTAAAACAAATGCCAGTATGTTTCCATATCTTAAAATAATATGCAGACTACAAAAGGGTTAGCAATGTAATACATGGCTGTCTTTGACAAATTCTACCAGTCCTTCAGAAAACATTTGCTATTCAGCTTTGTCTAAATAATTCTGCTAACTCTATAGAAACTACATTCTGTTTTTATAAAGAATATGATCTTTGTAACCTCACCATAGTAGATAATGACCCATCTGTAAATCATTTTGTTGCAGGTTATCTGCTTTTTATCATTTCTAGTACCTGTCTGTGCCTGATATGATACTCTTAAACACATTAACTTGATGGAATGTTTCGCTTGACTTCAAAAACATCAACTGATATATATGTATTCTGTGTTATAAATGAATGACTGTGATTAACCAACTTCAACAATGTACCCCATTTTATATTACCCAATCAAATTTGCAAACCTCAAGAGAAAAATGGGGAGAAAAATATTTCTACAGTCTAATCATTTCCACATAACATTTTCAAACTTGGCGGGAGGGAAGGCCGGGGTAATGTTTGGGGTTTTTTATTTTATTTAGAAAGACTAAACAAAAAACATAAAACTAATATGAGGTTTTACGAATATACAAGGGGAGGGAGGGAAGAAACCTGTGTGTACTGATTCTTGTTCCTTTAAGAGAAAATACATTTTCAAGTTCCTGTTGTACTAATTGAAAGAGAATTATTTAAAACTTCACTGAATACTTGAATATACGATGGGTATGTGTAGCAGTTTCATCAATGCCAAATAACACAAGACTTTCTAAAAAATAGTAAACTAAAAACTGGCAGGAAATTTCTCACCATGATGTCACAAATATTTGTTGTTGCTATAGAATAGTGTTTTAAAAGAATAAATTATTGGTATCATGAACATGCTTTGAAAACATGCCATTATCCAGGTTTAACACTGTAAAAATGAGTTGTTTTCTAGTCAAGACATCTGTATAATCACTGTCTCCTGCATATGGTTACATATACACACAAACATACACATACAGACACACTGATATCAGATAGAGGCTTATTAACCACCGGTTTTTACAGCCTTGTATTTTACAGTGTGATGTCATGAGCCATAATGATACATCAACAAATAGTTACAGATTTTTCTTATATAAGAAACCTAATATGTTATATGTAGTAAAAGGAATTTAATGTGTTATATTGCAGCAACATTCCCCCAAACGTACCCATAGAGGATAGTCTACCTGGAAAAAAAATATAGAAAAATTATGTAAGCTCAAACAAATAAAAAAACAGTGAGAAAGACAAAATGATGTCAATTTACTAACGGATTAAAAACTTTACATTAGTGTCTGTGTCTTTCATTGCTACTTCAGTAACAAGATACACCCAAACTACTGTACATGCTATAAGGTTGTATTTTATCTTGGGGATCTGGCATAATTTACAAGCTACTCAAAGCTCTGTTTTCATTATTTATATTGTCACCAGAAACCCTAAAAAATACAACCTTGTATTATTACAGATGGACATAGTTTATATATACACACACAAAAATAAACCATTTTAAAATTTACATAACATTTAAAGTGTAAGTTGTTAAAGGTATCATTTTCCAAATACGCCCAGTGATCTTTTGAGTCATACAACTGAGACAGAAATATACGACTCCACAGTACATACTATAGTGAAAGCTATATTGCTACTTCTATCCATATTATTTTGTTTTATTAAAAAAATTAAAATAAAAATAAATGTCAGTAGCCTTTTGCATTTGATCCACATAGTTTTAGGGGAGAATCAAACTCATTGTAAAAGATTAATGGATATGCTTCCTGAAAAAGTGATATATTCTAGTGTGATTAAGGTATTTAATAGATACAAGGTCATTCTTGAAGAAACTTTCTAATGCCCACTGAGAAGAAAATATTTGGTTTTGCTATCATCGTGGTCTTCATCACTCTGAAGGGTATTACAAGGTCCTTAAGAGGCGCAGTCATTTCAACTCATAACATGAGTGAGGTTCTGGAAAACACCTCACGTTTTAGGGTTTTTTTTGTTTTGTTTTGTTTTGTTTTTCATTAAACGGAAAAAGTTTGGCCTGAACGGACCAACAACTATTGGCCACATATTAAAAGACCACTACAACCCCCCCCCCCCTCCACACACAGGCTAACAAAGGGAGAGTGGACCAACATTATTGACAAAAACCAAACTGACATGCAAAGGCAACTAACTTTTGGCACTGGCTAATAGTTTGTACGAGTCAGATATTAGTGGTCTGGCCTGGGAAACTGGTGTTCTCTGCTCTCTACTTTTCTCCTCTCCCCTTGCTTCCATGAAGGTGTATGCATTTTTAAAAATTATTCTTTGGTGTAATAAGAAAGCAGAGTTACAGAAACACAACACAACACACTCGCACATATAGCGATATCTCTATCTATCTCACTGCCTCTGCATAACACTGGCTTGCACCCTGCAAGCCAACAGAACAGAAACCAGCCAAGCTCTCAAGTAGTCTCCAGCGAAGTCCCACAAACAGTACTGAAATTCTCAGTGCAGCTGCAAGGATGAGAAGTAGTCATGCATCTGAGCGGAGAAAGGGGGAGGGAATGTGGTGCGGCAAAGGGCCCCTCGCGTTCATCCCTGACTAGGAATTAAACCTTTCGGCGAGGTGGTTGGGGAAATCAGAGTGCGCGAACCAAGAACTGTGACAGGCAGAAGAGGAGCCAGGCACTGCGAATCCAGGCACAAACGCACCGGGCACTCCAGCAGCAAGTGCCCGGTGCGGCGCTGGGCTTGGTCTTCACGGGCTAACGTGTGTCCCCCTTCGCTGGCCCTGCTCCTTTCCCTGCTGGGGGGTGTTGCTGGCGGAGCAGCTGCTGCTGCTGCCGCTGCCCCGGCCGCCTATCGCTCTGGCGCACGGCCCTTTTGCGGGGAAATTTTGGGCTGTTGAGGAAACCACCAAGTCCCTTGGGTTGAAGCAGCGCATGAGATTCAAAGGGGCTCCGGCTGCACCCGGAGCTGCAATCTGGGGGGCGCTGACCCTGTCTGTTCCCGTCCCCCATCGGCGGGGTAGCTCCCCAACGTGATTGCGGGGCGGGGAGGAGAGGGGGGGAGCCATGAACTTCTCCAAACCAACCAGTGCCTTGCCTCCTGCAGAACCTGCAGGCTTCAGCTGGCCGAGGACTCGCTGGTTGCAGCCTCAGCGCCTGAAGTCAGCAGGTCGTTGCTTATGTGGGGGATCCAACCCTCCTTTCGCTCTCCGCCTCCGAGTGCCAAATGCCAGCCTCACCCTGCAAAGGAGAACGATGCTTCCTCCCCGCATCTTTGCGGGCCTCTCTGCCTTGCCAGGGGGACTGAGTGCAATCGAGCTAAGGCAGGCAACTGCCTGACACATGCCAAGAGAAGTTGCTTCTTCTGCATGGGAGGGCCTTAAAATTTGAGAAGGTACCTGCCAAGCTGTGCCCAAGCACCTCTGGTCAGACGTGAACTCAGCAATTATTCTCTCACTCTTTAACCCCAGGGCACGTTGCACTTCCAGGTTCTTATTTTAATAAGCATTCTGCCTCTGCAAAATCAACCGATGTATAGGGAAATTACCTTCTGAACTGATTAACACCCCCATTCGGAGTGATTTGCAAAGGTTTGGGGGGGTTGTTTTTTGTTTGCATCACCCAACCCCTCCCCCACTCCCAAGTGTACTTTTTTTTTTTTTTTTTAAATGTGCACACTCTGGCCAAACTACATTTGATGTATTGATTCCAAGTACAGTGCACGGTTTGGTTTCCGTATATTCTTTGGCTTTTAATAGCTAGCTGAGGAAAAGAGAAAGCGTTATTGTTTTCTTTCTTTCCTTCTCTCATTGCCTATTCTAAATTTGACTCCGAAGTTTAAGCAGTTGAATTGGCTAATTCTGAATACAGGCTATTGAGAGACCAGACACAGCAGTATATCCCTGTATAGCAATGGATACAATGTGCTGAATTGGCAGTCTAATTATAAATGTGGCATTTGGACCTCCTTTCAGACCCAGTGCCACCTTACCTTATGAGGGAACTTCAACTACAGCAACTGTTCAAAACAAAATGCCATTACAGGATCAACTTCACCCAACACTGGGACAAGCCAGGAGATTGTTTTACAAGCAGCCTTTCTCACTTAACACAAGAATGTATTATAAGAAACAAAGTTATGGATAGTACAGAGTTTAAAGAAAATGTTAAGTAGTTCCTGCCAGGTGTTGTGCTACTTCAAACTGCAGCATAATCTAAGTGACCCAATTATTTTCTTTTCAATGTACTCACTATAAACACATTCTTTTTATTTTTACTAGAATGAAATGCTAGGTATGGTCACTATTTATAATGTGCACACAGTGTGTATATAATTGTGAATACTGAGCACAAGAAATCTCATGGGAGGCAGGACCTGCAATAAAGTCATGGAAAATAGCTCATGATATGCAGTGAGCTTGTGGAAAAGTAAAAAAGGCAGCGTCTTTTCTATTCAGTATTTGTATATAATGGCAGACTATATTCACACATCTCATCCATTTCATTATTTACTTTCTAGTATAATGGCTTAATTAAGTGAATGGGCAAGTCTAAAACAAGTCAAGTCAAGTTAAAGTCTCAAAACAGGCTTCAGAATTACTCCATTACACGAACATGAAAAGGGAAATTCGTTTATTTCTGTTGAAACCCTGCGTTGAGGAAGACTGTGTTCCTCTCTCATCCTTGTGATCAGTTTTAAAGATGGAAATGTTTAAAATGTCAAAATAAATGTAAAATAAAAATTTAAAAGTTGCCGATCATCTGCTGAATGGTATTTACATGAACACGGGCATTATACTTTATCTGCATACAACAGGAGAAAACTTGCTTCGTTATCTCTGAAAGTTTCACTGTCTGTGTTTTTTGGGAAACACCCCTAGGACAGAGCTAATCTCTCCTCCCCAGACTCCGAAGACGCTGACTTTCTCCTGTAAAATACCCCTGACACTCAGACACAACACGAATTGTCTTTTCACATTGCCACTTTCACTCCTTCTCGTCCTTAAAAAAACCTGTGAAACGGTCCTGTAGGAAGCAAAGGCAGCAATCAAATCGATATGATCAGTGCCTCTGATTCACCTCAAGGCCCTGCTCTCCTAAAGCACGCAGCCCTAGCTGCGAAGCGGGTTAACTGTTCAATGCTGTTAAACAGAAGAAAGAAACTGAGCTGGTGAGATCTCGTCAGAAGAGTAATTCACTGACAGCTAAATTATTAATGTACATGTGTATTTATATGTATCTGATCATATAACGCGTGTGATCACACACAACAGACAGTCACACACACTGATGCACACATACATGCATATACACAAGAATAATCACCAGCGTGTCCAGTACCTCCTACTTTAAAGACTAGAACTAAAGAAGTAGAAGAATTATTAGTTCTTACTGATCTTTCTTTTCAGAATCATGAATGGAACAATTGCCAAAAAAAAAAAAAATGCAAGAAAAACACCCAGGAGATAATTATTTACAGATACAGAGTGTTTGTGTGCATATTACATACATTTTGATCCAACTCAGAGTTTTCATAAACTTAAGATCATTATTGAAGATAAAACACCAAACCTGATTACATAAAGAAGTTTCCTCTCCATAATCAAAAACACAAACAGCTCCGAAAGAGTGAAAACTAGAAAAAGCACGAGCTCTCCACAAACACACCTTGCCTTACTCAGATTCTACAACATTGTCTATAAACTGCTACATGCAGTTGCATTGCGATTAATTAAAAAAAAAAGGGAAATACTTCCTGAAAACTTACGTTGCATTTAGCTTAGGCACTATTCTTTTTTCAGCTCGCAAAGGAAGTCGTTTTGTCCAGGTTAGGTATTGTCTACTTATGGATCAGCCCCTGGCTAAGGATTTATTTTAATTTATGGCTTATGCATTCTTTTAAGGTCGATTTGCATGACCTCCGGCGAGAGCTAAGGCAGCAAGAAATCCCAAATTGAACGTTGGGTAAGCCCACAAAGCAGCACAGCTTTCCCTTTCTCATGGTGTAAACAGAGCTCTCTGATGATGGTCTTTTTCCCCCCCTCCTTGTGCATCACAAATTAGGGTGGGATATCAATTTTAAAGTTTTCAGTATAACTTTATCCAAGCCTTCTGCCTGGAGAGATAAGACGCCACCGCAAGAACTGCAAATCCTCAGGATAGTGCCCCTCTGTGGCCAAACACGATATTACCATCTACCGGTCCAATATCTTTGCACAATACGCTCTACGAATTGCCATTTGTGGCAAACTTCAATGCAAATTACCCACCTCAAACTTAACGGAGTATTTAAAAGCGCTATAAGAACTCCTCGCATCCTCTTCCATTCTGTTTCTTGGGGTCTATCCACGAGGACAAACCCATGGGAACGCTACGGAGTAATGACAGCAGCTTTCTGCTCTCCAAGATTTATTTAGGGTTTCTTAGTCTCTCTTGTGCTACTGTACGTAAGAAACTATCTCCCCAGCACCATGTGTTCTGCCGTGGGTGATCTTAAAATACAACGCTGATCTGTCACTACATTTTAAAATAGATTCAACTCGGGGAGGATGAGAAAGTGTTGTGATTTCGAGGTAGTGGAGTCCTTAAGGTGTCTGAAAACCTCAAGATTTCACAGCCTCGGAAACCCCACACACGGACGAGACTGACTATTTGCCCTAAAAGAAAACAACCTCGTGGTATAGAAGTAAACAACCGTGCTGGGGGATTAATTCAGAAACGTTAAAAGCGAAACAACAAATCTACCTCCGGACGCTTCTGCTGTAGTCAATTGCAGCTAACAACCCATTCAAGACAGCGCATGGGAAACCAGATTCTCTCCTGCAAAGCGACATAATCCAGCGAAACCCCATTAAAACACCACCAGCAGCACCAAGCAATGCTGCACTACACACCATAGTAAACAACAGGTATACAACACAATAGGGCTAATCTTTTTTTTCCTGGTTACCTCCTCGGAATCCGGTGTAGCACAAAGCTCGGGGAGAGTCGCCCCCACCCCTTTTTTTTTTTACGCGCTTCAGTAATTTTCATTAAAAAAAAAAGGAGGCAAGGGGGTGTAGGACGGAGAGAAAGAAATGGGGAGTAATTCAGCAAATAAAATAAAAAAATAAATGCACTAAAGTCTGCGGGGGTTTCGCCGGGCCATGGCTGTGCAGGATCCGGATCGTTAGAAGTTTGCTGATGGGTTGCCTGGAGATTTGCTTACAATCAGGTTCATTTTTCCCCCCTCCTGAAACAAGTGAAGGCGATGGTTACTGCTGTCAATCTTGGCAATCAATGTGAGCGGCCATGTCGTAAGTATTCAAAGCATTTCCCGTCGTGCAACATCAGTGAGTGAGTGGCCAGGGCATTGATCTGAGGAAGGCAAAAGGAGGCAGGGCTCCCCCTCCCAGACAGCCGAGGCAAGATGAGACAACACAGGGAGAGAGAGAGAGAGAGAGAGAGGGAGAGAAACGCAACAACTGAAGAGAAAGTGAGCACAAAACAGAAAGTGAAATCACCCCAGGCTGCCAGCCGCATCCCCGAGAAGCTATCACCACTCACAGTGCGATTAGACAAATGAAACCCTACACCTTTCTAGCCTAATGACCACTGATTGCTCTGAGTGGTGAGGAAAGGTAAAAGTTACCGGGAGAATGGGGGAACCGGAAAGGGAGGAGGGGTGTGTGTGGAGTGTCCTGGGAGAATTAAGGAAGAGGAGAATAAACCAAGAGAGAAAAGAATCGTGTTACACGCCGACACCGCCTGGCTCAAGTGCTTTTAAGGATGTGTTTAGGAGGGCACACGCAAAAATCAGAGAGGACCGGTATTCAAGAATACAAGGAGAAAAATCTGGAGGGTGAGGGATGGCACTGGTCAGGAGCAAGGGGCATAAAATACAAGTAAAAGCAGCAAAAAAAGAGCCAAGCAAAAACGCTTATTGCCTGCTGACAAATGGGGTTCTTAGGACCCCTCTCCTAAAGCTAAGTCTGGGTAAAACCAGATGAAATGTACTGTAAAGTATAAGTTACACTAGAGATGGGAATCCAGATACAGGCTAAACAAACCCACGGGGGGGCGGGGAGGGAGGACAGAGAAAGAGTGCAAGTATATCTGATGTATTCCACTGAAAGATAAAGAAGATGCACATAATTAAAACAAAAGGAGAGGTGTGATCTGGGAAGAAATATCTGGTACAGAACAGCTTCAGGTTGAAGTTCTGGTTCTGTTTGTGTTTGTGATGACGAGAGCTTTATCTGCGGCAAAAAAACGTACAGCTACAAAGATGCAACAGACAGGAACTGAACAGTGATTTAGGAACTACCGCTTCTTGTAAGTGTCAATGAAAAGGCAAATCTGGGGGAATAAAGGTACAACTAGAAAGAGATAAGGAGTAAATCAACCTGTGGCTTGGAGCGTTGCAACAATCAGAAAGAAGGTCTCAGTAATTTACTTCTAAAAAGGCAAACGTGAAAGAGGCTTTACAAAGTGTCGGGGGCTCGAGGATCAGGTGGGCAAACAAAATCGTAAAACCAGCGTCTCTCCCTTTTGATATTAGCCACACCTAAGCTAAGCTGTTCTAAGTCTGGGAGTGCGGAAAGCCCACAAACTCGGAAAGAGGCAGAGAGAGAGAAAAAAGTTGTTGATCCTTCTTTATATTTTTGGCAACCCTTTCCCCATTTTCCAGGAGGCGCCTGGAACAGTTAGTAACAGAGAAACTTTTTAATTTTAAAATGGCTTCATACGTTCTGGAGGCCAGGGAGACGAGAATTCGCATTCTTTCTCTAACACACGAGCCCAAATTTGCGGGGTAGGTTCGAAACAGAAGTACACCAGATCTACTGCAAAAAACCTTGCTCCCCAGGAATATGCAAAAAATTAGCATTAGCCGGATGACACAGGATTGATTAGACCTGGTTCTATTTTATGTTCTTTACCAGTTTTACAACTGAGAACTCTATTACGAGTTATAAATATTGCATCCTCTTCCTTGCTATGCGAAGTATTTTATGGTATTGCCCTTCTAGTCGAGTCCTGGAGACATTAGTTTAAAGTCAGAATCTGTAGGAATAACAAACATTTGTTTGTTTATTTATTTATTTCAGACACTTCCACAAAATAAAGGGAATCAGCATATTGAACATATTTTGTAAGCAGGTCGCCTTCAAACAGAACTTTTAATTTATCCAGACACTCTAAATAATGCTTTATCCTCAAATTAGCTGACTGACTACACTGTCTCATTTTCATGTATTCTTTTCATTTAAATAAAAGTGCTAAAATCTAGGGTCAGGCAGGGGGACTACAGTTTATAAAGTGTGTGATTGACTATACATTCACCTGGTTTCAGCAAATTCAAACCATTCACCTGCCTTTAGTTGCCTTGTGCACGGATTTAGCAACAGGAAATACCCCTCCTTTCTAGGTACCGCATAGATTTTTTTTTTTTTTTTTTTTTTTTTTAAGTATAAGAATGCCCGGAATTTGACAGTAATGCCTTTATTGCAAGAAATTGAAATATCTCACAAGTGATTAAGACACCTTGACTTTTTGCATGATTTGTACATATTGGCACAAGAAATTGAGATCTGTGAGAAAAATAGATCTAGTCTAAGTACAAAGAAAAGATTCTGATGCGTATCTATTGTCCCATCAATTTGTTGCAGAAAGTTTTTTTTTTTTTTTAACATTAACAGTTGTATCGTCTCTTTCGAACAACTGAAACTATCAAGTGCTAGGTACTAATGAACGTCAAACAATTAAAAAACCAGACGAATTTAGGAAGTTTTCAAAGCCCAGGAAGCTCTTAATCTGAAGAGCATCTCTGCACCACCGAAAATATCGTGCGAAGAAAGTCGGGGCAGAAATGCACGGCACAAATGGGTTACGTTCAAATAAATAACTTGGGCAATAAAGCTTGTTGCTGCCTTTAAGTTAAGCTACAGGTGTAAATATACACAGAGGTAAAAGATGGACCGCATAAAAAAAGGCGTCTCTGTGTGCACTGTATGTAAATACATTTTGGGTGCTCTGCGAATAACAATTGTGTATTTATCTCTCTGTTTGCATACTGAATAAGTCATCATATGCTGTTTAGATAACCACATGCACTGGAAGAGAGAGAACATCCTTTATTTTTAGTGTTAACAAATGTTTACAGCTCATTTTAAATTACTCTGGTTGCCTCTCCCTACTAAGAGCGAAGGATAGCGAGCGCAGCGCAGCCAGATGTTGAAGAGGGATGCTGGACATCTCGTGCTTTGGTTCCTTTCTCGCTTGCAGAGTGAAGGAATTAGAGGCTCTCAGCTACGTTGGAGCACTTACCTGTTCACAGCTGTCACTGCATTTTGTGCTGTGCCGCCACTCTGATGCACGCATGGAAAACAATGTCCAACATGCAAAACAACCTGCATCTGTGTATTGTTGTGCCACCTCCTAGAGAAGAGGAGCAAGCCTAGGACTACTACAGAGTTCTTGGTAGAGTCTAAACTTTTTATACAAATGGCAAGAAATTCTGTACTCGAAGTCATTCACCAAACACTAAAAGCCCTCTTATTAATGCCGGACAATTAGCAGGCATGCTTGTAAATTCACTGATGACACACTCCGACAATGACTTTTTATAGATTTGTTTGTTTGTTTTTTAAAAAAAAGGATTCAAAGTGTTCAGAGAAACTTTTACAAAATGAATAACGAAGTGTGAGAAAGAGGTAAAGGAGTTAAAAACTTATCCGATAGGGAGAAAAGTTTTGTTAGACTGATACCAAAATTACTACACGTTTCACTATAGGCAAACCCATCAGATGATTTGAGTTCCCCAATAACAGCACCCTTGGATCATTATGATATTCTTTTCAAAAAAAGGAGAGAGGGGGGACGATTACATTTTAGCAGGGACCCAAGTGAAAACAAAACTCTGAATTCCTTAAGGCGTCATTTGCTAACACACTGTATTGTCCTTTTGGCGGAAGTAGATCAAAGGGAACATTTTAATTTCATTTGAAACTGTGCATCCTCCTGACAGAGAAACAAAAAAAAGCAGCAGTAACAACACCCTCCCCACCCCCACCCCAAAACCGGCAAACCACATAAACTTTTACCAAGAAAATAAAAGCAAGTTTGACATGAAACCCTTTCCTGTCTCGGAAAGTTCATTTTAAAGGTCTCCTCTGTGCATCTAAAGTGCAAACACTAGGCTAAGGTAGTGAGTGGCTGGAATTTGCATGCTGATAAGAGAAGGCTGTTGTACTTACAGTGACAGAGGGCAGGCTGCGGAAGAAAAGCTGTTTGTGTTAGCCTGAGAGTCACCCAGGGCTGCAGTGAGAGGAGAGGAGAGGAGTGGGAGTGCCAAGCTGGATACACCTTCACCGCATCTCATCACATCTGCCAGCCTCTCTCTCCCTCTCTCTTTCATTTCCACATTCCCTTTGTTCCTGAAAAAAAAAAAATCTACACGTCACATCAGAGTCCCCAGATGCAGTCTACACCAAAGAAAAAAATGAATAATTCAATCAAACTGTGCATAGTCTCTAAGGCAATAAATCTATTGCACTTAAAGAAACGAAGGGTAATTACCGCTATGGAATTAGAATAAGGCCAAAGAGCGGAGGGATCCCAGGGTCTGTAAACTCCACGGTCAAATAAAGTTTCATTTACTTAATCCTTTGACATTTCCAATGTGAGCTAAGGGGGAGGATCTGAACTTATTCGGCTGGCATTGCAAATGCTTGGAATGAGTGTCCCAAAAGCAGAGAGAGTGATCAGTGAAAATACAATGCAACGGAGTAAAATGTTTCAGTGGATCATCTCCAGGGGACACCTCCACCGCCCCGTGAACAGCAGATCATACTTCCATTTTCACCGGCTGCTGCTGCCCTCCACAAATGCAAAATGGATCATTTGCAGCGAATGGCAGCCTTACCTGCTCCTAGATCTCAAATAAAGGCTTACAAAAAGTCATTGTAATCGGCAATTTGCTCCACGCTCTGGCTAGGAGAAGCTGCAAGGGATTTTGCACCAGCAGCGATTGAATAAAAACGCTGTAACTGACTTCTGGATTTGTCTTGGGCTGAGTTTAGGGCATGTCTGACGGGAGGTCGGAGGGGGAGGGGGAGACGCTCGAGAGCTGATCCAAGTTAGTCAGAAGAAGGCAGTGCTGGTAAGAAAGCCCTGCGACAGACCGACCTAGGATGGGATGGAGGAGGATAGCTACATATGTTCCCGTATTCCTCCTCTAATGTTGCCCTTTCGTCTCGGAGGTAAGATGACTATATATTGTGTTTATTCTCTCCGTGCAATTCAGATCCAGACACACGTTGCTGTGTACGCAGGGCAGCGATTTAGAAATGTTTCTCCCTCCCATCATTACTACTAAAATCGAGTTTAGACTCGTGATCTTTTGTACATTCTTTGTAAACTGCTGCTGTTTTAAAACGAGGCGAGGTTAGACTGAGAAACTGACACCGTACCTAGTTCTGAACTTTCAGGAGTGCCCAGAGCCGCCTGCTGAATTAAAATCCTTTCCATTTACATGGAGGACTTGCTGCTTTTATACTTTATGCCGTTTTAATAGCCAGGTTTGATTTATCCAAAACATTAATGGAACTGTTATTCCAATAAAGGTAAACTACACACACACTTGCCAGTCTCTCTGCTTGCTTGGGCTTTGTTTATGTGCTTAAAACGCCACCCTGAGGTCAGCGCAAATAAGGCAGCCAAAGCAAAAACCTGCCAAGGAGCTTTTGGATTAGCACTTTGCAAAGCAAAGCAAAGCAAATAGTGTCAGTAACATCGGGAAAATCATCGAAGGATCTCGTTTTGGTAACCCCAAATGGCCCCAAATAGTGAATGTGCCGGAGAATAAAGGGCAGGATCTTCCCTCACTTTCACCCACAGTCATGGACCCGGGAAATATAGAGAGAAATGTAGATAATTTGAGGAGGTGAAGTGGGGACAGAAGTATTGAAGTCATGGATGCTTTTCACTTCCCAACCATCTGCTCCCAGATCCCCCTTCTGCACCTTTTGTTCTGTGAACCACATCAGCATCACTTGGTTTCCATCGCAGAAACCAGTGCCTGATAAGGAGAACACCTCTTTACACCCCTTCACAAAGTAACCTGGGGTTTATAAAGCGCCACTCTCTCAGGGAGTTTCCCTTCACATCCTCAGAGCACGTGCCTCAATGCATCCCTGACTAACTTCCTCAACAGATCCCCAGACTCCAGGCAAACTCAGGGAAAGTGCACTGCCCAGGTTTCCCTGGAATGTTTTGCCTTTCAGTTTGTCTCGAGTTGGAGGCTGGGCTGAGTTTGGTTTACAGTTTTTACTGAATGGTTTCAATGAAAAGGGAATTATGGAAACAGTTGCTATGATCTATAAACAGCCCCTAGGCTGGTTTAGGTCAAGGGCAATAATTAGCACACTGAGTTTGTTTGTCTATTTTCAATTAGCCGAACATAAGAAAGTTATCACACTAAAACAATGTCAGGGAACAGATCTTGTTCTAGGAAGCTATGGAAATACGTTATGGCATCTTGTAAACTGTCAACCCTGCTTCCACTAAGTTTACATTGAAATGAAGAAAGAAATACACATTGACTTTTAGCAGCTGAGACCTTTTGGAGCTGGTGGTCTCCTCTTATAGGATGGAGGTCCTCTCTAAACCACAGGAAATCATTCATCATATCGAGTCACTCTCAACTATAAGAGTAGTAACTTCCCTTGCACATTTACAGTCATCAGAACAAACTTAATTGCAGTCTGGACTGGTGAAGTAGTGTCTCCTGCAGATGAATCCTGAAAAGGGTGGTAAGAAACTCAGCTAATTGAAAGAAGAAGTCAAACTGCATTCAATTAGAGCAACTAGAATCAACACTACCAATGAATTCCTGATACATAGCAGGTACAGAAACAAAGGGACTAATTAATATGATTGCTGAAGAAGCAAAAAACTAATCTAAAAAGAAGCTGTATACTGCCACTTTGAGTAGTTCAGCTACTCACTATTAGATTTGTCTGAGCCCTTCTTGGTAAAAACTAATTTGTTACTTTCATTTGTATACCCCTCTGAAACTACAGGTAAAATACCTTAACACATACAAAAATGTACTTTGAAATAAACTATTTAACATTTATATTCCAGTAGAGCTTAAAGGCCAGGTATTAGGGACTCACAGCCATCATTGCAACCATATTTTGTCATATGCTCCTGCACCATACACCTGCGTGGCCTGTTCAACTATAAGATATTCCCACTTCAAAGATAGTTCTGTGGTACTTACTTTGACTTTCTTCATTTATTAAATAAAAATAATTATTTTAACAAAAAAAGGCCAGAAGAAATACTACCTCATTTCCACATACAAACAAACACTGAAGGGGTTAGGAGGCAAGACACAACGAAAGCACCCTTTCGTAGGCAGTGAGTAACCTATTGTTCCCATATTTAATATTATAACCCAGTAAGCTAAGTATAGATCACTGGTATAAGTATCAACGTTACTGAATATTTTCCCCCAAAACCCCAATTACGAAAAAGATGGTGCTAAACAGGGCTATTCTGATCCACTATGAAGATTCCATGTGTTTATCAGTCCACAGAATGCCTTATTTATTACTGGCAATGTCTTAATCTAATGTTGAACATTAGGATGCAATATGAAGCATGTACTAGGGTACTTATATACCATCTACAAGATTCACCTATGCTTTACCCCGTTGGTATATGTTTGTTTCATGCATCAAAAGAGAACAAAATGTGTTTTCAAGAGACTGATATAACTACAACAGAATAAACAAGTGGCTATATAAAGAAAGAAAGAAGCTCAAATGAGAGAAAAAATACACACAGCTATCTCTGAACTGAGGGCATGCCCAGATCACAAATACTGGCACTGCCACTAAGCCACATAGGTACGCAAGCCACATGATAGGAAGGAAAGCATTTGGCAGGTATAGGACAATGATTCTGTATCCCACAGCATTCATAACAACACTTTGCACTTACACATTACATTGATTTCAAGCTGCTCTTGTGCATTTGCTATAGTATGGGCCTGATCCTGTTAAGCCCATGTCATTGTCAATTATTTCAGTGGGAGTTTATCCTGAGTTAAGGACTGAAGGTTCAGGCTCTGTGTACTTAGGAAAGGTATTTTTTTATTAGCAGGGTTAGAAACATTGAAGTAGTTGAACAGATATACAAAAAGATCATAAAGTGGGGCACAAAACAAGACATTAGGAAGTTTTACTGAGCAGAAGAGTTTTGCACAAGATATATAAATAAATATAGCAAGGCTGTTTCCTTTTCTTCTTCATGTCTAAGAACATTTTTTTTAATTTTTTCACCACAGTCTGTTACTAGAACTTGCTGAGACAAATAAAACTGAGTCAAAAGCAAGTCACATAACAATCTATTGATATGCGGTTAAATTTAATAAATGGTTTTCTAAACCAGAAACATCAGGTAGAAACTGCTGAAAGTATAGGACCGTTTTAGACTGAAATGTGACTCAATTTCAATTTATTTTAACATTCAATTATTCATAACTTTTCTTATTGTCGAATTTAGGGCCTGATCCTGCAGTGCTTACTCAATGCAACCTCATACTGACTGCATCAGGACTTTGCTGAGAGTAAGCACTGCAGGATTTGGCCCATATAATGTTTTATTTTTTATCTGTGTCAATGATTGACAAGTCTCATGCACAAATAATATACATTAGAAACATAAAACACACTTTGTTTATTACCAGTGCAAATTAGAATACAAAACATAATTGTGTTATGACTACAAAACTTCTGTTTAAAATTTTTACAACCTAGAGCTATAAATTAACTTGAAACAAGGCATCTTAAATTGGTCCTACACATCTTACTCAGGCAAAACACCCAATGACTTCAATGTGAATGTTGCTGGAATAACGGAGTGCATAGTCAAGCACTCTCTACTCAAATGACATCCAAAAAGGTTCCACATTAATATAACCATATGATTACACTGAAGATGTGTATTTAATATGGAAAAATCATGCAATTTAGAAAAAGACAACTTCTTATCATTTAGATAATAGAATAAAGGACTTAAAATAGACAATTTTTTAAGGCTTGTTTAAGATTCTGTCACTATGGGCCAGATTCTGCAGACATTTATACAAGTAACTTAACCTACGTGAGCTATCCCAGTAAAGCAAAGTTACTCGCAGGCACAAGTGTTTGCAGGAATGGGACCTATGAATGTAGAGATAGGACTAAATGTGCTTTATTTATCTCAGAATAGAGCAATGTTGTATGTAGTAAATAGTGACAGTTGTTTTGGAATATTACACTTTTAAAAGTTTTGTAATGGCTGGTATATAGTTTTTCCTTGTTTTGAGGAATAATGTTTTGACTACAATATGTAACAGAGTTAAAACCAAAATGTTTACATAAAAATAAGAATTCAGTTACAATAACTTAAAGTACATGCTCTTGTAATTTATCTTTTTACAAAGTAGAGGAAGTATAGTTTTAAACTGAGTATTAAGTAGATAAATGTCAACCCTGTTCACTGGCATTAACATACTTGAAATTGTAGTTTATAAATGTTTGAGAACATCAGCATCATGATATGGTTGTCATAGAAACTGCCACAATATGTCATTTAAATTAATTTTCCATGCAGAGATGATAAGGTCTGTGTCTACATCAGTTCTATAAAACAAGTTTCAAAAGTAGACTGAAGAGCAAGGAATAAGAAATACAAATAGGAAACAGCACATTTCAAATGATCACTGGCTTAAAAAGAACAATGGGAGGCACAACTTATTGTTAAAATTACAACTCTGTATGCAATTGAGTAGATTTTGATTTCAAAGAAACTGAAATTAAAAGAAGAAAGCTAAGAGAACATTTACTTATTGAAAAATTATCTGTGCTCAGTGAACAAGATCTGGTCATATTTAAAAACTGTATGATCAATTCCAGTTTCAGGAATGTGAAATATTAAAACAATAATTTTTAAACCATGAATGCTCTTTCCATATGTATAAGGGTGAAAAAAGTTTAACATTGCAGATCCAGAGCCATAACACAATTTCATATTTTTTTAAAGGTAGGAAACGTAACATGAATAGATTTATTTTTCCTCTATAATGCAGCTACTGTGTGTTATGAATGCTACTTTAAATAAACCATTGCCAGACACCCACAATTAGCATTACTGACTGATTATTAGAACAGAAAAGTTTACCAAAATAAAGACAGCGTTCTTTAAAAAATAATCACCACACTCTGGTAATGTAAGAAGATTTAGCTCTTGGTTTATCTGTCTTTTGCTATGTTATGGAGCAACAACAACATTTATTGTGATTTTTCCTATTACGTTTCATAAAAATATCCAATTCAACAGTGAGGATATGGAGGAAAATACTAAGCAGCATTTAGTGAGAAAAATATATTGGCTTTCTTATTTAACATATTTTAAAGGTGATCAGGAAATATTTAAGAACATTAATACACTGAATGAGTTGCTACACAGCTTTTCATATCCAATACCTCTGAAATTATTTAGGGATTGAAATAAGACATCTTCAAGTAAATAAAAAACTAGCAATATTAAAAAAAAAGAAAAAAAAAAGAGAGAGACTAAAGTAGCTATCTGCAGTAGAGAAAGAAGAAACATCTAGACTAGAGCTATTCTTCTTGATAGGATTAAGGAGTGCTACAAAAGAAGCATTTAAATCTCTAGTTTTCCCTGACAATTAACAATGAAAAGCAGATGTTTACAAAGCTATTTTATATGCTGGTTTATAAGATGCTAAAAGATGGTTTGTGGATGGTAAGAAGGAAGAGCTGGATAACTGCTTGCCTGGTGTATATTTAAAAGCATTTTCATTGGCTCAGTTATTGTTAATAATGAAAGAAACACTTTGTGCTGTGTGACTGACTATAGAAAACTGCCATCATAAAGTCCTCAAAAAACTCTTTAAGATGTAATTTACAAAGATAATAACAGAATTATTTCACTTCTCTGAATGCTACACATTTGCATACCAGGACTGTGTACAATATACTCATAATGCACATTCATGACAACAAGGACTTCTTAACACTGCATCTACAGCACAAGATCTGTGCATTAAATAATCTACAGTTCCAAGTTTTCCTTTTTGGTGTGAAACTGTCTCTGTAACCCAGGTGCTAGCTGTCTACACAAAAGAGGACCAGACTCAAGTCCACACCTTCACTGTGTATGATAATCTAGGTAATATCATGAAATACTACAAAACAGCAACAGTCCTTACATAGTATCATTTTGGAAAATGGCAAATTAATTTTTAACATGAATTAGAAAGAAAGCCTTGTCTAGGGCTGAGACTCTGCAGATGTGGGTTATACTCCTGGTTCTGCTACAAACTTATGGAGTGATTTTGATCAAGTAACTTTGGCCAAAATGTTCACATTTTTCTCAAACCCCATTTAAGCATATTTATTGTGATCTGTGCGCTTAAATTGGGTACATGCAAAAGTGCACACTCACTTATGTGTAGGTCTGTGAAAAAGTCAGGTCTACACCTTCTGCATTCTCAGTCTTCTCATCCATAACATGGAGATTATCTTATTTTACCTATCTTGTGGGGATGTAATTAGACTCCTTACATGGTGATCAAGCAATTCTTATGCATAAAAGGACTTGATTGAGTCCCAATCTTGCAAAGACTTGTGCATATACCTAAATTTACAAAGTCTGAGGAGTACCACTGACTTTAAGAGAACTTCTCACTGTGCAAAACATTAAGCATATGTGTAGATCTTTACAGAATCAAGGCCTAAATTAATAGGGCTATTTGTGTGTGTAAAGTTAATCACATGCCTAAGTGTGTGCAGGATCAGGGTTTGTGAAGCTCTCCAAAACCTTCAGCTAGAAGTATTATAAATATTATTAATCAAATGTTTTCTGGCACAGGTAGGAGGATATATAGTACACTCAACATTTAAAAAATTTCACTGACTAATGATATGTAAATACATTTGTAAGAAAGGTTTTACATTTTTATTTTATAAAAATAATTCTTAAGATTTAATCATAACTATAAAAAGACCTTCATATATCACCTGTGTCCTACCAGGGCCTGAGTTCTTCGGTTTTTATCTCAGACACGGAATTCATTCTAATTTCAGTTAAAGCCCATATTGTTTCTTTTATTTATCCAGTTGAAAATGAATGTATTCCAGTACATTACAGAAATATTCAATTTACATTACTTAACCAGATTTAGTTTTAATCAATCGACTCTTTAACTACTCTACATCCCCACACCTAGGCTAGCTTTCCTAAAGTAAAATTTATGCTGCTATTGTATATTAGTGTGAGACAATATACAGAGTAAATTAAGGCCCCGATCTGCAAACACACATACTTAGCTTTATCCAAAAGGGCACTACTTGTGGGTAAAGCTAAGCACGTGTGTAAATGTTTGCAGGACGGGGGCCCAAGGCAATAATAATTTTATCTAATTTGGCCCATATTCTCACAACAGAATTATTTATGTATACAATAGCAAGAAGTTATTGAGCAATATTTTGTACTTATTTGCAAAAATGCCATTGGGCAAATCTTTCTCCAGTAGCTGTGATTGGAGATGGAAGCAGGGGCGAGGGAAGGAAACCAACCCCTCAGGCTGCAGCAGCCTGCGCTAGTATGGTGCCCAAACAAAATGTGGGGAAATAATCAATGCACTGCAGCTCACCAGCTCTCTCCAATCCAAAATCCTACTGCATGAGGAGACACAGCACACCCTCACAGAGCTAGGTTCCATGCCAAAAGAGGAGTGTAGACCCCGTCTGGCTCCCCTAAATCTGGCACCTGTCCCATGAGCAGCAGAATAGCACCAGTTCGGCTACAGGCAGAACCCTCCATAGCCCTACAGAAGAAGGCAATATTTTGCTCCCATCTCATTTACTACTTTGCTGTTATTTCAATTTGATATTTTAATAACAGAAAGCTGCATGTGTTTTAGGCTATGATCTGAAATGTCTTTGACTGCGAGGTTTCAGTTCTGTATATTCACATTTTACATGCCTTTTCAATTAGCTATCTAATATATGCAATAGGAATTTACGCCCAAAGTGGACATCCTAGTTTAAAAAAAAAAAAAAAAAAGTTAAAATAGGAGATGTTCACATTCCAGAGCAAATCAGTCCATGGCAGTGGTTGTTAGAATTAAAAAGCAAAATACTATGAACAAAAATAAAGTGTTCTTGACTCAACATTGCTTTTCCCCCTGTTATCTTATGATCAGAAAAAATATTTATTTCATTCTTTTACTATGGTAATTTTCCACCTTAGGGTTACAACCCAAAAGTGGTTTGTAAAGCTGTGTTAAACAGTCATAGATTTTTCTACAGAATTCAAGTTTTTTCCCCAGACACTGTAGTTCTTATGGTTGCACATAAAACTGTCATGTTAGAGGTTTTTTGAATCTATAGTTCTGGGGAATGTGGAATTTGTGATTTTCACTAACAATGTACAAATTATATTATTTAATATACTTTTAAAATGTGAAATTATCACAGCTATTTGGTTTGAGTGTAAATACCTACCCCAACTATAGACAAACAACTAATTATTGCATATTACAGAGGTGATGCTCTGGCATATAAAGAATAAGGATTCTTGAATACTGTCAAAGGATTCTGGACTATGGAGTCACAGAGGAAAACGGGATGTTTTAGGGGCTGCGCTAGTATTGCTAGTAAAGTAGGGCTTCATGTCATTTGTAAACTCCACTCCAAAAGCTTAACAAGGATTTCATAAACTTAATGGACAAAATAAACAGTTCTATATGCAGGACCCAGCATATTACCAAAACAGTTAGATTTATGTCATTGCTTTATTGTATGTAAAAGACTTAGAAATTATATGTTTATTGAAATTTTTTTGTGGCTTAATCAGACGCTCACTCCCTATGCAGGCAAAACTCCTTTAAAGTAAATGGGAGTTTTGCCTGTGGAAGAATGGTAGAATCACACAAGTAGATGAAACAACTGAGGTTTGTTAATAGGAAAATCAAGTTGATGGTCCTATAATTTTTTTCCATTAGGGAGATGAAAATGTGTACTCTTCATAATTGAGTAAACTCACACTTGGGTTACTGCTCTAACTCTTGTTCATTCTCACCTCCTGTCTTTTACTATTTGTTGCTCTCATTCTATCTCACTTCTAAAATCAGTTTGTAAATTCTGCATTACAGGGGTTAGGGAGCAGATCTTCAGCAGGTGTAAATTGTCATAGCTCCATCAAAGTTACCTTTCTTGTAATGGTGAAGCATAGAGGGGCATTCCTCCTCTTTCCATGGACCTCCGTAGGTCTTGCAATAAGGGAGAACACTCAGCAAGATTTAAGTTGAGAAGTTCACCATGCCCCTCCTAAGTCTATTGTAGTTCACAGGGAAAGGAATGGCAGATAAATCAATAGGTGGTTGGAAGGGCGGAATTAGGAACCTATTAAAGTTGGAAGTGGTGGTCTCTGAAAAGCTTCCTAAGGAAAGTTGGGGAGGAGTGGGAGACACTGGCTAAGGTGTCCCGGTTACAGGGCTAGCTGCATCTTTGACCGACTCTGGTCTCTCTCAGCGCACACCTCCAGGTGCTAAGCCCCATGGCTTCACCTCACTCAGAATGGAATTCTGTAATTCGCCTATTCTTAGACCAGGCCCCAGGCTACAATACCATGTGATACAACTGGGCTTATCAGCAGGCCCAGCAAGGTTCACTACCTGCAAGTCTTCCCTTTAGAAGATTATAACTAGTGGTCAGTACAGGAGATATGAGAGCCTTTTCAAACAAAGTATTGTATAATCTTAACAGTGGGAATACACTAAAGCATAAGAGAAAAGGAATTTTAAAACAGTAAAAGGGCTACAGGTTCATCTCTATTCCTAAAGCTCAGCATCCCCCAGATGCTTAGGATGGACTAACTGCTTCAGATCCCCACTCTAGGCACAGGGAGAGTTTTTAATGGTTACAGTCCTTTTGATCTGTTCAGTCCCAGCTCTGACAAAACAGCTGTGTTATTTTGGAGGCTGGAAGTGGCATCTTTACACCTAATAGGCAATGTCTCTTAAATGACCCTCAACATATTTAGTGGTAGGTTGCTTATTTAGATCCATTGTTTTGCTTTCCTGCTTGTTTCCTAAGAGCCCTTAACCTAAACCAACATATGTATTCCAGCTTGTTTCCTAACAGCTATTAACCTAAACCAACATATGCATACAATAAACATTCCAATATACCCATACAGTAACTATCCTAGTAACCAGGTCACATTGATAAATTACTACATATCAGCCTGACATCCTTCACATAAGACTCATGGGGATTATCTTGATTTGTGACAATTCCAAAGAACCTTCTGTGGCTCAGAGGGGGAAGCAACCTCTAAAGGCTCATTGGTGTAGAGGCTGGAGGCTGTTAAGGTGCTAAAGACCCTTCTTCTCAGAAGGATGGAGGGAGGAGTCTTCATTCCCAGAACTATCTCCTCAGAGAGAAGGATGAGGTGACAGAGGTGTCTCTCTTTACTCTATGGGACCCCACCTGGAAAGCAGTAGAGTGGAGTGATGATTCTCCCCATGGTACTGCTGACCTCCAAGTCTTTATCATATATGTTCCTGGCCTTTACCAAGGACCTTTAGAGACCCCAATTCTAAGGACATTAGACAGTTGATAGAAGGGGAATTGCATTTCTATACATACCCTAAATTATGCATAAGGGAAACCCTGATTCTTAGGAGGTGGACTCCTTTTGCATGGATCTTAGGAAGTTTGCAGCACCAGAATCCCTCTCCACTGGATGGTGGTTTGCAGGACACTTCATGGGCAGCAGAACTTGGGTGTATAATTTCCGCCCAACCCTGTGATATTTGAAAATCTTCTGGATTGAGACTCCCTTCTTCTGAACTCCCTAAGGAACAAGAATCTTCTCCAGTGGAACTTCTGGGGGTGTTTTTTGTTTGTTTATTTTTGACACAGAAATTCTTATAACAAAGTTAAGGTGAAATTAAGGTTGCAGGTACATATCAATGTTGTGAGAGTGTTACCTTAAGAGAATAGTCAAGACAAATAAGGTTATAAATCTAGGACATTCAAAATTAAGGTTCCTCTTCCACAACAAGTCAAGGTCACACTCAGATCACCACCACTACCTTAACTCTGCCTCAATAGAGGCAACAAAAGCCAAAACTTGTACTTGGAAAAAGAAGCCGAAATCAGAATTCTACTTCATGAATCATCAAGAAGTACAAATCAAGTGGTTGTAATGCTACAATAGGAATTGGGCTGCCTGCAGAGTAGCTGTAATAAACTTATTTCAAAATGTATTCCACTGCAGATTAATTTTCCAGACACACCAACCTACTAGACTTAAACATCTGTCACTGTATACCTAGGGAAATCATTTTCAAATTAATAGCAGACATATTTTCTGCTTCTTTAGAAGTTCAAATGTGCAAGCATTATGTATTCTTAGTTAACAAATTACCCACAATAACATATTGTCTTCAGGTGTCTGACATTATTTAAAGCCATTTTAAAAACACAAAGTTTGCCCACTCCTATGTGGCTAAGTCACCCATAAGACTGGAAATGGATTATGGTGCCATTCTTCCTCCACTCACTGCATGTTAAAATTACAGGTATAGTGAGCTCTAGACTTTATTAAACTAACATTTACTTACAGCAACTATTTCAAGTAATACTGTAAAAGCCCGAAGTTGATCAACTAGAAACTGATAGTTGGTCCATAAATCAAGTAAACAATTGCACTATCAATGACTTCTCTTGCTTAAAAATGTCCAACCATTGCACACAAATACTTCATTAAGTTAGATTGTAAAAACAATATTATGCAATAATATGCATCTTAAGAAGTTTTGTGCAGCAAATTTTAATTTACTTCAATATATTATTGAGCTTGTCTTTACTTGGAGTGCAAAACAGTGATCAACTACATTAATTTTTTTTAAAAAATCCTGTTTTTTCATTGACAAAAATCTGATATTTTAAACCCAATTACTCATGTCACTACTCATGTCACTACTCATGTTAGTAGTTGCATAAAAATAAAGTGCAGTGAATTATCTCTCTATCTAAATACAACAAGTACCAGAATGGTGACACAGTCAGGACAAAAAATAACCTTTGCACACATACCAGCTTAATTAAGAATCCAGAGGGCAATTTTAGATTCAGTTACCCAGTACTTCAATATTCACATTTCCTGTGTGTGTCAAACATTCATCTCATTCATTATTACTACTTGTATTATAATAATGCCTCGGGGCCACAACAAACAGCCAAGCACAACACAAACACATAGTAAGAGACGGACTGTGCCATGAAGAACTTATGATCTACACAGACAAGACAGACAGAAGGTGGAAGAAAGGGATACAACATACAATTGGAAATTCAGACACAGAAAGATTAAGTGACTTGCCCAAGGTCACACAGGAAGTCTATGACAGAGCCAGGAAATGAAACCAGCTTTCAAGCCCAAGTGCAGTGCTTCATCCACAAAGCCATACCTTTCCAATTCCCTTCATTCAAAATTATATGTGTAGTTTTGTTTGCCTTTCCCCAGACTCTGGGTCACCAGTACTAACTCAAAATTCACAATGAAATAAATGGGAACTTTACAATTTATGCAGGATCTCTAGGACCTTTTGTGTTTCTGCACTAAAATATGATCCTGGGGGCTGAGTCCCAACCAAGTTGAAACACAGCATCTTTCGAGATCAGGACCTCAACTTATCTTTTTTTTTGCAACTACTGTAGCAGCTTTCTTTTGCTAAGGACCAGATTTAGGGGCAGGTGACCTAGGGCGACTGCCTGGGATGCCGGGCTTGGGGGGGTGCTAGGTGCAATTTTATTGTTATCGACAAAAGGGAAAATAGTATGAAATAAAATGTTTCAGGTACTTTTTGGATTAATTTTTCACTAACCTCCTAAAATGTTCTGGACCTTTGTAGAATCTCATGGAATCTTCCAGACTTTGAGAACGACATTTTCCTTGAATCTCCTATAATGTTGTCAGTCATAGACCAGGCGTTAGGAAATGGCAATCTTCCCGGTGCAGAAGAAATTGAGGAGTGAAGTGTAAATAGTGATGATTCCTATTCCTAAGGAATTAGCAGATTTACCTGACAATAAGAAATGGAAATGTGAGGAAAGTGATGGAGAAGCGTCCAGTTTTCCTGGCGGTGTAAAGGAAAATGATGATAAAGAAGAATGTGGCTCACATGAAAAGGAGAGTAATGACAAAGAAAAATCTGGATTACATGAAAAGGAGAGAAATGATGAAGGATCAACCTTGCATGACGACAGAAACAGCAGTGAGAAAAACTGCACTGATCCTAAACTCTGCTGATATTGAATATACAATTTTGAATGGGTCAGGCAAAAATCAAGGATATGACATTTCCCGTAAATGAGCAGACTTTTCAAAGTCACACTGCGAAGGAGTGCTCGAGAATGGTGAAAAAACTGAATCAGCATTGGCTAGTTTACTCAAAGTCAACTGACAAAGTGTTCTGGTTTTGTTGCAAATATTTGACAAGAGTGCCAAATCATTGCTTGCGCTTTACGGGTACAATTACTGGCATAATTTAGCTGATGCTCTGAAGTAACATGAAATGTCAGATGGATGGATGTCGAGTCCAGACTCAAGCTGAATAAGTGCATAGAGGAAGAAAACCAGTGCATTATTAACATAGAAACCAGCATTGGAGGAATGTGCTTGAGCATCTGATCTCAATTACCCTCTTCCTTGAAAAGAATAATTTGGCTTACCAACACTCATCGTATAAGTTTTTCACTGAACATAATGGTGATGTCCTTGGTTTGGTAGAGCTCCTTGGGAAATACAACGATGTCATGTGTGAACACCTATAACAAGTAGTTCATAAAGAAGCTACCATTACTGCGGCAAAACAATTCAAAATGAATTGATTGACCTTAGGGCAAGGAAAGTGCTTGAAAACATATCAATGCAGCTCGGCAAAGCAAAGTACTCTGCTGTTATAATGGACTGCACTCCCGACATCAGCTGTATCCAAGTAAATGAACACTTCATCTGTTTCTAGTCTGTGGTCAACTCTACTGGAAAAGGCCTAACAGAACTGTTTATGAACATTTTGAATGAGAATAAAATAAAGCTTCAGGATTGTGATGGCCAAGGTTATGACAACAGCACAAACATGAAGGGAAGAAACAGCGGCGTCCAGACGAGGACCCATGAGCTGAATCCAAGAGCTTTCTTTGTGCCTTGTGGCTTCCATTCCCTCAGTGTGGTTGTGTTAGATGCAGCGTCGCCATCTTTAGATTCAGCGTCTCTCTTTGGACTACTGCAATGGATATACGTCCTATTTTCAGCATCAGCTATCAGGTAGAAGATCCTCATGGAGAATGTTACAAATCTGACTGTGATGCTGCTAAGTGACACTTGCTGGGAGAGCTGCATTGACAGTGTAAGGCCAGTGAGGCACCAAGTGACTGAGGTTACAACACCCTGATGGAACTAGTGCACATAAGTAAAGCTGAGGCCAGAATCCGACACAAGGCACAAAGCCTGGCAAAAGAGATCACTGACTTCAAATTTCTGGTCTCAGTTATGATTTGGCATGATATCCTGTTCCAAGTAAACACTGTAAGCAAGGCATTATAAACTCAGTCAATGGACATCACAATCACTATTATTTTTGATGAGAAGCTGCCTTGATTTTGTTGTGGCCTACAGGGACCATGGATTTGAAGATGTCATCACTGGTGATAAAAAAAATGGCAGAAAACTTAGGAGTTGAGCCTCTCTTCAAGGAAACTCATATTCATCGGAAGAAGAGACAGTTTGGTTACAAGGGCAGAGATGAGATGATGGGAAGCTCGGAAGAAATGCTTGGTCATTGACACTGCTCAAGTGTCCATCGAAGGAAGGTTCGGACAAATGAAGCACCACAAAAAGACATCAATGATAAAGACCTCTATGTTGAATTGGACAACATTCGTCACATTCTGCCACACGGGAAGCACTCTCCACTCGAAGTTTTCCAATTCATTCATAATGCAGAGCTGAAGGACACTTTTCCTAAAGTATGGATAGCTCTGAAGATTCTGCTCCTGCTGCCGGTCATAGTCACGAGTGGTGAACACAGCTTTTCGAAGCTCAAGTTCATTAAAACATATCTTCGATCAATGATGGCCGACAAGTGACTGACATAGCTTGCTATTTTATCACTTGAAAATGCCACAGGCCAGTCTTTGGATCTCTCTTACGCTGTACTTCAGTTCCCGAGAGCAAAAGTGAGAAAAGCAACCTTTTGAACTAAAGGACTAGGGTTAACATTCTAAGACTGTCACCTACGGTAACATTATTTAATACTGGTCCACCCAATATTGGTACACAGTTCAATTTCTTGATGTTAGTACATTTCAGTTAGTTTTAAAATTAAAAAGTTTCTATAAGCTTAGAGGAAACAAATTTTTTTATTTGCTTATATATATGGCATGAAAAAATGCAGATTTACAGATCTTAGTGTGCAAATATATCATCTTATATGACAGGATAAATCATGCATGCAAATCATACATCAAAGTCATGAAACAGGCTATAAATGCAATAATAAATAAGGTATTCAAAAGTTTAACAAATGGAGGGGGGTGCCAAAGACGTTCCTCTCCTGGGGCGCCATTTGGTCTAGTGCCGGTCCTGCTTTTGCTAAATGCATATTGGAGTGTTTGCAGGACCAAATCTTGATCCACCAAGGGTAGAATGAGTCAGGCCTACCATTTGAAGATTGCCCTTGAAGTCTTGTGAAAACAGAAATCATAGATGTGTGACTAGGAGAATGATTTGATTGTTATGATTAACTCCCTCCCTTAGCATGTTGCTAATATTTATAATGTGTACCCACATACCCAGGAAAATATTCCACAGAATTAAATTTTATATATAGATATATAAAGTCACATACATAATTCACATAAAAATTATTCATAATTAATCATTCACATACATAAGTCTTCCAATATATAGATACAGAGATATATTTATATTTTAAGGAACGAAAAATGATTCCTAAGCAAACTGTGCTCATTACCTCTAGGGGAAATGTTCATGCAGGCTTTTCCTATGGAAACATACGTAATCATAGGTCTTAATATAAATACATTTTTAAAAAGCTTCTGCAGCAGTAGATCAGTAACTTAATCAAAGGGTATAAACTAACCATTTCCCTTTTTTGTGTGTGTTTAAACGGACAAGTCTTTAAAAGGCTGGTAGAATTTAATCATATAAATAACCACACAGAACTTTTACCATTTAAACACTTATGAGTAAATATACTGCTTATTACATTGAGGAACTAACAGCGCTAACATGGTTTAGACACAGTATAGGTAGGTACTACACAGGCTTCCTCTTATAGCTCTACTGAAATACATCAGTGCCATTCCATGCAACACATTTTCTTTTGTGTTGTTTCTTTAATCATAATTCCTGCCTCCAAGACAGAGGCTGACCACTAGTGATGATGGAAATTGCAGGGTTCCCAGAGAAGGTCAAAATTCTCATGAAAGCATGGGAATCAAAATCATCCCCAAGGCTGCAAAATGCTTTTCGCAGCTTTTAAACAAAACTGCTGCACCCAACCCATATCTGCTGTCTCTGATCAATATCCTGCATCTGCTTAGAATATGCACATGGGTGCCACCATTACTGCCACTGTGACAGCATAACTAACCACTGTTTAGACCTCGATTTACTAGGTTGCAACAGCAGATAAAAGAAATAAGTATTAATAAAGCTGATGAAAAAATCTAAGCAATTTATTCTGCTGACCTTAACATTATACCAAGGGCACTGAGGCCGCAACAAAACTAAACAGTGTGCTGAAGTTATCCTCCTTGGAAGACAAGATCAGAATAAATTTTCAATTGCAGATAAGATTTTATTTTAGATTGAATCTCTGTCTGCTCTTCTGTGGTCAGTTCTGCAAGGAAATTTCTCAGCCATCACTATTCCAGTTTTATCACTAAAGTACACAAAAGAATATTTCTCCCCCTCTTCGTTTGTCCACTAGAGATTTTTCATTGCTTCAGCCAGGACAATTACTTGAAGCAGTTCAAACCCATATTTACCTGAACAGCCTGACACAAGCTCATAAATGAACATGATGGGGAAAGTTCACAAGTGAAATATGCTAGAGCTTGGCAGTCATTTATAATGGGAAGATTCCAGTTATCTTGGAGTAAACATGGGAAGTGTCTGGGTGTAAAATTTCACATGGGGAAAAAAAAAAAAAAAAAAACTTACTCAAATTTGCAAAAGGAATTTAAATTCAATGTTTACCCAAACTGCACATTAAAAAAAATTGCAAGTGTTCTAAACATGCTTAAAACAAAACAGTAAAACCCAAATGCAAGTTAAATAATGGTAACTTACAGTTTAACTTCCATTGTGCCCAGCCGTTCAGTATATGGTAATATATGGAACGGCTATATTCATTCTAACTAGTTTTTAAACTTTCCCCTCATCCTCTCCTTCCCTCTGCAGTGGAGTCCTGCACTGAAGTTGTTGAGGAAGTACTGATGAATCACTAAAAAGTATTTTGTCAAAGGGTTTCAAGATAATAGAATCTGGGCCCATGATCAACAATCTGAGCAGGAAGAAGCGGACACAAGAGGAGTTCTTGATTGCGGTTCAGAAGGAGGCACCATGAAGTGGAAAAATAAGCCTCTCGGACAAAAACATCAGGAATAGGGAACATCCTGCCCACAACCACTAGCCACAAGGGATGAACAAGTGACATAATCCAGTGACTTGTTTTCTGGACTATGTCCTTTGTCCTCCACATCCATGTCCTCTTCCTGCCATTATGAGACAACTTGTCCTACTCCTCCCCATTCAAAGACCTGCTGTATATTACGGTGATTTATATAATGGATATTATTTTTTCCCAAGTGTTCAGATGCACTACACATCTCACAAAATACCCTAGTCAAAACAGTCACTGTACTGAAATGCTCAGCATTTTTATTGCGCTCCTTACAGTAGAATAAGATTGCCAAAATAGTTTTAAATGGGGGGAGCATGTGTCCAGATGCAGCTACACCTAAAATGTCATTGTTAAAATGATCTCAGCAACAGTGTTTTCAATCACAACAAATTTGGGTTGTTGAAAGACAATCTCACTTGTTTCCCCACAACCACTCCTTTTGGGAAAGTTGCCCTTCATTTTAAAAATGCTGCTCAGAACCCAGCACACTACAGCAACATCACAGATGAATTTAAGATCATAGTAGAGTGCGGGCATCACAGAAATAATAATGAAATGAGCCTCACAACATGCTGTGATATATTGCAAGTATTATCTCCATTTTACATAGGGGGAAACTGAGGAACAGAAAGGTTAAGTGATTTAGCTAAGGTCACAAAGGATGTCTGTAGTAGAGATGCAAGCAAAAGCTTGATATCTTAATTCCCCAACCTAAGTCTTTACCACTAAATCATTCTAAATGCCACTGCTGTTTAGCCACATTGAACCATATCAAAGACACCAAAACGGAGATCATTCTGTTTCTAAGAAATAAACCTAACATGTTTGAAAAATGTAGCATTGGCGGACCCTGTAACAGCTCTTCAGTTGTATATACTTCCAGGAATAACCAGGTGGATTATGGACTGTGCACTGGAGTTTTCAAAAAGTTCCACTGCTGTTCAAACATATCCTCTAAGATGTTGATTCTATTATGCCCCCCATCTGTGTCAGATAAACTATTCTTACTGATTTGAGGGCAGGATTTCACCATGGTGGGACCCAAGCAAACCAAACCAGATGCATGCATTTTCTATGGCTTTTCCTGTTATTTCTTCTCCTGTGTCTGACCACTGATTTCTCACTTATAAATATGTGATTTGTGTTCCATGAGCCTTTAAAATAATCCTAAACCATTTTTTTTTGTAATTCAGGAATTCCAGATGAAACCCTTCAAGAAGTGTATTACTGACGCTCTGTTTATTCATACACCAATATCTATAATCATTGGATTCCACTGAATAATCAATGGTCAAATTAAAATGCTTTGATGCCAATAACAACTTAAACTTTCAATGAATGAAAGCTAAACACTAAAGGAAAAAATGAATTGCTATAATGATTGCACTAAAATCTAATGTTCATTGTTAATGACGCTCAGTATCACCAACACAGTATCATCTGTAGGGCCACTGCATTCCTCCACCATCACTACCTACCCACATTGGTCACAGCAAATGATGTTTGATGGCTCCATTAAATAGGCTCAAGAAACTAATTTTGGCAATCACTTACATCCATACAACTCCATTGAGGTTGATCTTGTCCTCCTTACTCAGGCAAAACTTCTGTTGATTTAAATAGGAGGTGCATAATTTAGTCCCTGCAGTCAAGTGATAACCCTTCAAAAAAAGAATAGGGTCTCCCAGGCTGTATGACAACAAATCTGCAGCCACAAGCTGTCTTGCTTAGTTTATGTCCTTATAAATGAAACAGCTGCCTTTTTTTGTTCAAGCAATGCTTAAGGCTTATCTACATGCAAAAGTGATACCACTAATTACATCAGTACAGTTAAAGCAGTAAAAAAAAAAACAAAAAAAAAACGGAGTGTGGATGTAGTTATATCAACATAGATGTACTTTATACTAGTACAGATATTTGTGCAAGGAAAGGAGAAAAAGCTAGGGTAGTATATGGTAACTTTATACCAGTATAACTGCATCCACACTTGGATAGTACCTGTTTAACTCTTTTGGTAGAACCTTAACCAAAATATGTATTATATAATGGTTGTAGTATAAAACCAAAAACTGTACGTAGAACTGGCCTTAGATAAATTCCATGTGAAAGGATTTGACTAATTTAAAAAGACTAATTTGTTACAATATCTTAGTGCTGTTAATTGGTTTCAGATTTGGCAGCCTGGGAGACTCAAGTCTCCCATCTATGCACAAAACAAGCAGCACACAGGCAGCAGCTTCCTCACCTCTCCAGGAACCACCTTGATGGATGAAAATGCACTTGAGTCTTCTTGGCAGAGTCAGTGCTTGGCATTTACAAGGATGCCACTTCCAGTGCTAATTCAAACTTGACTGAGATCACCAAATTCTTTTCACTGTCCACCAAACACCCAGCAGGAGGTAACAGCTTTGGATAACTGAGCCCTGGGTTCTATTAGAATTTGAGACCTAGAATAAATGAAAGGCTCTGAATCCCAATACCAGTCCTCTGAGCTATTGACTCCCTGTAAATACTCGGCATTTTAAAAGGCGCATAGAATTTTGTTTTAAAATAGAACGAGAATTTCAATATTTTATAGAGTATAATCATGTTTTGCTAAAGGCACTGTACAGTATAAATTAGTATTTGAAATCTAATAACCATGTTGGACAATAAAATTGTCTGAACTTTTACTTTCTGAAAATATCTACATTTTGTTGACATTATTATACATTAATTGTATTACGATAGTGCCTAAATTGCCAGTCATGCATCTGGGATCCATTGTGTTAGGCACAGTGGAAAAACAAATATTTATGTATTCTATGAGTCTCATTTTACAGCGTTTCAGCAGATCTATATAGATTCCATTAAAAATAAACTCAATAATAAACTTAAGTATCTCTCACTTGTCTGGGGCTAAGTCGTCATGAGTTTCTGCTTCTACATCTTTAAAGCATGTCCTTTTGTGTGTGATAGTACATGAATTCTTTCATTGCATGAACACAACAGTTGGCAATAAAATATTATTTGGCAATATTTATGGATTATTAAATCTTAGCACATATATTTCTGAAGGACTATCACTCTGTTGTCTAAGCACAAAAAATTCATTATATGTAGACGATGACACAGAAACATTTTAAATGCTAATCAGATTGTTAGGTAAAGTGATACGACACTGAGCAATAGGACTTAACAGGCAACATTTCCTAAATGTGGCTTCCTGTTGTTTGTACGTGGAATTCTCTGTATAATCGTCTCCAAATAATAATTTGAATGCAACAAGAGAATTTACATGGGTAAACACATTCACATGCAGGTGGTAAAAGTGCAAATTTGATCTCCTGCACACCCAAATGACAGCTCATGCAAAACTGTGCGAAGAAATAATTCTGTGCACTGTTTTTCATGCACACAGTTGGAGGTCAGGTTGAGAGCCTTTTGAAAATCTGGCCCATAATTAGGAAATATGATACAGAGTTAACTTGATGATTTGCTAAATCTCAATAAAAAAAAACCAAGAGAGTGTGAAATGACCAAACGTGTATTTTACAAATGTATCTATTTTAAAATATTTGTATTTAGTGAAAAATCTCATCCACAAGCTAAAAGCTTCTACAGTAAGATTCAGTTCAAGAGTAATTTAAATGTGGATTTAAACCCACTCCAACTGTAGTAATAGGGGACAATAATCAAAGTGCTACCACAACCTAACCACCTGCAGGATTAATGGGAGCCACTATGTTACATCTCCCTTTTGTAAATCCACCTGAATATTAAGGCTAAACATTATTAGCAAGGAAAAAGCATAGTTTTTGGCTACACTTACTATGTGTTTGTATAACACCTAACACAAAGGGGCATCAAACCTGTTTGAGGCTTTTAGAGGTTACCGCAATACAAGTCAATAAATAATAAATGTTCAGAGAGTCAAGAGAAGAAGAGACTCCAAGTACATTTCTATTTAAAACTTTTATTTTTTTAAAGTTTTATTAAGGAACATTTAGTAGTTATTAAATCACTCTCCACCCTCTTGTGCTGCAGAACATCACTACATATCCATTCATCCTCTTCAAGGCGTGGGTGGCCTGATAAATTCCGTAGCTGATTTCAGATTCCTCTTGCCATATTTATTTACTTTCCTGCTATCATTTCAAATGGAATATATGTTGGTTTCAGTGCCTTTCCTCCATATGGGTCATGGGCCATGGGTTTTCATTCTGTTTTGTTTTTGTCTTTTAGCTTTATTTTTCCCCATTCGGGGGAGGAGGAAGGAAGAAATTTTAACCCCAGTCAAATGACATTTTATATTGCGCCTGTCTCTTTAACACTCTAAAATAGTGGGCACTTTCTCAAAGGGACAGTAGTGTGTTCCTGTTCCCTGTTTATAGTACCCTTTTCCCAGATCCTGCAACTAGAAGCCAAATAAAATCCTTAAATAATATGGAATTTCAGCCTACATGGTCACAAATTAAGCATAGTAGGCTCTTTAGGCTAATAAACAAATTATTCTCATTTTCTGTTTTTAGTCTTTACCATAAGATGTAAGATAATAATTTTAAATGCAAATCTTTGTACACTGTGCAAATCATGTCTGTATGTCAAAGTAAAATAACAAACCTAATGAGGAATGTTAAAAAAGCAGGACCCATTAGTTTAAAGATACATGGAAGCAGCCAAAGATGACAAACATGCATAAAATTCAAAACATGATGGAAAAGGGAACAGACACTGAACCACATAAATCAGTGTTTTGAATTCTATTTCTCTGTGGATATAATTGTACCTTAGTTTCTTATAATGATTTATTGAGGTAAATATTCTGTATGGTTTAACAGCTACAGCTTCAAAGTGTCAGGCACAGACTCTCCTTTATTCATGAGGCAGCTGAGTATTGGGATGTGAATTAGCTTCTGTATTCTGGGACTTGGCAAAGTTTGTTTTTAAGGTCCTTATAAAGGATTCATGTTGGTGCAGTTATTCAAATGTGAAAAACACTGTGCTGTAATGGATGAAATAGAAAACTTTTACAGTAATTCTGGAGGAAAAAAGTAAATAAACTGAAATAAACCATGCAGAATTACCTTCAGCAAAAGAAAGGAATGCCCTTGAGTTAATATTAGTCCACTAATTCATGTGTGGGAATGCACAGAAACCTAATTTCTTGATGAAGTACTAAAGTGAGAGTGGAATCCAGAATTTATTTTAAATAAAAAATATTAAAATATGAGAAACAAATGGAATGAAGTTTTAAACTGTGACATTTGCAGTGTGAGTTGATTGCCAAACCACACTTTCTATTGCTCTCAGACCAGGATAAACCTACCATTAACTAATAAAAAGAGTCATAGTCCATGAAAGCTATGATTGCATTTTAACAGTTCTTAATCTATTATTAAGAAAGAACAATTTGCAAAATATATTCCCCTCTTCTGTTAATATTCATAGGGCCATGGTTAGCAGAAATTATATATGTGCTACCATGGTGTGGAAACCTCATGAAAGCCACGAAAATTCACCAAGCTTCCTTGCATACTGTGCCAAAATATTTAGCAGGAACTTTGGTTGCTGCCAAGGAACACGTGCTCAGATACAGAAGCTCTGCCTGTACCGGTATTTCAACAATACCAGAGAGAAAGCTGACCCCTTGGTGCATATACTGGTTTTCTGCCCACTTGTCAGGGTGGCATCATGCCGTCTCACATAGTGGGATGCCGGTTTTGGGGCATAGATGCTAACCAAACATGAGTGTAGATGAATACTCAGAAAATGCAGCAAATGACATTTCTTATGGAAGAAGATCATCTTAGTTATGACCCATGCCAAATTAGTTTTGCATGTGTCATTAGGAAGGGGTGTCATGAACTGACAATTGTAGGCATCATCAGCAAATGCTTCTCTCCTGTATTATATCTGTTTGCTTGATAGTGTCCTGCAGTGAAGCTCAAATCACAAAATGCCAAATTTTCATAACATTACATCCCTCCATCAGATTATTTTTTCAGTCATATTCAAGTATCTTTTCAGAAAGCTGCAAGGGACCAGGAGTGGAGATGTTATGGATTCATAATCCCAGATTGGCCTAAGAGAAGTTCCAGTGTTTGTAGAAAAAATAACTCATGTAACAGAGGAGAAGCATGAGCAAAGACTTTTGTAACCTCTCATGGCCTTTGCTAGCAACTAGACAAAGAAGTTATTTTTATCCTACTGTCAAAATACAGGGAGCCACCAGACTGTTCTTTAAATATTTTTCAAGTGTTCAGTCATCTATATTGAATATTTTTACATATTATATGCAAAGGTTACATTAAACAGACATTCAGTTGGAGTATTTCATTACATAAATTGGGAAAGGTAGATAATAGTTGCACAACTTTAACTCTGTATGTAGGAATTATACAGTTTTTCATAGGATCACAACAGTGGGTAATACCATTTACTAGTCACAAAATAAAATATAATATTTTGCACTTTTTCTATATCCTTCACTCATAATTATCAAATTATATTCAATTAAAATCCCTGCTTTAATTTTGTTTTAAAGAGAAAATGTAGTGAGAAAAATAAGAAAAAATAATAAATGAAAAGGTAAGAGGAGAAGTGCAGTCTAGGACAAATGAAGATTAAATGCATGTGTAAAAAATAAACATTTTTATGGACTCTTTTACCTTTGAGGCCTCCCATTCAAGTATTGACCAGGCCCAACCCCACTTAGTTTGAGATTTGACAAGGCCAGAGTCCACAGTAATTTGACCACAGGATAGTAATCTAGCAGCTATAGACATCACAGAAACGCAACAAACCTGAATAACCACAACTACGTTCATTGTGGTTCACTATCAAATACTAACCAAGACCAAAATTGTTCAGCTTTTAAAACTGGACAAAATCAGACATGTTTAGTCCCGAAGAGCCATCTGCTTTGAAGAAAAAATTCACTTTCTCTTCAACTGCAATTTACTATGACTCCTGTAATTTATTCATTCCAGAATGCACTTGATGTATCAGCAATTAGATGAATGTACTGCCCAAGTAAAAGATTCAAATTATGCAATGCCCTCTGAATTTGTTCTCAGCTTAACATTTAGAATGCTCACCCACCGCCCTTCCCACATTATAAAATCAAACACAGCCATTTGTGCATACTAGAATAATAGTAAAATCAAATGCCTATAAGTACCAGCTTTGATATATCCACACCTGGAAACATTTAGAAGCATCATATTAAGCTTCCCACTTAAATTAATGCAACAATACACTGCACATGTTCACTATGCTATTTATGGACTATAGAAGTCCTTAAAATTGTTATTGTCAAACCTACGTTTGTTCAAAGTAAAAGCATCAATTTTCAGTAAAGACTACTAATAAATGAATATTCATATTAAAAAGTTGCACTTAAGTTATGTCTTCTCACTTAGGATCTCAAAGTGCTTTACAAACAAAACATTATTTGAACTAAAAAGAGGCACCAAATAGAACAAACTCTTTTTGTTCTGGCCATCGAACAGCTAGCCATTTAGAACATTTTAATCAGGAACACTCACACAGGATAGCAGAAAAATCAATATGTTATCTAATTTCATTTACCCCTAAGCACCTGGTCACTACCACTATCCTAACTTTAAAATACATTCTAGAGAGGATACCCAGAACACTGTTACAGTCAGGCCTGTCATGAACAGGTCAGCATTGGAATTCCTCCTCTCATCTCCAGCATATGAGGAGGAAAACCCCCCAAAAAACTAAGGGTCATTCCTAAAAATTAGGAAGCAAGTAATAAATAGTGAACTCAGGCCAAATTATTTCATACAATTAACATATGGAATAAGATAGTAGGAAATCCAATTAAAATAAAGGGTATTAAGGAGTTCAGAAGACATCTACATTTGTTTATGAAGAAGGAGGGAATCAATGGCTATGGTAAAAAAGCTGAGGAGTAAACATGGAGCATAAACAACAAGAACAGACAGGCAAGCTGGATGGCCTATGGATAACATATCTATGGAAATAGTCTGGCTGGCTATTTCCTCTTCTTAACACTTTTTATGTTCTTAAATAATGCTGCTCCTCCATGCCCAACACCACGTCAAACTGTGTATTTAAAACATCTTGGCTCAGCAAATTGATTTTTAAAGGTTCCACTACTAAGAAACAGATCTTAGCAAGTAAAGGAAGGTAATAAAGTTTCCATTGTTTTAGAATATTTATTACAGTCACTCAAATCCCCTTAGCCTGAAATTGCTACACAGTTACTACTTGATATCCTAGTACATCAACATGAGAAATGAGTGAACTTAATTCTCTTTAATTTTACAAGGAAGATATTACAGCAACGAAGTGGTCAAACCAATATTGTCAAGAAGATACATCATCTTTTTAAAAAAATAACAAAACACACAAAAATATATACCTTATGGCTACGATGAATCAGCCTCATGTTCTGTTCTCCAAGTAGACTTCCTAGGCATAAAAGAGATAATGAATGAGAACATATGCACAGATTGGAAATAAATGGGAATATTCTTGTAATGGCTGAAAAACTTGGTGATACCATGGGAAAAGATTGTATGTGTGAGGCAGCTCTACTGCATAAATGCAGACTACTGTGAAAAGACAGAGTTCTCCATCAGTCTTCAATGTTTCACAGTGAAAAAATCTCTCTCTCAGTTACCGGAAACATAACCAAGAAGTCAAGCACCAAAATTTTCCCTCAGATATATATATCGCACACATGCACAAAATCAATTTGAGAGTTGTGCACATATCTGAGGCCAGAATCATACACTGTTAAAAATATTTTCTTAAATAAAGAAACTGAATATTCACTTGACCAGTAAACAAAACCACCTTAAAATAATATTAGTGTTTGCTTCCAAATGGGCATAGTCTAATTTATACATAAATGTAAACCACAATAAGACACAGAAAAACCTGAGGTGTCTTGTATAGCCATCTTCTACCCTATGAGCAGTTACCAGCAAAAAGACATGGGGAAAGAGGGGAAAATTAGATAATTATGGCAATATACTAACACATTTAACAATTCTGGTTTGTTAAACTGTGGATCCTAGAGCTCCTCCTCTAGTCTTCAAGCCATCATGATGGTTTATGGATCTCCAGGTCTAGCAATCATTTGGTTTTAGGTTTTGTCTTTTGTCTCTCAGAATTCCTTAATCCATATCCTAAGGTTGTGGTACTTTCCTCTGTTACTAATCCTATAAATGGATCTACCAGTTGCTTTAACCCAAGTTAAAGTTTTGGATATGGGTTCTGAAGCAGGAGATGTGTTTCATTGCAGAAAAGAAAAAAATGTAACAATTAAGAGATTGTATAAGAGTTTCTCTGATTTACTTCATAAAAAATAAATAAAAAATAAGAGCTTCTTCAGCGCCTCAAAGAATGTGTTCTTAAAAAAAGTTTTAGTTAAAACTATATGTAAACTAAAATTCTAACTTGGAACTTAAACTTGCAATTTTTCCCAAACACATGACTTGATTGAAACAAACTTATTTGTAGGAAAGATAAACCATTTTAGACTGGATGGAGACTGACAGGAGTATTCCTCAATTTGATAGCTCCTCAAAAACCCTTATCTTTGCCATTTTTTTGTTTCTGTGGTTTTTCTTCTTTACAGCCTCCTTTGATTTAACTCCTGGCATTCAGGCAGGTTAATATCAAACAGATAACCTAAGAGGCATATAATATTTATAACAACTACTACACATATTTCCCTTGGTCTCCACAATTACATACAACAAATCTAAGTCAAAAGAATAGCATTTAGGTTGCAAAGTCAAGCATTTGAAAACTAGGAGAGACCGGATTTACAATTGCCTGTGAAGACTTAATTCTGTCCCCTGGTACATCCATCATATACATTGAATGAGGCAGGGCTCATGTGGAAAAATTAGTATGCAATCATATAAAGACTATACCATAATGCAGGCTCAAAGCTATTAGAAGTAGTGTTTTTGGATAGGAATAAAAATTCTAATAGGCAAATTTTAGCCTCAGACAGGCACTTGCAACTTCCATTGACTTCAATTTCACAGAAGTAAAGAAATCAGAAAAGGGGAAGGAGGAAGAAAACTTATTAGGATCATCTTGTCCATCCCTCTCCCAGTGCAGGATTTATCCTTACAGTACATTCAGGAGTGCTTTGTCCCATCCACTTACAAATTATTCAGCAATGCTCTTCTATCACATGGTGAGAAAAACACAGATGGACACAGATTTCCATCAGGTTTCCCAATTTTCCTCTAAGCACTACCACATTTTGCCTATATTTATTTATTTAGTTGGTTTAGTTAGTTAGTGTCTCACATCACATGGATTTTCCTCAATTTGACTACAAGCTGATGAAACAGAAGGACTACTGAGGCTTCTTCTCTACATGTTGATAATATTGATGCTTCCATGACATCACGTAGATTCACACTAAAATAATTGAATTTCCTATGAGAGTCTCCCCTTTACTGGTGCTCTTGACTGCACACAAGTACAGGAGGAAAGAAGCAAGAGAAATGGAAGTATAGGGCCATGTCTTCACTGCAAAAAAGTTGTTACTAAAAGTACAATATAATAGCAGAAGCAAAAGATTCGTAGCTCATGCACAGTAATAAATTGTCACACACTATCCAACAATGTAAAATCCCAGTGGAGACAAAACTGTCTCCATGTAGCTAGTCAAGGTAAACCTCAAGTAAGAGACATAGGGTTGACCTCAACTAGCTACATGGAGGTAAAAACTACTCATGCCTTGTCTTCACTAGAATTTTGCATTGAGATAGTTGTCCATAGCTATCATGATGTAAAAAACACATCTTTTTAGTAATAAAGACAAAGCCTAACATGCTCCTATACTTCAGCAAACCAGCAGCTTACTAGGTTCAAGGATATAACCATTTCTCAGGTCTTTGTTTCCTTCAGGCTTTAAACTATAGTAACAATTCGTCTTTCCTTTGCTCTGTAAATAAAAAGCAGTTCTGCTAGCCCAGAAATAAAGGTAAGTGAAGGCAGCACTCTTTATATTGATGCGCTCTCTGTCTTGTTTACGATAAAAACTATTTTGTTTTTAGAGGGGAAGTGTTCTAAGACAAGCTTTTATAACAGGTTCAGAAGTATAAAAGCCATTTCAAGAGGACAGCATTTCTACCTTTTATTTCCTAGTCCTTGAAAGGGCTTTTTAAATGTTAACAGCTATGACTGCCTTCCTCAACTGATGCTCCTTTCTCAGCTCTTTCCCTTTATAGCTGTCTTTTTGACTGCTCTTACCTCCTCCCACCCCCTTCTCCTCTCAAAACAAAATCCAATAAGTGATTAAACTTGAATTTTTGGTTGGCATCATGATACTAAAATATATAGCCTGTCACACTGAACAGATATCCTATGCAAGTGTGATTTCAATTTAAAATGTTCATTCCCATGTTTCCACTCATATATTGCATGTTTTTCACTCTCCATTGTGGTAATATCTATATGTTGCCTGATGTGATCACTGCTAACTAGAGCTGGTCAGAAAAGAATATTTTCAGCTAAAAATAAATCTGAAAAATCAATAGCTTTGGTTTTTCAAAATTGTTCAAGAAAAAACAAAAAACCCCAGAAATTGTTATTGTTGTTCAAAAAACAGAAAATTTTCTTTAAAAACCCCAAGATTTTCTGCTAAAATTTCCTTTTCCTTTTTAAAAAAAAAAAAAAAAAAAAAAAGGCTATTTTACACTGAAAATATGTTTCAAATTAAAAATGTTCACCAGTTGTACTGCTAAGCTTCCTTGTAGAGGGGTTCTGCTAGCATTCCCTTTTCCCGGATGGGCAGCTACTTTGAGGATCACAATTTCATTAGTTACAATTAAAAATCCTAAACCACGTAGGTTGCTCTGAATTTTATGGGCTAATCTGTTAGCATATTACCAATTGCTCCAGTCCAGTTACACTACAGTTAATATTTTCAAAATGCACAGTGCAATAAATCCTCAACACTGCCCTGAGACAGATATATCATCCCAATTTTACAGATAAAGCAGAAAGGTGAGATCACTCACCCAAGGCCACATAGTGAGTCAGTGGTACAGCCAGGACTATAATTCAGGATATCCTTATTTCCAACCCCATTCCTTTAGATCAAGCCGCTTCTACATAATCAGCTACCAAAAAGTTGTAGATATTGCACAAGGTTCTTCAAAACTAGGGAGACTTTGCAGAAGAGTTTTTCATTATAGCCCCCTGCTTTCACATATTTACAACATTCCAAAACATTTACCTTTAGAACTTAAATTTTCTATGCTTTTATCAGCCCAAAGTTTGAGAAAAATCTATTTAGACATTTTTAAATTCAGCTAAAATGAAGTTGTAGCCATGCTTCTTTCGAGAGAGAGGCCACAGCTATAATAAATATTGCTGAAGTCTGAAACTTGGCAGAGACAGACAATCCTCACTGAGGTTATTATTATGTGTAATTTATTTCCAGTAGTTCTCACAATGCACTGGGCACTTTCCAAATAGAAAAAGCAGCACACTCCCCACACTGAGGGCAGAGCTCACTATATAAAGACACAGACAGAGGGCTGAGGGAAAAAATATCAGATAATTTTGCCATCTCACTGTTCATCTGTTTTCCAAGATAATTGATAAATATATCAGTTTCCATTACAGCCTCTTATGAGGTATCTTGTGAAAAGCTTATGGAAAGCCCAAATAAATGTCATTCAGACCTTCTTTGTCTGTTATTTTGTTTAACCACTCAAAGAATTGTAACAGATTAGAGAAGCATAATTTTCCTTTACACAGCCACGGTCTTTTCTCCCTATCATGTTCATTTAGCAGGAGTTTCATAATTCTGTTTTTACTTATAATGTGTCAGATTTCCTGGTGCTGAAGTAAGACTCACTGATACCAGACCACTCTATACCAGGATTATCTAAAACACCTCTATAAAGAGAGGTAGAACATTTGCTATCCTTCACTCCTGATTTTAATGAAAGAATCCATATTTTTGTTAAAGGCTCAACCACTTAATTCTTATATTTCTCCAGAACCTTTGGATAGATATCACCCAGTCTTGGTGACTTATGGCTCTTTAAATTAGAAATCCCTTTCCTCTGCTTTCCTGTAAGTATACACACCTTAGACTGGGTTTATTGCAGGTCATTTGTGAGACCTCATTATTAAAATATTATCAGGACACCATTGTACCTATATAACTAACAATACAATAAGCCATGTGAGTCTTAGTATTTTACAAAAAAATGCACTGTATATCACAGCAAGCCACAATTTAAGGTTAGTTTTAGAGTATAACAATGTTTCTAATTTCTTTATGAATTTCTTTAAAAATATATGGCAACATTTTGCAGTTCCATTCCTTAATGATGTTATTGTTGTGGAGATAAACTTTCACAGCTATATGTTTCTTTTGGAATCATGTGAGACATGATCTTTTCCGTAAGAAGTCTTTATTATTAGAAAACAAGTCATTAGGCTAACCAACACAAACTGACTGTTTTAAATGTTCAATATAAAAAGGGGAAAAGATACAATTCCACTACATTTTCAAGGCACTGGAACTCCCATTAACATTTACAGGAGTCAAGGTGCAGCTATAACGCTACAAACTTTTGAAAGTTAAAGCTAATGTAGTTTTATTATTACTGTATCACTATTCTAACTGTGGGATAACACGGTGATTAAAAATGTAGAAACTGTAATTAGATTGAAATATGACTAGAGTTAGTGGGCTACCTACAAAAGAGATTATTTTTATATTATTTATTTTATATTCCCAGACAAAATAAAAATTCTCCATTAAAAGAGGGTTAAGACTGCAAATAATTCAAAACAACATCATCCTAACATTGTATTAAAAAAAAGCAAAAATCTGAAAGCCATGAAATTCAAAATCAAGTTTCTACAAACAACTTTCATTCTGACCTTGTATCTCTATTGAAGTCTACCTACCTAACCGGGATGCTGTTCTATCCTATGTGCTACAAAATATTCCAAGATCTACTGATATATACTAGATCTGCTGAACCTTCTGCTGTCTACAAGCCACAAAGCTCTTCTATCAGACACTTTTGTTCTTTTATTTTGCTTCACTTCCAAGAGGGAATTGGAAGGGAAGGGGGAAATCTGAAGCAATTAGGCAATTTTGAAAATTTTATACAGGTGACTTACGTCCCATTTTCCAAAGTGACTGTCAATGGGATTTAGGCTTCTAAAAATGTCTAAATCACTTTGGAAAATGGGATTAGGCTCCTCAGTCACTTAGGCGCATTTGATTCTTTGTCTCCACCAGCAAATTTCCCTTGTTTAACTTCAATCTGTTTTTACATAAATTTAGTTAAACCAATGCAAATCTCTGAGTTTTCAGTTTAAGAGTGGCTTATTTTGGTTTAGTAAAAACAAATTCTTTAAGTAATCAAGCTAAACCAAAATAAAACTGGTTTAAACAGAAATAAAAGTGTCAACACAGTCATTCGCATCAATTTAACATAATCAGTTTTAAATAATTCCTTCAGTTAAACCGGTGCAACTTTCTAGTGGTATGGAAAAATCAAAGTGGAGGAGGATTACTGTTAGCATTAAAGTAGGCGGGGAGAGGCCACAGAGATGGCTGTACCTCTACCTGTCTAGCTCTACTGAGTCTGAGGCAAACTTCCAGTATCATTAAAATGTATCAAGGCTGTCCCTCTTGTTGTGTATTTTGTGCCTTGCCTAATTGCCTAGGTTGCTGTAGCAATGGAGCTTAGTTTGTTGCCATAGCAATAGTTAGACTATTAGGGGATAGCTTAGTCAGGCCTGGCTGGTTTTAGTGTTAGTTGGATAAAGACATCCCCTGTGTTGCATCTCTCTGATTCCTGTGCTGGTTTCTCTCTCTGAATACAAGCAATTAAAAGGATTCAACATAACACCTCTATATTAGGATAATCCCAGAAAACAGGGACATCTGATCACCCCCTCCTACCTGAGGCAGTCCACCAAACCCACATATATATATAACAGCCTGAATGCAACAAAGCAGTCTGCTTCCAGGAAAAAGAGAAACCAAATGGGGAGAACTACTAAAGGGTTAACCTAAGGAATTTTCACTTCCATGAATGACATTTCTCACTGGTGACAAGTAACTACTTTGCCTCCTAAGGTTCCTGAGCAGTAGCAGCAGGTGTGAGGGAAGCCAGGATTTTATTCCCCATACTCTTTAGGAGTGGTAATTAGAGGGCTTTGGGGATCCAGATGCATTGGTGGGAGAGAGAGCAATAAGTGATAGAACCAGGCTAGGGAAGAAGGTGGGGTTGCTGGGTGGGAGGGAATCTGAGAGAATTAATGGAGTGAGGAACATGCCAGAAAGGGGGAAGACAGGGAGCAGAAAAAAGACTACCTGTCTGTTTTATGTCACTACAGTGGCACCGGGGAGGGGTAATTGGTGGGAAAATGCTCCTCAGTCCCTGATTGGCCAAGATTGGTGTATGAGATTTTAGCAAGCTGAGGGAATGTGTGTGTGTGAAGGAGAGCCACAAGCATTATTATTTACTATTTGTATTACCATAGTGCATATAAGCCCCAGTTCTGAACCAGGAGCTCATTGTGCAAGGCACTGTACAAAAACAGAACAAACATATCATCCCCGCCCCAATCAGCATACAAGCATGACTATCACACTCTGTGTACGCTGCATAGCAAAACTCTGGAACCCCAAGTGAAATATAAGGGAAAAAAACAACAACTGTAGCGCACACACTCAAGTGACACATGCACTCTCTTACTTTGGGTTAATGTTTTCCTAGAGTTCTAAGTTTTCTGAATCAGAGCCTCCTGAGAAAACAGCTTTGGGTAGGTCCTGATGAAAGCTACCTTCTTGGAATTATGGGAATGAGTGCCCTGCCTGGGGCTGTGGATTTATAGTCTTCCACAGCACCACCAGATGCCAGAAATGTAGTATTGCAGCCTCCTATGGTGGTGAACTACAAATATTATTAGCTTGTTTATTTTGTTTCTTTGTTTTTCTGATATTGTCTTTTCTTGGGTGGATAAGTGTGTTGTTATTATTTATAGTACAGCTGCACCCAGGAACCCTAGTCAGGGATCAGGTCCCATTGCACTAGGTTCTGTACAGACATAACACTTGCTACAATGGGCCACCGCAGCCTCAGATAAAATTTGTATGAAAAAAGCCCCACACACATATAAATGAAATTCCCATTAACATGCATATTCCCTGCCTACCAGGGAATACATAGGAGTACATGCACCTTTTCATGGGCAGATAGCAGGCTTGGCCCCCTGGCAGCATTTTCAGGAGAAACTCATGTCCTCGCATCCCCTCATGTTCTCCGAGTTCTTTCCTTCTGCTCCCACCCAGAGGTCTCCTGAGTCCTTTGCCTACTGATGGAAAGTGCTAGAAAATTGCCAAGCATTGTTAATTATTTCACACAGCACCTTCCTTGAGGTGGGGAAGGGAGGAGCAGAAGCACACAGTTGTCAGGAACCAGACATGCCCCCAGCCCACCTGCTCCCAGGAAAAGCTGGCCAGCTCTGTGAAAAGGGCCCAAAATGGGGAGCTCTCAGGAGATTCCACCCCCCACTCTTAGGGCTTGCTTTCATCACACCAGCTGAGGAGAGGAAAATGAAGAAGTTTCCTATAGCTTTTAGCAGAGAGAGTAGCTGTAACCACTGCAGCAGAAGCAGACAGGAGCTTGTGTTAGTTGTGTGTTTGGGCAGACATTTTTCCAACAGAAAGAGCAAGCAGGGCGCTGACAAAGCGGGGACTCGAACCCGCCTTGCCGGCTGTTTCCCTCAGAGGGAGTGACCTACGCCTAACGACCTACGCCACCACCACTGCTCGTTCTGGGGGGAGGGGGGGGGGCGGCGCTGTGCCTTGTCCAACCACGGGCAGGTACTCACGCCCCCCTCCGCAATGGATTCTGGGACCTGTCGTCCTTCCCGCCCACTTCCCCCCTCACCCTGCACCGGCGCCTCAGCCGGGAAGAACTACAACTCCCAGCATGCCCGGCGCCGGCCGGGACATTTGACCCGCTGGCTCGGGCCGCTGCAGAGGCTGGTTGCTGCGTTGCCGCCAGGCCAGCCGCCCGTGTCAGAAGACGTGAGGGCCGCGGCCTGGGCGCCGACCCCTCCCCCCCCCCCCCGCAGCTTTCCCCCTGCCGCGCCCCGGGGCCTGCGGGAAAATGAGTTCGGCCAGGGAGTCCCAGCCGCGCCACGGCATGAAGCGAGCGGCCTCGCCCGATGTAAGTGCGCGCGGGGGCTGGGCCAGGAGATGGAGGGCGAGGGAGGCCTGGGGCTGGGGGCGGCCTGGCCCGGGCAGTGGAGTGGGGTGGGGTGGGGTGGGATGGGGGCGGAGGGGAGCGAGGGAGGCAGCCTGTTCCCTGCCCCCCCGGGTAAGGGCGGGGCGGGGCTGCTCGCTCTCTCCTGGCAGGGCCTGGTCGGCTTGTTGTAGGTCAGTGACATCAAAATCACCCCCCAGCAGCACTACTTCTCGGAGCCCTCACGCTGCCTGGGCCGCGAGTCGCGTCCTGTCTCCCCCTGACACCTTCCCCTCCCCCCCCCCGGGTGCTGCGAAGGCCGCCCTCCTCCGCTAAGCAGAACGAGGGAGAGTCGTGGGCTCAAAGGGGATGGATGGATGGATGGGGCTACAGCTTCCCCTCGCTCTGGGAATGATTACTGCTTGCTACGTTCATGAGGAGTCCTTGCATACCGCAGGCAGTCAGGTGCAAATGCTGTCACCGCCTGCAAGCCGCTGCTCTGGTCTGGGTCCCGTGCAGTGCTTCTTATGCCAACCCCAAGTGTTCAGAGACCCAAATCTCTGTTGATGGGGGGGAAGGGGGATCTTGATCAAATTCAAAGGTGGGTTGTCAGTAAACTAAGATTATTTTCCATTTCCTGGAGCTGAGTTTTCTCCCTTCCTATGCAAGTTCTTCATGGATTTATTATTTATTGCTAGCTACGTTAGCTTTCTGCAGATGGCTTCGGAAATCAGAATCCATTCCTGCATGGCTAATTTTTCAAAATTCATTCAGTGGCTTGTTGATGTTATCAGATATTTTTCTGCTGCCTGTTGAGGCTGTATTCAGGTCTGCTTAGTTTATTAAAAAAACCCTATCCTTAAAACACTTCTCAAGGTTGACATTATTAAATGAGTGAGTTAGGCCATGATCATGTAATGATCTGTGCGGTGGTATGTTCCTCCACTCCACTGCTCATTGGAGCAAGGCCTTAGTTGGGTATTGACTGCATGACATTAAATGTTGCATCAGAGTATATTGGAAGAATGCTCAAATTATGTATAACTTTGAATATCATTTAATATAAACAAGTTTTTATATGAAACTGATCTGTTTCTCTCTCAAAATAATTTACTACCTTCTATCTTCCAGCAGGGATCTAGCAGCTGGGAGGCAGTAGACTTGGGTAATGAAGAAAGAAAGCAAAAGTTCTTGAGACTTATGGGAGCAGGAAAGGTGAGATTTTGTTAGTTATCTGTTTAAATCCAAACATTCAGTGTAAAGAGAGAGTGGTTGCTAATAGGGAAGGATTTTTAAAATGACAAAATAATTAATTGATCACATTGCAAGTGGTTGGATAGTGTCTTCTGTTCTTTTCAGAAGTGAAGATGTGATGTTGTTAAGATAGTGCCTGCTGGAGGTCCAAGTTTCCTTTACAATATAGGATGTTAAGAGAATTGTAGAGAATACTTATGTTCATCTGTGCATCCCTTTGTACATAACTTCATTTCTGGCAGGATCTCTGAGTTTAATAGCTGTAGTTGTTATAACCAGTAGTTCTTTCAAGGCCCCACAGCACTTATTACATTTTACAGACATTATATAGTATCAGAATAATGTCCTATTACTCTACAGTTAACTTGGGTAGCACAGCTCTGCAGTTAAAGAGGGCTCTGACTTCATTCCTGAATACTACTGACTCTAATTCATTAAGTTTTCTCCTGATTTTTATATGTTTAGATCAGCCTGCAAAATAGTGAGGAACACTTTTTAGCCCACCCTTATGGAAATAACTAACAGCCTAATGTTTATTCACCTCCCAAACTCCCTCCCCCTCCCAAATGTTGGCTCTAGAGAAGTGAAAGTTTGCTTTCAGGTGAATGAGATGCAAAGGCTAAGTATAAGAGCAACCAGCTTAGAGTAACTCAGTAGCAAACACAATCATATAGCTTGGAAATTAATTACCTATAAAGGACAAAATCTAAATTCATTTACATGTGTGGACATTGTCTATTGTAAGTTCTGTTTTTCACATGATTAATATAGATGGTACTCAGTGATACATAATCACATGAGGTCAATATTGGAGCCTGAATGTTTTCATGTGTGCCTAAAAGACAGTTGAATACTGAATTATTTTTCTTTTATACAGCCTTCAATTACTAGATGAGGTAGCTTTCAGTTTGTTAAATTGGAGGCAAAAAATAAACTAGATTACTTTCCTCTAATGTTGTGTTTTCCTAACCTAGGAAAAATCATTATACTCTGTTAAGGACAGAGATAGTAGCGTGACCCTGGATTAACCCAGGGATTTCTGTTAACTGCAAGTTGTGCTTCCACAGAGGTTCCTAATGAAACTGAGGATGGTAGTAGCTCTCACATTCGGGGCTATGAGTTAAGGCCCCTTGGCCACATCTTGGCTTATCCTGTGTGGGTGTTTAGTTAGAAAAGAACATACAGCCCTATGGAGCTACCATTCAGTTCAACTGGTACCCTTCTGCTCCATAAGGGACTGAGCAGGAAAAGCCCACCACCTTCCCCCCCCCCCCCCCCCCCCCGGCCCAAAAAAAAAAAAAAAAAAAGTGAAGATACTGAACTGCCAAGTCATTTCCATGGGGAACCAAATAAAGGTTGAGTTATTACTGAAATTGTCAAAACATGGGTTGTAACTTGACTTTGTTGTGCATTATAATTCTGGGTTCAAGTGATCTCTCTCAAACCCTGCTGAAGTTACAGATACTGGAAAGTGAAAATGAAAGGAATAAATTTGGGGTGGGGAGGGTAGAGAGAGTACCTGGAGTTCCTTCAGTAGGATCAGTGGAAGGCTAAGCTATGTCAACATAGTCATTGGCAGGTGAAAGAGCTCATTAACACCCTCCCCCCCCCCCCCAAAAAAAAAAAAAAAAAAAAAGTCTGTTAATAATGAGTAGTAGGGCTTGTCTATCCAAGAATTCTAGTATGTAGGGAGAGCTGTCAGAGTTCACAATAAATTGCATTTTCTTTTAGAAAGAACACACTGGCCGCCTTGTTATCGGAGACCACAGATCAACTTCTCATTTCAGAACAGGTCAGTTTAATAGCTAATACAAATCAGAAATCTGTAAACTAACAGTCATCTAGGGAGGCAGAGCTGAGTCCTTATACCTTCACTACTGTTGCAGTGGGGGTTTTCAACTTTGTGACCAAAGCTGAAGAAGAAAACCGGTCAGATTCTGGGAGCTGGCCTAAACTCTCATCCTCTTTTGCTAGTCAGTATAGTGACTGAAAAAGGCCTACTTTTGTTGCACACCTCTGCTTCCTCCAGCCTGGATTCAGCAAAGCACTTCAGCATGTGCTTAAAGTTAATGCTTTGCAAAATCTGGGCCCATGTATCCTTCTCCTTTTCTTGACATAGAAACAAAACAGTCTTACCGCTGTCAGCACAGTGAATGTAGCTGCAGATTGGTAGGCTGTACTGTATTATGCTTTGTGTCATCACCAGTTACACTACCAGTTGATGACCTTTGATAGAGGATGTGCATAAATCAGAAGTGGGCTTGATTTTCAGTCCCTGTCAAATAGGTAGGCCTGATAGTCAAAGCAAGATTTTACTTATTTGTAAACTGAGCAGACTTGGACATGAATTGCCAAGGACATAAAACATGCAAAACTTTAACTTATTTCTAATCAGTAAATGACTCTGCAAGTCTGTGTTTTCCCCTTAGTCAGATTCTGCTGATTAACTATGAAGCGAAGATATCTCTGACTTTATCATAAGAAATCAGGTTTGAAATTGGACAAAGTGCAGAATCAGAGTTTTGTTAAAACCTCTTTCTGTATAGAATAGGAACTGCCAGACTGCTCTGCATTTTTTTCTCCAGTGTGCACTGGTAGTAACAGCTTCTTACCTGGATAAAGCACTGAACTGATGAGATGTGAGAAACTTGGGTTCTATTGCTGTCTGCCTCTGGCCTGTTGGGTGACTTTGGGCAAGTCCCTAATGATACTTACCTCCTTTGTAAGCACTTTGGGATCTATATCTGAAAGAGCTAAGTACTATTATTGATCATTAGCAGGAAGTTGTGATTGGGATTTGACAAGAGCCTTGCTCCCTGATAAAAGACCAAAGAAACCAACTTCATCTGTCCCTATATAAAGTAATCTTCCTCTTTATCACCTCTCCTCCTGTTTCCCACAGTTGGCGGTCTTTTCCTTTTTTAATAGTAACAACTTATATAGTTACCTACAAAGTACAGTACAAACTCTAATTCTCACAGCAAGGATAAGTAATTATCTCTCATTTTACAAAAGAGGAAGTCACTGGCAGATAGGAGTAGAACTAGGAGCCCCTGGCCTCTGCTGCCAACTAGGCCAGGGGGTTCTCAAACATTTTCATAATGTAGTCTATACCTGGATAGAGGTAATGTCTTATTGAAATAAATTGTAATAACTTATTGAAACAAACAGCATGACAGCACACGTGAAAGCATCTATTTAATGGACACATGAAAGAGCTAATTTTCAAATGGCTTCCCACGGCTGGTGAAAAGAAAGCTAAGCAGCTTTTGTTTGATGCTGCTGAGAATTCAAACATGTGAGATAAAGTGGCCCAACACACTGCTAATTCATCTAAAATGTAGCAAGTTAAGTCCAGCAGTGAATTTCCTGACTTACTGCTGTGTATCTTTATGTGCTGCTTCATCTTAACCGTTAGTTTGCAGTGCTTTGGTTTGGTAACGTAGAGACTGCTTGCTGCACAAATGAATGTCTTGATGCTCCTGCTGCAATATACCATTATCATCTTGCTATGAAAAATTGCAATATTGGCAGAATGGGGTAATGTTAAAAATGAACTTTTTTAATATATACACATGGTTGACTTTACTAGTTATATTACATTCTAGTAAACCCTCTTTATAGTACTATGCATGGTACAGTAAAGAGCGTGTGTTGACACTTGATAATCTATCATCCCATCCTTACAATAAGAGTATTTTATTTGCCTGTTGAATAATTAGTCGCTCCAGGCAAAGAGAACTTTACAAGACTGATGGTGTCTTCATTATACTGTAAATAGTCAACAAAGTAAGTTTTATATGAAGACTAACAAAAAAGCTTTGGATACAGTGCTAAATGCTAAAAATCTGGTGATTTTGTGTAATCAGATGTTTTTATTAATTTGACTGAACCATAACCAAGTACACTGGACATACAGGGGAAGAAGACAAGAAAATGAATGAAGATCTAGAGTCTCAGTTCCAGCAAAGCATGGACAGCACTATGTCTGGAAGAAATCGACGACATTGTGGACTTGGTTTCAGTGAGGTAGTAGTTTACTTTTTTTAATGCAGACACGCTTGCTCCAGTGGGCAAAAAGAATGAATGACTTAAGCATCCCATGGCCATTTTTTACAATATGTCAAACTTATTGTAAACCAAAGTACCCCTATAAGTTTACCAAGTACAAATCTGCAGGAGCCACAAGGTTCCTGTGCTTGGACAGAGAGGTACCAGTGAGAATTCTTGAACACCTGCAAACATTCATGTTCTACGCTGTGTACAGATAGATCACATTAAGCTCCTCTGAGATGTAACATTCACAGCACAGAGCAGCTCCACTCAACAATTTAGGATAGGAAGTGAAGAATATTTTAAGCAGTTGACTTCCAGGGGAATTTAAATAGGCAGAACACTAACCAAAATAATTAGGGGACTCACACCCCAATGGGATCTCTAATGACAACTGGTTAAGGCTTTTCACATCTTTCAAAAACCAGCACCCACATGAGAGTAGCACAGTGCCTTAACACAAGCTAGGGGCATGAGTTCTACGCTAACTCAGATGGAGGAGTGCCAACCCAGTTGCCAGCACCATTTCCTGAGATTCCCTAGGAAAGGGTGGGGATGCCTCTTCATGTACTGACCCAAGTTAAACTGCTTTAGCTCAAAAAGGTGCAGTGAGAACTTGAGGTGCTGTGATTGCGTGCTTCAGTTGTAATTATAATGTGTAGACCTAATGTGTAAGGAGTGGGTAGGGAAAAGGAAATCTGTTGCACACAACAATGAAGTCTTCAAATGATCCTACCTCTCTTCAGTCACGTAGTTATGAGGCAGTCTCAAGGAAAGGAAGGATAGAGCCACGGTCTGGAGGAAGGTATGAAGGAAGACACAGTATAATTGGTCGTTATGGACTATCATCCTCTCTCTAAATGATGCCTAGAAACAAGATATTTGAGCATGAGGTTGAAATATCACTGAATGTTTACTGTTAGTGAGAACTAACACTGATTGTAGAAAACATTCTAAGGCTGCTAGGCTTGAGTTAAAGAACCTCTGCCACACTAGCACCTCTTACTATTGCAAACACACATGCACTTTCTCCCTTAGAATGGCATTTATGTGTAAATAGAAGCTATATCTTTATTGGCCCATCCTTATCAGACCGCATTGTGAATTTCTTCCATGGCACAATTTGCCAAAGGGTGTCAGGTTTACAAAGCATTGCAGGCTTGCACATGAGTCCCTGATGACCCTCACATTAAAACAAATGTGGTTTTGGTAATACATTAAAGTTGGCTACTGTATGGCAGCACTTCTTTTGCATCAAGCATGACTTTTTGAATGCCTACCAAAGCTAAAATAGCAGCAAAGCAGTAAAATCTGGCACACTCAACCGCATTTAATAGCGTTTCCAAGTTTTCTGTGTGTTCATTCGGGAGTAACAATATGGGGCTAGAGGTCAACCACAAAATAGCCACATTGTGTGTGCAAATTCGGCTAAAAATCCTTCCCAGCATTAAGCATTATTATTTAAAAACTTATTTCCTTTGCTGCCTGAACATTCGCAAACAAAATGGAGAGGGTCCAGTTACTGCATTCATAACGTCAAGGGATCCTAAAACTTCAGTATCATTTACCACTGTCAACTTCCTTAATGACATCTGAATTACAATCAGCAATTCCAGTATTTGACAGACTAATCCTCTCTCTATTAAAGACTGAGATGGGTTTTATCTAGAACCTCTGTTATTTAATCCCACGTCCCATCTTCAGCCACTAACACAAAAGGAGCAACTAGTGAAAAGTCATTGAACTTTGTTAAATGGCAAAATGACAGGTTGCTTGGGGGAATGATTTAGCTTCCTTTTGTAATGTGAATTTTTTTTTAGCTGGAGGAAGCTGAAGGACAAGGTGATGAGAACAGAGACTCTCCTGAACCTGAAAGTCCAGAGGACTCTGAAAGTGACTCTGAGTCAGAGCAAGAGGAATCTGCAGAAGAACTGCAATCTGCTGAAAAAGACAGTGAAGCAGATGATCCGGAAAGCAAGAAAGATGTGAAAAGCAATTATAAAATGATGTTTGTTAAATCCAGTGGCTCATAACTTCAAGTGTAATAAGCCTTTGTATTTAAAGTACAGTAAGCCTTTTTGTTAGTGCGAAGTGGAGGACTGCTTACAGCAAAGATCTTTGTATTATGATTTTAAAAAAGCCCTTCTTTTAGGTGAAAGAAAAAATAGTGCTTGCTTTCAGATGCCATGAATGACATTTTTACAGGCATGAGTGTATTTTTTTTGGTAAAGTATAAACACATGCATTGGATGAAAATAAATTTAATTCCCAACCTCCTTTTACAATATTCTCTGAAACCCTTCTCATTCTGTTGTAGTTGTCAAATTTCTGACACTACTTGTGAAAGTGATTTCTTTGATTGGTATCCTTTTGTCTTGGATTTTTTTAAAATAAGGTTTCATTGGCGTTGCCTGATGCTGTATTAATTGATACATTAGTAATGGCAACAGTATTCTGTGGTGTAATACAGCTTCAAATCTCGGTTCTATTTAGTTGTATCAGTAGTACAGTTGGACATAATTGTAGATAACAGGTTTACTAATTTAGGTCCTGATTCTGTAACGAGTTTGAGACAACGGATCTCTGTTCCCATGCAGAATCTTGTTGACGTCTGTGGCACTCCATCAGTGTAGGGGGCCCCACATCATATCTTGATGCAAAAGGGTCCTTAAGGTATGTCTACACAGGAATAAAAATAGCTGTGGTTGGCCTGGGTCAACTGACTTGGTTTGTGGGGTTGGGGCGCCAGGCTGAAAAACTGCAGTTTTGGTGTTTGTTTGGGCTTGGGCTAGAACCTGAGAAGCTTGCAGGGGAGGAGGGTCTAAGAGCTTGGGCTGAACCCAAATGTCTACTCAGTGATTTTTAGCCTTGCAGCTGGAGCCCCATGAGCTGACATTAGCTGACCTGGGCCAGCCACCAGTTTTTTTTATCCCTGTGTAGATGTACCCTTAGTTACTTCTCTAGGCCTGTTTTTAACAGCTGGAGTACAAGAGGGATAAGTACTGCAACTAGCTTGATGTTCTTGGGAGGTAGATATCCCTTTTGAAATGAAGGTCTTTGATCCTTAAGCTGCTGAAGTGGCATTGTGTGGGAGAGCTATGTAAAAGCAGGGCTGGGTGGGGGTTGTTCTAGCATTAATATACTAGTTTTAATGATGCGTTTCTATGGAAGTGGGATTGTGGAGGGGATAAAGAACCAAACCAAGATATGAATTTGTTTGAAAGGAAAAAAGACTTTAGTTATGGAAAATGACAGGTGCCTCAATTTAGTTACCTTTTGATAAGAGGGGGTTAAACTAAAGGGATGTGCAGGTATGTAGTCCTCTCCCTTCCCCCAGCTTGAGGCCCACTCATAAAACTGAGGTGAAGAGAGTTAGTTACAATTACTAGTGAAAGTCATGCCACCTCTTACTTTCTTTGCACAAAATCCTCCAACCTGTGCACAAAGAAACAGAAGTTCTAAGACATAGCAAGGACTAAACATGCCCATATCGTCCACCAATTTATATATTTTTGGTGTACTAAAGCTCAAACTTCTATATTGTATGCATTTTCTCCACTGTTATTGTAATGGAATCTTGAAAAGCGATCATCAGAATTAATCTAAGGATCATAAAAGGCCACATTGCAGATATTTCTTTATGGGAGAGCAGAACTCCCTGTCTGTACTCTAGAGAAGCCCTATTTCCTCACAGGAAAAACTTCCCAGAGGCTCTTGATGGAACTTACCACTTTTTTTCTGTATCTGGTAAAGCTGTGTTTTTAATTTACTGATAATCTGTTGCAGTGATCAATCCCATACAGTTTGCTAATTTGTATGAGCTGAAATATGTACATTGATTGTATAAATAGTTGAAAATAAGTATTTCAGCTTCAGCTACATTGAAAGACTTGGAACAAATGTTACTTTATGGAAAAAAACAAGCAGTATTAAACCAGATAACTGTGATTGTACACTAAATGTGATGAAAAAAGTGATTTTAATCAGAATCTGGATTAATTTTTAACCTAGTTCTTGAACATGACATTTAAGCCTGTTTCATTTTAAGAAATAATGAACAGAAGCCATACCGTATTTCATATTAAGTAAAGGAGTAGTGATATTTGACAGGCAAAAGGTGTCTGAACTTCTGATCATCAGTGGTTTTAAAAAAAAAAGTACAGTGGCAGTACTAGAACTTGACCTGCAAATAGATTTATGGATTTTTCCCCCACTTACATTATTCATTTGATCCTTTTTATACTTATGTACATTTCTGTAATATGCAAGGAAGTAGCCCCTTCATTTTATTTGCATATAAAAGAATGTGCACAGATTGATCACTTATTAATTAGGTACAACAGCCATCCATTTAAAAATATTTAGACACACAATAAGTATTTACCAACTACCTTACTTTATCTTTAGTGATAACATAAAATGGTGGTTACAGGCTGTCAGTATTCATAAGAGCACCAGTCATTTTACATAGATGTTGAACCATTGACTATCTTTTCAATTACTCCCACTACTCTGATGCATAAATAAAAATTGGGAAAAGGTCATTATGTTAACCTAGCCTGTCATTCAGGCACACTACGTGTATTGTGCTATTTCACTATGGGGGGGACCTGTTTATGTGCAACATCCAAGACCTTGACAACAGCTGTTAAGTCAACGTGCATTTAACCTTGGTGGGGATGTTCTTATTCACAGCAAAGTGGCCTTAGTTTGCTTTAGCTTAATCCCTTTGAAGACATCTACACAGAGAAGGTTACGTTTTACTTGTGTGTCAAAATAAGGGGAAAACTATTAGGATGTTGGGAAAGAGAGTATATCTACAAGAGTCCACCAATAAAACTGTTGTCCTGCTAATATTTTGGCAGTTTTTTCCTCAATTAGGACGTTATTGAGCATTCTTTCCTGCTGGGCTGTGGGAGCTCTAGGAAGGATATGATAGGGACTTGACTGGCATCCTCCTCCCCCCCCGCTACCTAGTGGAGTCCAGGGGAGGTGAGGGAAGCTGAGAACCAGCTACCAGTTGTTTCTCCCTGATTCTCTGCCACAGCCCAGGTTATAGCAGCCTGGGAGCTACTCTAATTTGCACCACATAATAGAATTTGCCCCCAAAATGTTGGTTACAGCCTAAGACTTGTAAAATGTTAAGTCCTCAGCCTGGTGTAAACAGTATATTACAATTAATGGTAAACTAACTTTAACACAAACACATAGAAGAGACTTTAATGGGAAACAATATGCTGCAGGATGTAGCTTGCTTAATTCTGTAGGTGGCCCTTTTCCATCTACACTGCTATGCAAAAAGTTCCCTGGGGTGACATTAGACTAACCATTGATTTGCCTGGGACTCAGCATAAGCTTAATAGGATTGCTGGATCAGGGAAAGTGTTAATTCCTTGCACAATTGAACCCCCTAGTCTGTTAAAGTGTAGCTGAGAACCACTCTGGAGGTGCTTTGCTACAAAATTTGCTATATTAGTTTTAAATAATATAATAGTGATAACTTGGTTCTTAAGGAGCTAGTTTGTGCCTATCTTTGAATGCAACTGCAATTCTGATGTCGAGAACGTATCACAATGTGGGGCTGACGTAGTAGCAAGACCAACACTAGAGAAAGGTAAATAAATCAGATTGTATGCTTGTGTATAAAGTTATCTCCTCATGGCTGTACATGCATCCCCATTATTGCTGGAGGTGGAAGCATCTTGAAAAATGTGGTTGCAGTTAGTCCTACCTTTTATAAAACAGCATCACTGATTTTTATATACAAGTAGGTTTAAATAGTAACATGGAGACTGATGTCCTTCAAGAAGATGGAATTAAATAAATCACTAACCCTTCTAATCTAGGTCTCAGTTGTCACATGGATAGGTGTCTTAAACACTGAAGATATTACTAATCAAATATTTAAATTCACTTCATGATGAGGGCAGACCAAACCCACTGTACAGTGAAAGCCCAAAGCAGGAGTCAGGGCAACCTTGATCCCTAGCTTCTGCTATAACTTGATAAAGTCAACAAAGTCTGTCTTTGAAGAGAAAGCAAATGAACAAGCATACAATTAATATAATTTCATAGTGCACACTTTCACAACTCTTGCTACTGTCAGTATTTAAGTAGCATTAGCACAGTGTCTTCAGGAGATTTGAGCAGGCAGAGCATTGGACCAACTTATCCCCCTCACTTCTCTGTACACTGGGGAGCCCTTAATAAGAAAGCACAACCCTCTACCCCAAAATCCCTCTATGAGAAGACAGTCAAGAAAGAATGCTTCCAATAAAAAGGGATCCATTTTTCTCCCATCTTTCAGACGTGAAGGAATTCTAGGGCCAAGAAAGTGTGATGTATACTGCAAAGCAGTCGTATAAAGTTACTTTCCCCCTTTTCCTGAAGAAGAGCCTGACAACTTAATTCCTGAAAGTACAATTTATAGGCCAGCTTCAAAGCTATAAGTGCCCTTCTACAGCTGTGGTTGGGGAATTCACATCAAAGAGGATACACACATGTTGTTCCGATGTCAGAACGGACGGTTGTTGGAAATCTCTGTGGATTTACTACACTTCCCAGAACAGAGGTTAAATTATGCACTGAAGCTGCCTCTATAAACTGCAGGAGACAAAGAGAATAAGTGGCCATGCAGTCTCTCATAATCAAAGCCTGGCATAATTATTTGCATCAGTTTCCTGTGAGTTGTCAGGGGAATGTGAAAGGGACATGGTGTAAAGGGACACTCAGTGACAAAACAGAGTGCAATCTGGTTTTAAAAAGTGACACCAACAACATTTTTTTCCCCTGAATCTTTGAGAAATATCACCCAAACAGTGTGTTCTTCTGGAGCACTGTTTCTGATGCTGGGGTATAGTTAAAAGTACAATATGAGACTATGTTAAAGCCAACACTTTGTGCTATATAATCCATCCAACTCTGAAGATGACATTTAAGGTGTCTTCAGCTCAGAGGGAGATAGTTGGAGAGAAAAAAAAGAGAGATGGTGAATGACAGAAGAAAGATCTTGAATAAGCTATGTATCAGAAGCCAAAAGTTCCAGGACTGATCTGAATGGAACCTTCCTATGTTTTGAAGGTTTCCCATTTGCTAATCTTGATTAGCAGTTTGATTCTTTTTAGCCATTCCCAATATAGAGATACTGTTTTCTGGTGTGTCTTGTAATCAGGTGCGTTTCAGCTCTTTCCATATCAGAAGAAGGTTGAAAGCTACCTACACCTCAGAAACAACTCAAACTAAAGTATAGACTGTTTGGGGGCTATAGTTCTGTGCAGAAATGGAGAGGACTCCATAACGTGCATTTCATCCTAATATTTATTGTTCTAGGTTTTCATAAAAATGCAGGTGAACAGGTTCAAACCATCATCTTACTTACATGCACAAGGCTGAGGTCTCTGTTCATGAAAGCCACAAAACTATAGTGTTATGGGTCTTATGGGTTAACCGTAACTACAAACAGTAACTCAACTCCTCTTTGAAATGCAATAGTTCATGTATTTTCAACTGATAAGCATAACCAAAGTAGTAATCATTGCATAAGTGACGTGTTGAATTTTATTTAGTGTGTTAAACAGTTGAAGCGACTACTGATATTCCAAATAAGACAAATACAAGCAAGTATTTGGTTTGGCAATTTATTCTTCACTGGGCTTCTTAGATACAACTTATTTACATCTACATAGCTTCAGGCTTGGTACTACACCGGCAGGTCAGGTAGTTAAAACTACAACTTAGGAAGCTCTCCTCCCTTATGGAGTCTTTGAGGTTCAGACTGGCCTGAGACCTAGTGAAGTAGCCCAAGCCCTACCTGATGGCTAGTTTCCTGCAGCTGTCTTGCAGCACTTTGATTCTTTCCCATAACACAAAGATGTAGGAGAACAGGGTTAGCATACTACATACTGCCATCATTGTAAATCCTATTTACTGGGCAAAGAGAAAAATGCAAGGGATTCATCTGCTGTCCATGAAAGCCACAAAACTATAATGTTATGGGTCTTGAGAGAGAGAGAAAGAAAAGGTGGTTCTTATAGACAATGTATAGTAAGGGAGGAACTCAAAAGCACTTGACCTGTCTCTCTGTTTAGCAGAGCTGAACAATCAGAAAGGTAAACCATACAGGCAAACTAATCATTCAAAACCAGGCAGCAGTTTCTTTTATCATCTCACATTATCCTCTTTCTTTTCATTTAGTTTTTATAGTAAAGCTGTAATGGTAATTAAATATCTAAATATGTTTTTCATTAGAACACAGGTAAGTACATTCAACTTAATTTCATTAGATCTAATTTTACATGACCAGTCATTAAAGTTTGGAAGACTTTTTTTTTCTTTTTAATTTGTGCCACAGCTCTAATGACAGACAAATTATGCTGTCAAAGTTTATATCTAGAGACAGACATTGGGGAAAAAATCCAACCAACCAAAACACAAATCTTTGCTCAAAATAGAGGCAGTTGTGTGTGTGTTTATATAATTTATTAACTGCTAGGCCCTATACATATGTATACTATATGTATATCTCCTTGATTGGGGCCACTTATTTATAAAACAAATAAATAAAAATGACAGGTCACTGTTTAGGTGGATTAAAACATTTGTATTAATCCAAAAATGATTTTGTGGAATCTCAGCCCCCCATTAATAATGTCCAGATTTGAAAATATATTATCCTAATTCTCAACATACCTTGCAAATTCCACATAGTATTGGATCATTTAAGCTTGCAACACATTTAATAGGGGAAACACTTTAATTTTCTGCAACTATTGTATTCTACTGGGTTCTCCTACTTTGCTATAGCTGGTCCTTCAAGGTCTTCATTAGCAGTTCCTCTTCATTTTCTGTGTCTTGTCTCCCCCTCAGAGTTCAGTTCTCAGTCCTCCTCTTTATTACATCTGTGCTTTTTAAGATAATCTCATCTGCTACCATGGCTTTCGTTACCCCCTCTCTGCAATTAACTCCAAATTCATCTTTGGAGCCCCACATTCTCTATCCCTTTCCTGAGTGTCTTGCATTTCTGTCTCTTGGACACCTCCTCTTAGATGTCCTTCTGCATTGTTAAACTCCAGATTTTCAAAACAAATTATTTTCTCTGTTAATCCATCTCCCCCATCTCCTTTCCTGATACCACCTCTACATCCCCACTATCCTTCCCCTATTCCCAATTCACCACTTTGGTGTCATGATTGACTTCTCTCTCCTTCCCCTCTGCTTCCCGTTTCTTGCTAAATCCCTCAATATTTCCACATTATCACCTGCTTACCCCACCCTGTCTCTCCATATCCCACTCCTATAAAAAATGTTTTCACACCTTGGTCATCTCAACTTCATCACTATCTTTTTCCTGACAGGCCTCCCTTTTCTCACCTTTCCCTCTCCAATGTAACCAAAGTCCTACTACTAGAGCCATCTCCTGCTGCCCACAGCCTATTTCTTCCCTTTCCTTAAATCCTTTTACTAGCATCCTGTCTTACCACAAAATTCACATTCCTCAGCCTTACCTTCAGGATCCTATTCAATCTTGCTTGCAGCTAAATCTCTACTCTTATTTCCTCAAAATCTTCTTATTTTACTGCTCCACTCATCTCCTCCCATGCTCAGTACACCTCCCTTTTAGGATACCCACAACCTTGCAAAAAAGCCTTCCATTCCTTGGGCATCAAGAACCTCCAATCCAATCTTTTGAGCTCACTTCTTCCAAGAATTCTTTTTAACATCCCCTCTCCATAGTATCTTTACACCTTCCCTGAAATTGTCATCCAATGTTGTCTCCCTCCTCCCCCTTTTTGCAGGTCTGTATAAGTGAATAATAATGAGTAATAGTATAACTAACTTTTTAATTCCTAGCATTGTAGGTGATACATTTTTTTGTATTTTTGTTTTGTACCTAGAGTCCAAAGTTTTTCTGCCATAGTCCAATAATTATAGCATGCTTCACAATTTTATTTTTTCTTCTTAGGTTTACCTGTAGTTTAACATTCAAAGTATGGTTGTGGCACAGAATACCTCAACAGGCTTGTATTAAAAATGCCCTTTAAAATTCCAAAGCTTTGAACTAAAGCAATATCTCAAGAAGTTTTCATGGAAAGTTCATCTCAGTTGGTTCAATTCAGCTACACTTAGATGCACCTTTTCAAATAATAGAAAAAAATGTAAAGGGGTCAGACCCAATCAATACAGTTGTTCAAACAGAATTCCAGTCACTGTGATGTGTGTACATTTTGTGCTCTTCCTTTGTACTGTTCCACTATGAAGAAAGGTTGCTTTTGCTAGCATAGCAATAAAAGTCTTTGCCTTTTGAATACAGCCCAACTAACCAATGGGAATGTTTACCAGGTGTGGAAAAATATAGCAATTTTTCATGTCTTTCCTGTGCATGTCTCTTTGTTCTTTTTATAACTATGCAATCCACACATATACTACACAAGCAAATGTTTTAAAATACCCAAAGACAGACATAAATCAGAGAAGTGAAGCCTCAAAGAACATGCCTTCTAAATCTCATAAGTTTAAGACTAAGTAATTCTGGTCCTTCCCTCACATAAGAGCCAGAAGTTAACTGCTGTGACACATGGTGGAGTTTTTTTGTTTGTTTGGGTTTTTTTGTTTTAATTTTTGAGACTTAGCAATCAACTAACTAAATAGCATGAGTTGAAAATAAAGCTGTAAGCAATACCTAAAAGATGTCATAAGCATATTGTATATAAATTCAAAACAACCATCCTTGAGTAGATTTCAGCCATTTAGATCAACTTTACTCAGGCTTTGTCAATTTTGTTTTTAAACCGATAAAGGTTTAGTAATATTTTTATGAACTTGTAGGTGGCAGAGCCATATATAACGATATTCTACACACAAACCACATTTTCTTGAATAAAAGCCACTCAGCTAATATCACTGGTGTAAAATCTCTCCACTACTGCTTGCTCCTCGTGGATGTTTCTGGCTGTCCTGGCTTAAATTAGTGCTGGTGTTTATCATCACTGTTACTTTCCATTCCTTCAAAGATCTGTAGGTACAGCAGCATGGGCAACGTCATCACCAAAAGACTTCCTAGCAGCCTACCACACAAATGCAAAAATAGAGCAACGGGAAGGAAAAAACAAACAAAAGGAGTTCCCATTCATTTTTTAAAATGGAGACTAATGACAGGTCTGAGGATAACAAGGCTGTGGGTGTTGTGAATTGGCAACCTGTCATCAGTACAACCACTTTGTACTGTAACAAACTAAAGACACACACACAGGTGTAATGGAAGAAAGATGAGTCTTGAGATTAAAACACAATACATGGAATTTTTGCTTGGGGTAAAAGCTATATAGAATAATTACAAGTTAGTTCCTCCAAAAGAAAAACAGATACTATTCATCTAATATTTTTAATCAGTTTGAAAGAAACTTTTTATTCCAGTGGAAACCAACTAAAAAGCTGTTTTATTTTCTCACTGAAATTCAGCTGAACACAGTGATAGCTGCTGTATAAATACACTAATAAGATGACATTTTGGTGAATAATGCAAAATGAAATTGAAAAAAAGAAAGCCACCACCATCACTCCCCCCTGCAAAAAAAAAAGTGGTCTGCAGATAACTCATTAACATATTTAAATAAGGGCTTTGAAAAAAGTGTCATACTTGGGGATTTTTCCTCCCAAACTATGGGATTAATTATGGACATATAAATTGCTTGATTTGTCCCAGACAAAGAGTTTCTAAGAAGATCAGTTTATTATTCAAAACATTAATGGTGTGTGTGTCAAGGGTGAAATCCTTCAGATGTAGTTCATGAATCTACTAGCTGCACCCTTTCCCCACAGTAAAATCAGAGCTGCTGGGGCTTGCCACTGCTTCAGTCCCACCGCTGCTCCTGCAGGCTGGCTGCTGGTCAGCTGTTGGGCGGCCCTGGGGCTAGCCACCAGTCATCTGTTCAGAGGCAGCTCTGGGGCTGACAGCTGCTCCATCCCTGTCCCAGAAGTCATGGAGGTGCCAGAGAGTCATGGAATCCATGAGCTCTGTGACCAAATCATATCCTTAACCATGACACATCATAAATCCCTATGGCTGAGGGGTTCCTTTACATTTGAGGCCATGCATGTCCCCACAAATGGGACAGGAATTTCATAAGTATGTCAGCTTTTGAGTTTCCTCTTCACACATTTGAAGGTCAAATACTCATTTAAACTCTCTGAAGTTGACAATGTCAATATTGCACCACAAAAATATCTGGATGAAAAAAAAGTTGACGACTGTGTTTGTTCCATATATTCCATTGTACTAAGTCGTTAAAGCTTAAGAAGAAAGTCAAGAACTAAAAATCTCCAGTAATCTTTAGCAAACCCATGTAATTTGAAGGCACTGTCATAGTACGAATTGAATCTGGCCTGCTACTATAGAAGTCTTAAATTCCAGTTGGTTTCCAAACATTTTATTGGTTAATGTATACATACACTGCACAAGTGGCTGCATGATATTTACAGGATTAGAGATGAGTAGTGGCAGAGTTTTTGCATACAGAATATGTAAATTACTCTAGCTACTTTAATTTCATATTATACCAAGTGTCAAGAATTTGTCAGTTGAGAAAACAATAAGATAGTAAAGAACAACATTTATGTCCCAACTCAGGAAAGCATGTACTTAAGCATATACATGCTGAATAGTGATGGATTTAAGCATGTATTTAAGAACTGTCCAAAATCAGCACTTGGTACATAGGAGGCCTGATTCAAATCGTATTGAAGTAAATGGAAAAATTTCCATGGACAGCAATGGGCTTTAGGTCAGAACCAGGGAAAGCAAAATGTAATAACTAACTGGAATTTTTAAAAAATGTTGAAAATGATCAACAAGACAGCTGACAAGACAAAAGCAATAGAAGCATTATGTTAATATTTTAATCTGTACATAGACCATTTCCCCCAAAGTTACATTTTATTTAAATTAATGTTTTCTTGCAAAATATTCATTTAATTTCTTTTCAAACATTTTTTATAAAGGCAAAAATAAAAATTTTATTTTGGCAAAATGTTCTGAAGTTGACACTGGCAGTATTGAGTTAGTTAAAAATAGACTGCATTTTCTAAATATATTTCTTAAGAATATCTTTTAAGTATCATAAAAATACAATATGAATTTTTATTTTATGAATTTTCAACAAACATGAAGCTCAATCCATTTTTTTTTTAAAAAACCCATTATTTGAATGCAGCAAACAAAACAGAAGTAAAAAGTCTTGCAAAACACTGCAAAGTATTTGTGAATCACTCCTCTCTTAGAGCTGGACTCAACTAAAAATTACACAATACTGTCCGATTTTTGCATGCCTCACTCTGAAAATGTACACATACGAAGCAACAGTAATTAATTTAAATTCATTTTCTTCACCCTGTACCCAAGCACATCATCAGACTTGAAAGTTTTGACAAAATTAAGCACCAGTTGAATTTACATACAAAATTAGCAAGTGCCACATTGCATTATTTCTGTTGTTTCCAGCATAATACAATACATCACATATTGCTTTTTAATTAAAACAATTATTAAAGAGAAAATATATATATATTTACTAGTAAAATGACACATTCTATTAACATTTTATTGCTCACTTCATATGTTTTAATCAACATTTCTTTTACCTCCCAGTTCTCTTAATTTAAGAAAAAAATATTGTATTACCATCTTGTTACTTACTGATGGGGACAGTGCTATTTTCAATGTTAACACACTGGGCACTAATATTTGAAATTAATTACATGGGATTAGCAGCTGAGTGGCATAATTTTGTTCTTTATGTGCAAAGATGGTGGTTACTAATACTTAGAAATTCAAGCTAAGAGTCCTTTGCTCTTTCTTATTTAAAGAGCACAGGAGAGTGATCAATTTTGCCAAAAAAAAAAAAAAAGAGAATTCTTAGTAAACTTCTCACTTGAGTTAACTTTACCCTAATGCCACGATGTGCTTCCAAGATTATTTGATTTACATTTTCTGAAGAGGCTTTACAATATTCATCTGAATTTAAGGGTGAAGCAATAACATTTTGTAATGTCTTTGTAAGCAGCTTTTTTTTTAAAATGAACTTAGCCCTTGGATAAAAAAAAATCTAAAATATCTTGTTTCTAAAAATACGTCAGTATTTTACAGAGTATATTAAAAGTGCCATTTATTTATATAAAAAGTCTGAACTAAAACAATGTCAAACTAAAATGATTTGTAATGTATTTGTTTTTCATAGAAAATCCCTCTATTATTCTCTGAATTTGTTTCTGAAAAATTATGTGATCAGCTGATGAGTATCTTCAGAGAAGCTGGTGTAATGAAGACATTCTTTCTTCCATGCTCTGGCATCAGATGGTTGTTGCTTTGTATCTTATGTCAATGTTCAGTTACTGCTTTGGCTGGTACGAATTAAAACAAAATGCAGTTAAATACTGTAGTGTATGCTGATGCCAACCAGTATACATTTTCAAGGGAAAAAATACCATGTTTTTGTATTACTGCTCTCAGTAAGATAATAAACAGATATTTAAAATAGTAGGAACAATTACTTGATGCCATTGAAATTCTGGGAAGAGTAGAGAAAATGTCCACTGAACTAGAAGAATCATCATATCCCTAATGTAATGGCTAAAATTACTAGATTCTTTCCTCAACTGTGTCCCTTACAGAGAATGTAAACTTCAGATGTGAGTTTTTGTAGTAGCTCCCTAATACAAGTTAATTGTTGGTATCTGAGGACAGTACTTTTATTTTTTTAATTCTTTTGAGAAGTTCAAGGTCAGATTCTGATACTCTTACTCAAGGAAAAACACCTCACTCCATGTGTAGTCTGGTTTGACTTAAATGGGTCTGCTAGAAGAGTCAGATGTCACTCAGTTTGAGCAAGGGTGGTGGAATCAGGCCCTCCAAATCAGAAAGTGAACTAAGGAAACATTAGTCCACTTCTATCAGGTTTCCCTGCTGCTCTGGGTGATGTCAGAACAACTTTACAGCTGTCAATCTATCATTTGCGATATGCCTGGCCGAAGGCAAGTCACCTTTCACAGCCTTAAGGTCCAGTACTGCAACCACTTTGAACAGAACTCCTACTGACAGAAACTGACGTGTGCAGTACTGAGCCTTTCTAGAGCTTTTCTAAGTATGGAGATTTCTTAACTTTGAGAAGCACTGATCTCAAAAGTACTCCAAAAACAAAACCACGGTACCAAGGGACTAACTCTTTTTAAGGTGTTCAAATCACTGTATGAGAGAAAATTAGCCCATCTGAAAGCAGAAAGACAAGAATGAATTAAAAGTAAATTCTGGAGGTAGAGTGGCTGCCAAATCAGGACACTGTAAGTATTATGATATATTTAACTATTGTTAAGTATTTTCCATTTTAAGTATCGGGAATAATGCAAATGCCATTGAAACGGGGCAGTAAATGTTCATTTTTAATGGTGGTGCAATAAATGTCCTTTTAAAAATGATGCCCACTATACTTGCAGGTAAGAACTTACCTAAATGAAGGGCAATATAATATAATAATTTAATGGAAAAACATTGAATGCATGGGATCAATCAAACAAACTAATATAAAATTAATTACACCAGGCCAAATTTTCAGCTTGTCTCAAACTAATGTCTAATTTTAGTTTCTGCAAAGATGCACCTGTAATTGTTTGTCCTCACAAAATTGCATGCAGATCCAAAATTGCCTATTTAGAAGGGTTCCCATTTTTGCTGGTACAGTGTGCAACTTTGCAGGTGAAAACACATGCACACATTTTCAATAGTGGAAACTGTTGCTGAAAATGTGGCCCCAAATTTGCCAACAACATTGACATTTAGTTTTTCTTTCACCACACTAAGATGATCAAACATAACCTTTACTTATTTTTAACCTACAACAATCACTTTAAAGGTTCTTGCTAGCTCATGTGTTAATTTGTAAGTAGCAATATTTACTAGTATGAGAACAGAATCTTCTGATCACTGAAAGCTGCATGCATGCATGCATTAATTTGGAAAAATTTACATTATTGTAGTAAAAAAGCGTTAGTTTTTTACAAAGTTAAAGCAAAGATGTAAATGGCAAATTAGACGTGCCTAGGAGAAGTTAGTTCTTACTTTTAAGGTGTTTAGACAAATGTGTAGTGAAATCCATTGCTTAAGGGGGAGTGAGGTGGCTGTGGTACAGAAGGTGAAGGTGCTTTAGATGGGTAGGTCAACTGATGAGCTAGAAGGGATCACACACAGGAATTAGGCAGCATAATTAAACATATATATTGCAACAGAGCCACCTTAACTATTACTACATAAGCAGGAAACACTGCACCAGATGCAATGGGGTATTAAAATTATTTTTGTTACATGGAAAACACTATTTATCAACATTTCCACCTGCTGTTTCTGTATCATTCAGTCATATTAAAAACAGCAATGGTTTATTTCCACAACACACTTAAAACCCAGATTAATAATGACGCTCATTGGAACAATATGGCAAAGAATACTGATTTACACCAGTCAAACTCTGTATGCAAAATCTGAAATCCCAGGATAGCATTGATACTGTACTTGTTAGTTCAGTTTCATGATTTGATTGAGGTTACACTGGTATAAATGAGCAGAAAGCAGGAAGATGTACAGCAAATATGAAGGTGAAGAAATACTTCACAGCAAAATAAATTTAATTTATTGCTCAAGTAATAAATTACATGAAAAGTTAAATGCATTTTCAAGGCCTCAGACTGAGACATCCTCAGTACAAGTATAACCTGTGCTCATTCCTAAAATATAAGGCTTTTTCTCTATATGATGCACAGAAATGGTGCTATACTAGAGGACATGAAATCCTGATTTCTTGGCATAATATTAGATTCAAGTGATTTCTATGCTAACCTCTGCCTTTACAATTTGGGAGGGACAAGGGTGCAGGTCAGTTCAAATGGCTATTTGAGAAGTGGCTTTTTGATACTTTATCTCATAGATTTTGTCCCATGATTTATAGATAGACGAGAGATTCATTTTCAGGAGGGGGGAACCTTGCAGGTGAAGGTTGTGGTTTGTGTGGGTAGCATCAGCTCACATTTTCTATTACCATTTATTATTTTATAGCATTCTAGAGTATGCTAGGTGCATCACAAAAAGCGTAACTTTGAAAAATTTCAGAAACAAACCTTACAGTAAAATTATATAAGATAGTCCTTATACCAAATCTAGGCCTTTAGGGTGTGATTTTCAGAAGTGCTCAGCATGGGCCTAACTCTGTTCCCATGGGAATTTTACCATTGACATCCCTGGGACAAGATTAGGCACTGAGAATCTCTGAAAATCCCACCCTTAAATTCAGACTTAGAAAATAGAACAATCATGAATAGATACCCAAACGTACAAAGAAGTAATAAAAATCCTGTGGTGCTCTTTTTTACTGGTCTTGTTCGATCAGACAACATCAAATCCTGATGTTCAAACGCCTAAATCATTTTCTATAGTGAAAGAATATATTGTCTCTACTTTCTCTATTGCTTTTTAGTTTTTAATTCATTAACATTAGCTCTGGATAAAGGTCTAGTAAAGGTGGAACCATAGTAATCATAGCTATGGAAGAGGAACATTCTGATCCCCATCATGTGGATGCAGGAGTCAACTTATGTGGGTCTCCTTACAGGATTTGGACCTTAAGACGAAGAAAGAAGGAAAGAAAGAAAGAAAGAAAGAAAGAAAGAAAGAAAGAAAGAAAAAAAAAATTCTCCAAAACCAGATCTAAACTATCAATAGTTGAAATAAGTTTTTCAAGCTGCATTTAAGATGTTCTAGGGAATATATACAATAAATGTTTGTGGGAATTTTGTTTTTCTGAATTTCTAGTAATTTTGGGTTGGCACCCATTTAAGCCCTACTTTTCCACTGGAACTTTAGAATATAAATAATCATAGATTGATATAAAAGTAAAACTGTAATAATAAAAATGTAACAGCTATTTTTAATGGGCTATGCATTTTATCTCCAGAGATCTTATGATTTAGTGCATTTACAATGTGTACCCCCTTCAACACACGCACTCATTCTTCTCAGATGGAGGGAAAATGTGCCATGGTTCCGACATCCTTACTAACTGGTAAGCAATTTTCCCCATTCATGGAAATGGAGACTTTAGGTCTTTATATTCACTTTTCAGTGTTTGTTTCTTTTAACAGAATGGCCCTTTTATTGCCATACATCCAGGTGCTGCCTTTCCTCCTCAATGAATCATCCTATTCTCCCAAATCAGTTGCCATGAAGACATCTTTCCTGCAGTAAAGAGCATGTAATGTATAGCTTCCTCTTAAATTACCCACAAAATCTCTCCAAAGTTTCAAAACACATAACTACCAAAATATCATTTTCCCCCCTAAAAAAATCAGCCTCCCCTCAGGGTTTATTGCCACTGTGACTCTGAATACTTAGCCACATTCAATAAAAGGAAATAGTGTGTGTTTCTATTAATATTATATGTCCGGTGATTGAAATCATCTATCTTAAATGCTGAGATCTCTAGGGCTTGTGTGGCAAGTGCCATTCACACTGATAATTTCAGATGAGAAATGCATTTCCCTGTCTACATTAGGGTTGAAATAATTTCAATTATTCCAATTCTCCACAGGAAGAGCGAGCAGGGCCAATTACAAATGAGTAGTCAGACACTTGTAACAACCATTAACATGTTCACTGTCCTATTTGATACAGATCTGTTGACATTTTCGAAGTTAACAAATATTTCAAATGTAATGAAACCAAGAGTGCATTTCTCATTTTCAGCAATGACACACACTATAAAGAAGCCACAGTCACTACCCAGCAAAGAGGATCCTTGCCTGCTTGGTCTGTTCTGATCACTAAACCTGCTCATGAGACAGGAACATAAAGTGAGCCAATTTCGTAATATCTCCTTCAGCACTAAAAGGTCACAGTAGTGATTATAAGTAAATAGGTGATTTAATAGGTGAAGGTGGTTTTCTGTTATCCCAGTCTCTGAACCCCTTTAATTTCTCATTAAAAAAAAAAAAAAAAAAAAAGCTCTTCTACCCTGACATTTTTCTTGTTTAGTTTCAGCTCAATTAATTTATTTACCTTTTTTTTTTTAAAAGCAATTTACAGAGAGTTTAACAAGCATCTGATGGGTTACTTGAAAGTTTCAAATACTGTGTCATTTGGAAAAGTTCAGCAGCAACAGTGTCTGTCAATGTCCCAAATAAATGACAGTGCTATGTTTCCCTTTAATCAATTTCTCTCTGCATATATTACATTCACAGGAACTATTTTGTCACCTTAAAAGGTAAAGTATGGTCATTTAGGCTATTCAGTAATGGCAGTATCAGAGTTTCCAGTGTCCTGGGATTAAAATCTTAAATATAGTGGGCTAGATTTATCAGTGCCACCTATAGTAGCAACAGGCTTCTAGCTTTGAGTTTCATAATCATAATCAGAGAGGTATTTCCCTCTTTCCATGTCAGGCCATATTTTCAAAGCCAGTCCTCAAGCCACTCTAGTTTGGTACCTGTAGACCTTAATATCTGTTTGATTTTCATTTTAAAATTTTAAACTAGAATTATATCATAGTAGCAACACTGTATACAGTGCAGCTCAGCAGAGAATCATACAGACTCTTAAAGTAGTTAGCAATAAGAGTAAGAACACATTTGCTACTGCCACTGTTTTGGAAATAAGTGAGCGTTACCTGCTACCTCCTTGCTCCGCTGAGAGGCTTCAGAAGCCAAAGCGTATGATATGGTAATGATGCGTTCCTGCTCCTGCAGTTGTGAATCTAAATCAACTGAGTTGTGTTTGTCCTGAGCCACAGCAGGCTGTAGGTTGTGCATACTAGTGGGAAAGTGAAAACAACATTAACATTTACAAGCATGCAGAAAATCCATGGTAAGGCACAGAACAAAGCTTGGTTTCATACCCCAGCTATCACACTCCAGACTTTTGTAAACTGCTTTATGAAACAGTCAATTAGATACACTGACAATGCAGTGACTACCGTATATACCACAAACAAATAATGTAGCCATTATATCTTCAGCAATAACTCATGCACAGGCTCAAATACATCTTAAAGTCCTTTGCTGAAAATAGGCTTGTTTACATGAAAGCAATATGAAAAATTAATGGCTTTTCTTTGAAGTTAGTGAGAATACTTGTTAGCACTAAGAGAAAGAGGCACAACCTAGTGATCTTCAGGTGGCATCACTTCAAACAGATTATAAACTACAGGGCAGACACTTGAGCAAATCCCAGAGATGATTGAACCTAGTGATACTGTGAACAAAAAGAACTCTCAGCCATGCTTTTAGCGGTTTCCATAGTTTCATACAAACTCAGTGGAAATTCTAGGCTTCAGAATGACATTTATGGTTATTCTGTGTGCTGATTATGTTGTTGTGTGGGGCTTGTGTTGTGCTAGGAGAGTTGTGTGGATTTGTACGGGTGGCGAATGAATGGCGTGTGGTATTGTATGTGTTTGGGTTATTGTGTATCCTGGGTGTGTTGCTGTTTGGGTGGTTGTGCTGATTTGTCTCTAGGTGGGATTGAGTTGGGAGATTTGTGCAGGTGGCAAATGAAGGGTGTGTTCTATAGTGAGGGATAATGTGGTTTTGTACTTTTTATATGCACTGAGTGTTGTGTGGATGGGGAAAGAGGCGTACATGATGCTGTGATGGGGTTATTGTGTAATCTGGTTGGGTTGTTGTGTTGATTTGTGTCTGGGTGGTTGTGCTGGGAGATCTGTGTAGGTGGCAGTTGGGCCAATTAATCCACCATCTGTGCAGTCTCCCTCATATTAGCAGAAGAATAAGGGTAGCAATTGATTGAGTTACCTCTGATATCACAATGGTTCAGGACTCTAGGCATGGCATAGATACATGCCTTACTATAGCTGAGCAGCGCACAAGTGGAATTCATAAAGTCAAAGTGGCTGAGAATTTAAAAATTGGACAGTAACAGACTGCAAACACCAGTGATGATTCAACCTGATGACATTCTGAACAGAGAGAGCTCTCAACCATGCTTGAAGTAGTTTCCAGCACTTTACACTTCCTGTACAGACATTTTAAAGCTTCAGAGTGACACACACAGTGATGTTCCTGGAATCTCATAGATAATCCTTCCTCCTGTATTGTTTGAATATCCATATCCCTCTCTGAGTAATAAGTGTATATCACATCTGTATAGTTTCCATAAAAGGTACATAATACATTATACTTTGGCTTAATGATCAGCATTAGATCTGAAACAGTCTGTGGATTAGAGTTGTTTGAGATTTTAAAAAAAGAGACTATAAAAATAATCTGACCTAGACCTGGTAAGAATAGTCTTTATCTTTTCTGCTTTACGGTGTCTTGCTGCTAATTCTTCTGAACTGAGGGGTTCTTCAGGCTCCAGATCAACATAGCGCTCTGGAATTGCAACCTTTTCAGGTTTTGACAACTATGGAAAAAAGAGAGAAAATGTCATTTCTAATACCTAGGACTTAAAAAACTCAAAGGTATGGTTATTCCCCTCTAAATATAGTAATCCAAAAGAGAATTATATGGGAACTTTGACTGGAGTGCAATATGCGTCTTCACAGCCCTGCATGTCTCCCTGATTCTAAACATTCCTTTTGAACTTGAACTAATAATGCCTGCTAACAATTTTTTCTCTCTTGACTTTTTCTTTCCTTTTGGGAAGTAGGTCATCGGTGTGGAGCTGTGACAGGAAATTGAGATTGTGGGAGGAGTCAGGATTAATACAGGTTCTTTCTGCAGCTCATTCTGTCAGGCAGCGGAGCCCAGAGTAGAACTATCCGGCTTAAAGTTGCTGTATAAGGTATAGAGAGGAGGCCAAAGCTGAGATCCTCTTGATGCCCTCTGATACAAAACAGATATAACCTAAAGTTTGAATGCTTATCTTTTACAGTGTCTGGGGCTGACCACTTTTCCTTGTGAACAGCACAGAAAGAAAAGCTTGGAGTTTTTGGTTTTTTTAAATGATAATTTGACACCTTGGGAGTCTCAAAATTTGGCACAGGGTCAATTTGACACAGACATACACTTTGTGTGATTAATACTACACATATTGTGTAAATATAATAAAGCAGATTACAAATTTTAATTAGGGCGTTGTACAACAGCTGGCAATACATCTAGCAATTTTAACTTGGACAAATTTCCTGCTTGAAGAATTCAGATCTGAATGAGACACATTCATAAGATATTGAACAAGCCAGCAAGCAGCATATTTACAAATGCACTTTGGTAGCCAACACTGATTAAACAAAACAAAGTGCTTGTGAAAAACACAAATGAATAATTTAAGAGTAAAGCAAAAATGAAGAAAAGAATGGAATTCCTCCTCCTCTTTTGATTGCCAGCTGAAACATATCTGGAGGACTGAATGATTTAGAGTTTTGGGTAAAGAGATCCCAAGCCTTTTACTTTTAGATCATTCCAACCAATTCAATCCAACCCAATTCAGTTGCCTATAAGAAATGACCTGATTTTGCCCCGAGTGGGCACCTCTAGCTACTGGTGTAAGTGTACATTAGATGCGACCACAACTCCAAATAACATAGTACAGAAATCACATTATTCAGAACTCAAAACTTTGGAATCAAAATATCTGACCCTAATCTTCCTTTGGTCATAATCTTAATGAGTACCCCACAAGTTCTATTCCTCCAACCTCAATCAGCCATAGACGTCTGCCTCCTGAGACTTCCCTTTTTCCATCAGACTAACATACTTTCTAACACAATTTAATTCAGAGTTCCGTAGGTACACTGCTAAGGTATCTCTACTAAGGCCAGACCAGCTCATCTGGTCTCTTTGCACTGACTCAGGCAGACAGGCCAGACACTGCATGGTGTAAAACAAAGAAAAAGTCAACTAAGTGTGAACAGCAAGTCAGTTGGACAGAGAGACAGAACTGTGTGACTGAGTTTTCTTAAAGGGTGTGGGGGAGCCTGAGGCTAGGAAGCAATAGGTGACATGGAAAGGGTCTGATGAGGTCACAAGGGAAAGAAGTTCTTAATCCAGATCCTCATCTCTGCAGAAATACATGTGTGCCACTGGAATGATGCAAAGTGATCAGAGACTTGAATTAAAGGGACAGCTGAGGATTCCCATAGCATGGGGGATTCTTCAATTGGCATAACGCCAACACAGAGGGTGCTATGCTAGCCTCTTACAATATCCCTCCCAGCACAGGAGCACTCCTGGAGCCAGAGAGGATGAGGCTAGAACCCAATGCACTTCAGAAATCTGACAAGCATAGTAGCCCCCAGGAGGCCAGAGCATCTTTGGGTTGTTCTAACTTATACCAGGAGCCAGTCCCAGGACAGGAGAAGGCAGAAACGTGGTTTAGTGCAGAGAACTGAACCCCTAGTCTCTACATTACAACTTGCACTTTTAGCAGGAATCTCATCAGAAGGGCCATGAATCTAATCTGCATGGAGAATAAGGTGCCCCTTCAGATATCTAGATTTGGTCCCACTTATTTTTAAAAAAAAAAGATGAACTTTGATAATCATAGACTATGTATCTAACACAAAACTGATCAGATATGCATATAACGAATTACAGGGGAAAATCATTAAAGAGAACAAAAAGTCTGATCAAACAGGGCACAGCTGTTGGCACTGTCAACAGAGATGAGCCTCCAGCTCTGCTGCTTCCCATCCATCCTGGTTATTCTAGTTCACATTTAGTCCTGCTAGTTTCCAAAGGCCTGCATGAGGGGAGCTGTACTGCGATGCACCTTCCAGGGACTACAGGAGTCGGGCTTCATTCTTGTGGAATTTAAGAAGGGGAGCTGGCTAGCGCACAGGATTCCAATGAGTCAGGGTAGAGCTGAGCAAGTTTATAAGGATAGGGAGTGACAGGGCATCCCTTCCCCGACTACTGAAATCCACAAGTGGTGTGTTCCTCATTGCAAATGTACAAAGATTGAAGTACTGATCCAATATCAATTGAACTCTGTCAACAAAGACTCCAGTATCAAGGTATCAATGTATAACAACTTCCTGATTCCACAGGCAAGATTTGTTAAGGATCTTACTGACTTTTCACTGCATCTGGTGCACTAGATGCCTCAATAGCAACTGTGTGGGTGAAACCAGACAATCACTATGCTCTAATGAACTCTCACAAGAAAATGATAAAAGACAAAACTGTGGGTGAATATTTTTCACAAAGTGATCACTCTGTATCTGACTTATGAGTCCTCATCCTCAAAGGAAACCTGCACAATACTTTCAAAAGACAACCTTGGGATCTTAAATTCATAACTCTGCTAGACACTAAAAATCATGGACTGAATACAGACACTGGATTTATGGCTTATTACAACTGCTCCTCTCATTTCCTTTCCTCCCTATTACTGGAGGGATGTTAACAGGCCACTTCACATTGAATGGTCCCTCGAAATATGTGTTAAATACTTATGCTTAACAGTCTGTCCCCTTCCACCTTGTATTTCGCTGTGACGCTGAGTAAGTTTCCCAGACCTGAAGAAGAGCTCTGTGTGAACTCAAAAGCTTCTCTCTCTCACCAACAGAAATTGGCCCAATAAAATATATTTCCTCACCCACCTTGTGACTGACACAGCTACAACACTGCATTCTATACAAACACTCAGATTCTTTCATTTCCCTTTTCACAGAACACTATGTTATACTGCCTCTGAGCCACCAGATGGCTCTATAGCATTTCAAACCAATGCTTTACTGAGTTAGGAAAGCTGCTGACAAAATCCAGACTCAAAATCATTGATTTATTATACTTTTCATATAGCCTATAGTAAAGACAAGTTTTATCTTTCCTGGCTAGTATAAAGAGACATTAACTCTTCTGTTCTGTGTGGTGCCAGTTCACATTAACCATGAGTCACAATGGGATCGCTTCCTTGAGCTAGCCTTTTCTTCTATTGCTTTCCCCACTTCCTATTTTAAATTAGCCTTTAGTATCTAACCCTTTCAGTTCTGATCTCAAATCTGTATATGCATTACATAATTTGCTATTTCTCTACTAAAAGTTTTGTACATTTTTTTACAGCACAGAGCTAAACATTTCCTCTCTAATAAGGCCAAATACTCATTCGATCCTATACTCTGAAAGTGAGATATGTACAGCACATGGCCATCAGACTAGTTCTTAGTTGTTTATAAAATTCTCTATTAAACTGGAACTTTTAGGCCAACTCTTGAAAAACAGGAAGTTGAGAGATGAATTACCTAAAACTTAGAAAAACTGAAAGACTAAAGAATTTTGGACACACTATATGGAACAATATGCCACTACCATTACCTCTCTGCTGATATCTAAGTCATAATCTTGAGGTTCCAGGTCCGTCTCTGTCACTAGTACAGGTTGAATTGTTAACCAGTCATTTTCATTTTTCTCTTCTCCACGTATTGCTCTCTCAAGTAATTGCAAATCAAATTCTTGTTCTCGTTTCCACTGGTAACAGATACAAAACAATTAATGGTGCATACCAATAAATAGATCTCCTAGAAATGTATATATGGGGATTGCCTCTACTATTAGGTTGCTGAAAGAGTCCATGAAGTTATACTCTTAAATAACTGATACACAGAAAACATGACTGTCATGCAAAAAATGTTTGTTGGAAATCCCTTATTAGTCTTACATTTGATTTCTAGCTGTGCTACAAGATTTTACTATTGTCTTTTGCATGTTGTAAAAAACTGTTGATCAGTATTAAGCGCTAATAAGTATATCTGACTGTGCATAAGACCATTAATAAGAAGTAAGTACTTCACACACACATATTAAAGGGACCACAGACAGACTGTTTCGGTTTCAATAATCTTAGAGAATAGAATACTCAACATTAGACATTCTTACCAATTGATAAATATATATCTTATAATTTAGGATGGTTTTGCAGGGTGGACATTAACACAACAGTCTGAAAATTACACTAGTTCTTATTCAGATTTCTTCAGAAGTGCTCAGTGACTATTACTACTAATACTCCACAGATACATAAATTAATTGAAATTATAGTCCTAATATTAAATTCCATTGGATCTGGAAATATTTAAAATATCCTCAAAGGCATCTTAATAAGAAGACATAGGGAAAAAGATTGTTTCATTCTCCTTATAAGATCAACCAAAATTTACAAGCTACTGGTTATCATTAAAAAAATAAAAATCTCACAATAACATCTTACCAAAAGAAGAACTGTCTTTACTAGGCAACTTTTAGCTATCATAGAATCATGGCAGATTTGAATTAAGCAGCATGTTTTGGGAGTTCAAAGTTGAAATTATGACAGAATGCCACTTCCCCTCCTCAGCTAGGCATATGTAAAAATTAATAAACTCATATACCTAAAAGATTTTACAGATGTAGTTATGTTCTCATCAAATGCCACAAATGGCTAACGTGGTGGCAAGGTCGTATTCATATTAGTGAAGCCCTGGAATTTTACCTTGCAAAGCTGAAAACTGAAAGGATCATATGCCCTCAACATGCAAATTAGTGTTTATATTCTGAACAAGAAAAGCACTCCTCCAGTATTTGACAAGGTAGAAAGCACAATATGTTGCTATATGTTTCACATATCTGCTTTTCTTAAATCTCTCTCCAATAATTTATACTGCAAAAGAATAAGTACAGTAACTTTTGGCTGATTTTAATAAAGCTTTCAGCCACTTTGACTCCACTAGGTGACATATATTTTAAAAAAATCTGATTTAAGCCTATTCATGCACAAGCTCTCAATATTCACTCAAAAATATGTAGTTTATATATATATATATTCAAAATGTTATTTAATTATAAGACAGTTGAAGCTCATGTAAAAAATTAAGAATTCCCTTTTTAGAATTGAAAGGGAAAAATATGTTTTCTTACACACTTAGAGCGCAAGATGTAGTCTTCTACTCATATTCAAACCAGGCCTGATTGCCATAATATATTTTATACACACACAGTATTAATTTCAAGATATTGTTATATTGGTAAGAAAAACATCAAACCATTATTACGTAGCAATATGTTTATTGGCTTTGATGTTGAGACATTAAAAAGGCATTTTATATAACAAATAAAATCAATGGACTATGCTCAATATTTAAAATGTCATACTACACTTGAGAGGTGACCAATTTAAAAAAAATCAGTGCATTATATTAAAATTAGTTACACATACAATGTATGTTTAAAACAGAATGTTACATACTGTGCAGCAATTAAACTAATTACATATTTAACTATTTACCATTTTGGCTGCTAAATAATTGTAAGGCTGTAAACAAGCAACTGTGCTATCAAACATGCTTTTGTGTGTTGGAGCCCTCTCTAGATACAGAAAGAGATCTCTATGAAACATATCCATAGCTAAAGGAGATCATTTTAATTCCTTATAGCAAGAAACAAGATGGCACACAAATTTGTAGATAAAATATTCATTAAAATTGTTAATAAGGAGTGTTATGAAATGTTTAAATTAGAAGTGTGTATGTATGTTAGAGTTATACATTAAAAGTTCAGGTTTAGTTTTGCTAATTAAAATATGAAAATGGCAGTGATAGCAAAGTTTTACATTTCCTAAATGTTATAATACATTATCTTTCAGTAAATTTGCAATTGCAAAATGCAGGCCAGAATAGACTGTCTCTAAGCAGTGCACCTATATTTATTTATTTGATGAAGTAAACAAGGATAATTGGTTGTAAATTAGTGTTTCTGAAGGATTCTTCAAAAATGGGAATAAGAAATTGAGTAATATCAAGAGATTTAGAAATGCTAATAATTGGCACACAGCTATTAAAATGCAATTAAGCCTGGTAAAAATTGAGTAGTCTAGTTAGAAATTATTTTAAAATAATTAGAAACTTTTTAAGCAAAAGAAGGAATTAGGTATGACAAGTGACAATTCTAAAGCAAGAGATCTTGTGCTATGAATTAGGTAAATAAGGTGATCATTCTAAGGCTCTAGTGGACCAAAAGAAAAAATAAATTAAAAAAGGAAGGCTAGCATTACAGTGGCTGTAACATTTACAGTACATCCTTCATTTGATACCATAACGTGTTCAGATAACATCACCAATTAGAATTGCTTTGGTTAGGGTCCAAAATGTATCATTAAAAACCTATGTTCGGTACAGCTTTTATTCTCAGAAACAAAAAAAACCCTCTTCTTCAGCAACGGAACGTTGAGCCTTATTAGTATATTCCACATTTGAGCTTTAAAGCATAATTTATAGTAATTAAAAACATCAACTGTTGCATAAACTTCTATTAAATAGGATTAGATTTTAAAGCTGATTATCAGTTTGTTTATATTTTGTCAATACCCCATGGGAAAAAAAATTTAATTTGATATAGCCGTATATATCTCCTAAACTAGTTATAAAGGTTTATTTTAAACACACTCTATAAGAACATTCTAAAAGGCTTATACTGTCATGAGCAATCTGAAAGGTGTACAAACTTCATTATGCTTTCTAAATACAGTTCCAATCAAGAAAAACAATTCCTGTCTCTGAAGTCATTTCAATATATTCTCTTGTCTTCTTGGCACATTGTTCTCTGACCAACTTACCTGCACAATCAGCTACATCGACTGCAATTATTTGTAATAAAAAACTAGTAATTTTGTATTCACACTCTTGAAACTGGTATTATACCGTATAACACTATAATATATTTAAACTAGAAGCATCATGCACGCTCAGGTGAATATGCTTCTAAGAAAAACTACAAATCATATTTTTAGTTTAGTCCTTTTAAAGCATGTCTAACATACTGAGGCTATGTCTGCAGAAACGGGCCGGATTAAAGACCGAGATGAAACAGATTGTCTTTCTCCTTGACTAAGAGTTCTCTTGCGTTCACGAACTAATGCCTTCTGATGTCGCTTCATTCTTTCTAGCTGTTCCTCAGCACTCATCTTGCCTCTTTGGTGGTCTCCAGAGTATAAGCGTTCCAAGGCACTCTTTGGTCTCTCCTGTTAAAAGTGACAAGGAATACAAAACATATGTTGTAATTAATACTTTATAAGTAGTATAGTAAAAAATATTAACTCTTTCCTCTACTTTCTCAGTGTAAATGAGCAGATTTTACCCTATTGCCTTCTAAACTATTTTGCACATTTTCAACTCTGCAATTTCTACTAAGGTAATTAAAAACACTATAATATTAACCCTAGGTCCAGAGCCTTCCTTTGTGAATCTGTAGCAAGTTCAGTGAGTGACTCGTTCCATCTCTGTCTCTTCTTCCTTGTATTAATCCCATCAAATGAGGTCTGCTCTATAAGCGTTCTCCCTCTGAAGTACTCTGTTCAATGCCATATCCTCTATCACACCACATGCTTATATGTCTTCCTTTATGACATCCCACCACTTCTTCTTGGGTCAGCTTCTGTATCTCTTTCCTTCAATCTTGATCTGTCGGACTTTCTTACCCACGTAGTTATCAGGACTGTGCTCTACATGACCAAATTATCTGAGCCTGTACTCCCTAATTTTTTCATTTATGGTATTATTTCTGTCTCTAGGTATGCCCAATCAGTTTAGCAATGTGATAGATAAGATGCTTTAATATGACAGGTTAAAAAAAAACAAAAACCCTTTTTATACAGTTTTCCATCCCGTGGGTGCTACCAGAATCAGCTCCTATTATGCAAAATACATCTGCACTCAGCATATTGTCTATAGAGATCCAGACACTTGTCACCAAAATGTTTATTTAAAGTTACCTTGGAGCTATCTCTTCGAAATGTTGCATATGATGAAATGGTGGATGTCTGGTGCAGTCTGGAAGTTGATCCAGATAATCCTTTACAAAGTAAACAAAGCAATGCTTCAGAGACAGATAACAGGTGGGTGTTTTAAAAATAATTTTACATTTTCTATTGTATATTTTTATTACTATTGTAGTTCACGTCTCAAAATTTTAAGCCAGGTAGGACAGTAATGGAATATAGGGACTTTCACTTCTAGGTCATTGGTCAAAATTATTCCATTTTCATAATCATTTCACCATGGTTCATAGTGACCAAAATTCAGTACCATCTGAAGACAGTTTGGAAGCCTTTGTAAAATGAGAAGTTTGTGGCCTCTGTCCTGTAGCAAGTATTAATATAACTAAACCTAACAGCAAAACTGACTCTAAGTGGTACTTGGAGTCAGAACAGAGGATCAAGGATTTAATGGGGATAAAAACTGCATTGCCCCCGCTCTTTACTCTAAAATGGTTCCAGGACTGATGAACATTGTGAAGATGGCACAGGAAAACTTGTACTAACTCTGCTCATGCTGTATCTGATATTTTCATTTTCTAGGGCTGCCAATCTGGCCATTTGCACAAGCAATAGATTCATTTTAAAAAAAACTCTACAATTTAAGCCATTATGAACGTGAGAAATCTTTTGGGTCAGAGAATAATTTAAGAGCTGTTCTGACAAACTAATTTTTCCTGTTATGGTACACTCCCACTTTCTAACAAAACATGTAAAGCTGTTTTGTAAAGACTGGTTATTTCTATGGCAAAATCACTGAGATAACCTACAGCGCTTGATATAATTATTTAGCTAACTTTACGATAATGACTCCAACAGCACACCTACCCTGTAACAAATCTACACACACCATACACAATATGTCACACACCAAGTACTTTTTTAAAATGGCCTTTTATCAATTCTCTGACTTACCTCTGGGAGGTAATGTCTGGTATCCACTGTCAGAACCTATGAAACCAAGTGAAGTTTGGCTGAGGTCACCACCTATTGTAGCTAATTCAGGTTCACTCATGCACGAACGGAGTTCTACCTACGTAGAAGAATATTCATTTGATCAAACAAGACCACAGATTTAAGACAAATTCAAATAGTTTTCTTAGAGTCTTTGTGTTTCCAGGTTGCCATGTATCTGTCAATCCATAAGCATTCTGCATACTATAAAATTTATCAGAGCAAAAAATGATAAGGATCCATAAATTTTAAAGGTAAATGACTGCTCACCCTATAATCTCCATTCACACATTGTCCCAGTTCTCGATCTCTCTTTCTTTCATCTGACTGACGTTTAAGGCCCCGCACTGATGTGTGCCTGATGACACTGGCTTCCCTTGGAAGAGGTGGCACAGCTGGTGGGTGATCATCAGGACTGTACAGCTGAGGGAGAGGAGGTCTGGGTGGTGCTTCATCTTCCTGGTAAAAAGTAAATAAATTGAGACTCAGCAAATAATATGTTATGAAGATTAAAGAGAACATAGAAGACACTCTCTCCTATATTCTTGGAGCCTTAAAGGCTTATATTATTTTAACTGTTTGTTACTTAAGGTTCTGCCTTAATACATAACAAAACAGTGAAGCACGTCCCTCATCCCAGCAACTAATCACATGATTTTACATGTAATCTACTCAACTCCTTCTTCAAGCATTATTCCTCAGTTCCTTTATAGAATCATAAAAATACAAGGCTTGAGACTTCAAGAGGTCATCTAGTCCAGCCCCCTGCACTGAGGCAGGACCAAGTAAACCTAGACCATCCCTGACAGGTGTTTGTCTAGCCTGTTCTTAAAAACATCCAATGATAGGGATTCCACAGACTTCCTTGAACCCTACTTCAGTGCTTAATTATCCTTATAGTTAGAAAACTTTTCCTAATATCTAACCTAAGTCTTCTTTGCTGCAAATTAAGCCAATTATTGCTTGTCCTACCTTCAGTGGACATGGGGAACAACTGAACACTATTGTCTTTATAACAATCTTTAACACATTAGAAGACTGTTATGTCCTCACTCATTCTTCTTTTCTCAAGATAATCATGCCCCCCTTTTTTTTAAACCTTTTACATGTGTCAGGTTTTCTAAACCTTTTATCTTTTTTTTGCTTTCCTCTGGACTCTCCCCAATTTACTTAATGTGTAGTGCCCAGAATTGGAAACAGTACTTCAGCTGAGTCCTCACCAGTGCCAAGTAAAGTGGGAAAATTACCTCCTATATCTTACATATGATACTCCTGTTAATACACCCCTGAATGATATTAGTCTTGTTCACAACTGTATCACATTTTGACTCACATTCAATTTGTAATCCATTATTAATCCCACTATTTTCAGTAGCACTACCACTTAGCCAGTTATTCTCCATTTTAGAGTTGTGCATTTAATTTTTCTTTCTTAAATGAAGTACTTTGCACTTGTCTTTTTTGAATTTCATCTTGTAGATTTAAGACCAAATCTCCAAATTGTAATGATCCTTTTGAATTCAAATCCTGTCCTCCAAAATGCTAGCAACCTCTTCCCAGTTTGGTGTGGATGATACCAAGCTGGGAGGAGTTGCAAGTACTTTGGAGGACAGGATTAAAATTCAAAATGATCTAGACAAACTGGAGAAATGGTTTGAAGTAAAGAGGATAAAATTCAATAAGGACAAATGCAAAGCACTTCACTTAGGAAGGAAGGATCAGTTGCACACATACAAAATGGGAAATGCCTAGGAAGGAGTACTGAGGAAAGGGATCTGAGGGTGAGAGTGGATCACAAGCTAAATATGAGTCAACAGTGTAATGCTGCTGAAAAAAAAGTAAACATAATTCTGAGATGTATTAGCAGGAGTGTTGAAAGCAAGACATGGGACGTAATTCTTCTGCTCTACTCCATGCTGATTAGGCCTCAATTGCAGTTCTGGGAGCCACATTTCAGGAAAAATGTGTACAAATTGGAAAAGTCCAGAGAAGAGCAACAAAATGATTAAATGTCTAGAAAATATGACCCCTGAGGAAAGATTGAAAAAATTGGGCTTGTTTAGTCTGAAGAAGAAAAGACTGAGGGAGGACATGATCATAGTTTTCAAGTACATAAAAGATTGTTATAAGGAGGAGGGAGAAAAATTGTTCTCGTTAACCTCTGAGGATAGGACAAGAGGCAATGGGCTTAAACTGCAGCCAGGGCGGTTTAGGTTGGACATTAGGAAAAACTTCTTAATTGTCAGGGTAAACAAACACTGGAATAAATTGCCTAGAGAGATGATAGAATTGCCATCATTTGAGATTTTTAAAGAGCAGACACCTGTCAGAGATGATCTAGATAATACTTGGTCCTGCCTCGAATGCAGGGGACTGGACTAGAAATCCTCTTGAGGTCCCTTACAGTCCTACGATTCTATGAAATTCATTGTTTAATAATTTGTTCCAGTATCTTGCCAGATATCCAAATTAGGCTGACTGAACTGTAAGACCTCTTTGGTCTCCTTTTTAAAGATAGGTACTATGTTTGCCCTTCTCCAGTCCTCTGGGACCTTACCTGTTCTCCCTGAGTTCTCAAAATAATTGCTAATGGTTCCGAAATTGCTTCAGGTCATTCCTTAAGTACCCCCTATGGTGAATTTCATCAGGCTCTGCTAATTTGAATGCATCCAACTATGTACAACTTGGAAATCCCTTTATTTTGTCTCTATGCTGTGCAGTATTTACTGGTGAATGCCTTCCATAGTCACAATTAGAACTATATGTGAACCTCATTTAATGAAGACACAAAGCTAGGTGTAATACGCTCAGTGTCAAACTCTAAACTGTGAACAGATTCAGGGCAATTTGAGAACCTGGGCCCAAGTTTCTTTTTACCAGTGTAAATTCTGCAATGTGGGCTCAGCTTCACATTGATAAGGAAGGGATTATTTACAAAATGTTTTCACATATAGCATTAGCCATGCAGACTATGTCTATACTTGCCGTGAAATTTGGCGGCAGGCAACGGGAGATACGCAAGCTACATAGAGTACTGTTTACTTCCTAACTTTACTTATTGCAGCGTCTTCACTTCGCTGTGTCAGTGGGAAATGCCCTCCTGTAGACGCAGCGTTACTCTTCCTGGTGGGGGTGGATTAGCAGTGTCGATTTCTGGGTCGATTGAGTGGGTCTCCACTTCCGCTCAATCGATCCCAGTGAATCTATCAGGTGGCACCAACTGTGCCGCCATCAGTACAGACATAGCCTTAGATACAATGGTAGTGAGAGCAGCAGATTTATACGCAATTCATGATAGTAATACTTACAATTTTTGGCTTGAGCTTCACTGGTGACTGAAGAGGATGCTCAACTTTTTTCAGCTGTTGAGACTGTGTTCTAGGCTGAGTATAAGGCTGTGGAAACAGCCTAACCTCCAAAGAGGACTTAATAGGACTAGATGGAGGACTTTGCTGAGTAGAAAGTTTGCTCTCCATAGTTGTGAGAGAAGTTGATAATGAAGGCACTATAGGCTGAGAAAATGAAGGCACCGTTTTTCTCTCTATGGCAGAAACAGGTAAATATGTTAAAAGTTGTATAGATACTAAATGTACATCAAGAGCACACATTTTTCCCACAAGAACATCACACAAAATAATATGCACTGGCTTTTGAAAAACCTTTCACTTCCCTCATTCTGACAATGAACTATATTTTGAAGATGTAAAAACCTATGATGTTGTAGCTATGCCATAAAACATCCGTAACCCCTGGACCTGGACATGTCTATAGTTGTATTTTTTTTTTTTTAAATTGAAGTAATAAAATGAGTTAATACCCAGCTCCATGATGTCAAAACAAATTTGCTCTGTTTATAGATAGATGGTAAATAAAGTTAATAAATATATTCTTATGCATATGCTACAAACTGAATCTACATAAAGCATCAACTGACTTGCACTTCCCCAACATACTGGCTCTTTTCTGTGAAGTTTAACAAAACTGACTAGTATGCAGATCATATGCACCTTCTCACTTCACCCTTTCCTACAACAGAAGGCTATTTGTCCTGCTCACCAATTAGTCCCCACAACGGAAAACAGTGTGAAGTGCAGGCAGGGGAGGAGGTAGGACCAAGTGGAAAATGCAGACAGAATGGGGGTGGGAGGAGTTGTCAGATAGTGAGTAGAATAGCAACTGTGCTAGTGAGAGTGGGAGTTATGAGACTACACCAATTTCTCAGGTTTGGCTAACTTAGCCCTTTGTTTGTTTTCTTATGCCTTGGCATTTCTTGATTCCATCAATAAGTACAAAAAATACCTGTGAGAAAGGATGATGTTACTGGGACAAGGAGACTCAATTTCTCTTACCTGGATTTTTTATAGAGTCTATTATGACTTTGTAATTTGTTTTATTTGCACTTAGGCCAGCTGTAACATCTTCAATTCTCCATAAATCTTTTTGCATTTGTGTTTTCTCCTAATGTTTAGTAAGAGGAGAGATTTTAAAGATCAGTTCAATCCCAAAATTTCTTCAGTTTCATTTATTATAGCTAGCTTGAACCAAACATTTTAGTGACATGAACACAGGCTGCATGGCTTGGAAAGATTACAGGAAAAAACTGGGCATTACACAGCTGTTAACATCTTAATTCATCCAGTTCAATATATGACAGTCTTTCGCATGACTATTCTGGTGGGAACAGAGTACCATCCAGAGAAGAGATCAACTAAATAGTTTTACGTACATGTTCAAACAGAGATTGGCTTCCTTATGACCTTGGTGCCTACCCCTGCCTATGATGTCCAAATATATCCAGGGTTTCAAAGTTTGCATGCATGCCTAGGAGTCTGGAAGTAGATTAAATAATACTCTCAAGTAAGAGCAAGGATTAGGCTTCTCTTACTGCTGTTGTGAAAATAGGATCAACCAACATGTCCTACCTACAGGTGGAGCCATAAGTAATAGGCAGTGTTTCCCAAAGTTCATGGATATGTCGGGCAGGCAAGGGGAGCACAGACCTACCTCTTAATCGTTCTCTAGAGTGCCATCTTTAATTAAAAAAAAAAAAAAGAGAGCCGCTAGCTTTTAACCTTCAGAATGTAAAACAAATTAAAAAAAACAAGTAAATGGGCCTGAGTTTACATAGAATCTGAAAAGAGCTCTGAGCATGTGAACCGCCCTATTCATTTCAATGGGTGCTAACTCAGATGCTAATGATGATACTTTAAATGTCACCACTGTTAAATATTTCACTTGTCTTATGAAGGTTTATTTAATCTACTCAGAGTGACCACTGATTTTGGTGTCTCACTGACATTGTTTCCTGCACGTGGTTGGCTTGAAGCTTCACAGCAGGACAGTTGCTACAGTCTCCCTGCATCCCACCTGCCGACAAGCCTGCCAGCCCCCAGAAGAGGAGAGGAGTGGCCAACACTACCCACAACACCACATCTCCCAGGCCCTGAACCAGAGGTGATGCGTGAAGCAGGGAGGTACAGAGAGGCCTGAACTGTGTAGGTCCTGCTGGTTTGTAAACCATTGTTTGTAAAAGCATAGGGGAAGGACATGCAAATTAACAACACATGGCAGCATTAACAGGGAGTGTGACTGGTTCCATCTTCCTGAAGAGGGGCTCAGCTTTCAATAGTTAAGGAAACACTGCTGGAATGTATTTATGGACTATGAACTATTACTCTAGAACCCAGGGGAAAGGCCTAAAACTCATTTAGCCAAAGTCAGACTAGCATAAACTGCTGCACGCTGAAACCTTGCTGAATTTTGTTCTGAAAACTTAACTTTTGTAGACAGCAACCACTGCTAATTTACCACTAGACCATAAGAAGACTTTCTGTTTTCCTCCCATTTCCTGTCCCCACTTTTGTCTGTTTTTGGTTGGGAAAACTGACATGACAATTCATAGCTTAGTAAGAAAGCTGTCAATGTCCTGGTTGTGGTATTTTTAACATCTCCATCACTGAAGGAAAAAGTTAAGTAGAACTTACAATTTTTCCTGTACACGTAGTTAGTGAAGTAGAAGGGTTATTGAGAAAATTAAGCCTCAGGACCATTCAAAAGTACCTGACAACACAGCATCCATCATGGGGTTGAAAAATATCATCTAATTAATTCATATAACATAGCATTGCCAGGGAAGAAAAGACAACTTTGTTATGGGCACCTATACCTCCTAGCAATAGGGAAGGGAGATAAATTGCTTCACATTTGCTTTCTTGGAGCTGAAAAGTATATTCAGTTAGGCTATGTATCAGAAATTAAAGTGTCAAGGAACCAGACACTTAAACAATGGAGAATGTTAATAGCTAGTAGTAGACTCACTGGACAGATGGAACATTTCTTGAAAGATATCAAGACACAAACTAGACAATCACACATGTTTCACTTCAACTTCCTGTGAAGAATCACACTGCAGGATATTGAGTGATGGATTTGCAGTGAACATATCAAAGGGTAACCAGTCAGAAAAACTCTGAACCAACTCAAAAAATGCACCTTCCATCTGTGTAAAGTAGTGTGCAGAATAAGGGAGAATCTTCAATGTTATTTCTTCCTATTACGTAAATCTTGAAGCAAACAGACTATTATGAACCAAAATTGGATTAGGTCTAGAAAGTTAAACAGTTGAATATATATATTTAAAATATGAGCAGTCAAAGACTAATGTTTATCAAAAAAAAGATGTAAATATACTTCATGTGCCAGGCAAGAAAAGTTGGTTTGAGGAGATAAATCATTTCCTCTAATTTTTCAGCACAGAAACATAATTCAGAATGATAAAACTACAGGATAAACATATAAGTCAGAAGCTAAAACTGACAAAAAGCCACATCTAAGTTAATTCCAGCATGCCCAGGTCGCTGAGAGCAATAGAAAAAATGCCAGGAACTCAGATTGATGATTTGGACAAACTGAAAGCCAGATACGACATTCTAGACCAGTGAGGGGCTGTGTCACCACCTGCCCTGCAACCCTGGGTGCCTCACAATGCTTTGCTATTGTAGCTCCCAAGGTGGGCTCCTCACAAACAGCCATGCAGCACACAGGTCATACCTTGATGTTCTGTGTATAGCTGCAGCCTGCCAGCAACACTGACCCCAGCAGCTCTGGTTACTACCTGCAGGGTGACTCTACTTCTCTCCAAGTCCTGACTGTCCACGAATGAAAGATTTTGACTGCAGAAATGAACTGGCAGAAGGGAATATTGAGAGATTCAAGACTGTGGAAAATAAAGGAAGACACAGGAAAACATCTACAGCAAGAAATAATGCTGTTATAGAAGATTCCAGAAAGATGACTGTGATGGTTTGGACACATGTCAAGAATGGACCTAGAAAGGATATTATACATAGTGATACATACCTAAGTGCAAGAAACTAGGAATAGGAAGACCAAGGGTAAGTTGGATAAACATGGTGAAGAATGACTTAGAACAAAAAAGTTTTAAGATGAATGAAGCCGTGGAGCTGGTACAAGACAGTGTGTGTTGGAAAGACATCACTCGGCCCCATCATTGCTCTGACAGAAAGGAATGAAAGAAGCACTTCATATTGGTGAAAGATAAAGAAAAAAACAAACATGGAATGGGAGGGATCAGAAAACCAGCTTGGGAATTATGCTAGACACCTGAACTAGCCATTAGGAACCCCTGCTTCACCCACTTTCCATGTTAATGTTGATGTCACTCTCTATCCATGCCCTCCCTGCCCCCAGGACATCTTAACATTCCAATCCTGGAGTCCTGCTAAGGTTTATCGGATCAAAGGTCCCTCTGTGAGCCAGTGGATGTTCACCAAGAGAAAATGCTGCCCTCAAAGTTGAACTACCAGAAACTCAAACAATTTTGGATGCAATTCTCCCCCATCCTTTCCATTTATTGGGAACAGAGTTATTGGGAATAGAGATATTGAAGGAGGGTCCAGAGAGACTGTATAACCAACTACAATGTACAAACCCACTTCCTCACTATGTTCAAATGCATAACTGAAATTGTGACCTTTGTTAAAGTGTATGGACATATGACTAGTGGTAATTTCCTTGTTTTTTGATTTGACAGAAAATGAACTTGGGCAACAGATAAATAACCAGGGATTTGAATGAATACTGACGTTGTTGGTTTTGTTTTCTTGTCTAAGATAATGCTTTGTAAAGATGAATATAAAACTACCTCAACAACATACCTTGTTCTAAGGATAAAAACCAATAATTACAAACAAGAGATATGTAGAAAAAAATCTTGTATGCCACATTCAATTTTGCAAATAAGAATGACAGATTAAAATAGCGCTCTCCCTGCATGATTCAAAATTAAATAATTGGTTTAAAACCCAGGTATCTTTCAATCACCGATGAGCTTTAAATAGTTGTTTCAATTCACAAGGGATCTGCAGACATAACCATCCACTAATATCCCAACATGACAGAGAATAAGTAAGGAAAATAGCACATCAGTGACTGATGCTCTTAAAAGTGGATAGATGAATCAACAAAGATAGATCAAATAAATGGAAAACTAGGAAGTCCTGCACAAACTTCTAAATTAAGAAGTTATTAATGTCAAAATGCTAGTATGTAATAAAATACTGACAAATTTGCACAGACACAATGTTATGACAAACATTTACAACCCTGGAAATGAAGCTAGACACTCATTGCTATGCTACCACCATTTTTGCACTTTATGAGCCAAAAGAATGTAGGAGTTATTTGAGACTTGAGGGTTAAGAATGCCAGGAGTCGAAAGCAATTAGAAATTAAGCATATAGCAAATGAATATCTTCCTAGATGTTTATTCTAAGTTCAGGAATAACAAGGATCTGTTGGAGGCAGTTTCAAATATCTGCAGCAGTAAACACAATACCTTAATCATGGGACACTCATTAGGATAACCTTGCCTGAACAGTATGATTGGAGTTACTTCCTATATCTTAAATACCACAGCATGGTGTTAGTAAATGGTAACCATTTATGTATGTTCTTAAAGAGTTTGCATTAATACTATTGCCCTGCCAGTGGATTTGGCAGGTAACTCTTCTAACTTCTTTTTCCACTTCTAAATTATAGATGTTGACATTTTAGGAAACAGAGTTTTTCTGTTCAGTTCTCTTTACTCTCCAATATTATTGTTAGCAGAATCTCATACTCTAGGTTTCAACCAAAGGTTAATTCTCTAAGAAACTTCTGCAGAATTGCTAATTATTTTCCTGTTACAAATGTTAATCTATGTCCAGTGCTTCTCCATTACAGGCTCTTCTTTCTAGCATGTCTCCCTGCTTGAGATTATATTTATATGGCATGGTTAAATTTCCAGTATCAAAATTAATTTAAAAACAAAAAGACAAATGATTGTTTCTGTATTTAACAGTCACGCTAATTTGAGATTGATAAATATGTGTTTCACTCAAGCTAGCCAGGTACGCTGAGGTACAGTTTACTGACTTTGGATGTTTCCAGCAGGAGCAGCAGGCAGGGAACCCTTCAGCATTCCCCACGCAGAGCAAGCATTCCGGAGATTTCCTCCCAGGAGCTAATTATTTTCAAGTTCAGGCAAGATCTCAACAAAAATAACATAGTACCTGAAAACAGACTCACCTGAGGAAAAAATGATCTGTTCATCTGTTCTTGTAAAGCTTGCTTCAGTTGGTTCACATCCTTTTCCAATTTCAGATATTCATTCCAGGCATTTTCCATTTCCTGTTGGCAAAGAGAAAGGCTTCAATGCAACCCTACTAGAAGCAATAAAAGGCATGCAGCAGTCTATCCCTTATCCAGTTAAACAAATAAGCATATTTAACTTAAGAAGTAGATTGTTCTATTGGAAAAAAAAATGATTGGTTCTGAACTGAATGTAATGGTATGAGCTTAAAGTAAAGCATGAGCTTAAATGCTTTACTGGATTGTGGCCAGCATGCACAGACAGAGCCCAGAATTTCTAGTTAGAAATGTTTTGACAATATGACGACACAGAATGCTCTATCAGTTATTTAAGGGCAAAGCAGGAGTTCAAAGGAATCTAGGCAACGATACGAACTCTTGAAGGAAGACAACTTAATTTCAGTAACCTGTTCACTTTACTTTTGTAATGTGTAAAACTGAACAATATACTATTTTAAGACAGTTCTAAAACATTGGTGCAAATTCACCACTGCCTCCTTCTGACATTCTGGAGTCAGGGCCACCAGAGCATCTTTAAGTTACTTACATTATGGCTAACATCTGCAGCTGTACAGTCTACTATCTGATACAAAATAGTGAAAGATGATTTGATTTTACACACCTGTATATAACTTTTCAACACAGCCCATAAAAGCAATGCATTGTCTGCAGTTATAAAACAATGCATATGTGCATGTAAATGACAGACATTTTAATTTACTCGAATTACACACAAGACTTGTAAGTGCAATTTTAAAGGCACTTTTCTAAAAACTTGCCTCGTGTTGTAGGAGTTAGGAATTATATGGTTGAGTACAGAGTGGGTAGGTGGGTTTAAAATTTCCTCTCTTGTGTGGCCTATTAATGAAACATAACATTAATTTGATGTGGTGCCTCTAATAAAGTTTATTCTTATTAGGCTGTGGTAATTTAGAGAGAATTTTGGCAAATACTCAAGGTTAAGACCAAGCTCCTTTTTCGTCCCAGAAAAGTTCCAGGGAATCTAGTTTATACCTAGATAGCTAGTGGAGATTGGAACAAAAATTTGCAGTTGAAGACCTCCATCCAAAGGACAGAGCTGCAGGGTTTGTTTTCACATTCTGTACTTTATCTGAGTTTTTTTGTAGGATTTAATCCTCTATCTGAAAAAAGATTAATTTTAGTCTAGCACTTCATTTAACATTGCTTTGGAAGCACTGAATACATACGGTTGATGCCTTGGATATTTCAGCCCGAATATGAATGAGGTCCTCTTGCAAAAGTCTCTGCTGGGAAGAAATGTTTTCTGCATGATGTGGTTGATCTTTGTACAGTTCCATCTGTCTATGCAAAACCTCCAAAACAGATTCCAATTGGTCCTAAAGAAAAAAGAGCAAGAGACTTACATTTGTAGGGGTCTGTAGTGATTTACTATTAAGAATATGAAAATTCTTCTCTACCTCTCAAGTCTTTCCTCTAAATCACTAGGATCACAGATTTTCCTTTTACTCAGAGAACAAAGAAGAAACTGATTATTGAAAGGTGCGAAGCTTTGGGTTGTCACTGTAGTGGTTGTTACTGAGTACTGCTAAGTAGCAACACAATTGCCACTACAAATCCCTGTTATTTATACCAGTGCTTAGTTTGTGCCAGCACCTCTAGGTTTGCTGCATCACTTATGGATGTAAAAAAATTGCTTGAGCCCCAGCACCTCTTTCATTATAAACTGAGCACTGGTTTGTACCTTTCAAAAACATTAACCAATGGGGATGAAATTTTTCATGTTTAGTTTCTGTGCAACAACCCACTGCATCTGTGACAAAAATTCCTTCCATCATTTGTGTGTTATGATATTCCTTCCATAAGACAGAAAGTTTGTTTAAGCAGGTTGTTTATTATTCACTAATATAGATAAATTAGGTTACAATATTCTCTGTTGAACTCCAATTAAAAAGCAAAAGCTAGTTCCAGTCTGCTCCAATGAAACCTGCAACTGGCCAGCAGTTTCATTTTAGAAAGGTTTTTTTCTAAACTACTTCTGAAATTATCCATACCTTTTGGCAGATACGCCAACCTGTAATGCAAATTAATTTACCTACTACATTCAGATATTCATTTTAATGAGCACATTTAATTTCAGCAGCTCTACAGTATGTAGGTAGGGCTCAGAGCTAGTAAAATGTTAGTTTTATATACATACAATGACAAGAGAAAAGGGAAGAAAAGGTCCCTTTGTTAATGTTTATTATGTGAATTCTACATGGGATATAAGCAGAAGAAAGGAAGAAGGTCGGAACAAGGAACAAGAGGGTCTTAGCAGCAAACAGGTCGAAGAAGTTATTGCAGGGTGGATTGAGACCTTCGGGCCTAGAACCTCAGCTGTTGTAAACTGGCTTAGCCACATCAATGTAACTCAGGATCTGCTCCCTCATTTTTATAGCCTTTTACATAATGCTAGTACAACGGTACTAGCTACAATGGTATCTAAATATGGTTCTTGTTAGCACAAGTTTTGAAACATTGTTAATTGTGAGAACACAGTTGCCTATCTAGTTAGATTTTTTTTTTAATCTTTTAACTGTCTTAGAAAAATGACAGCGATTGAGCCCCTTCATTCACTCAGCCCTCTGACATTGTCAATTTAAAAAGAAAAACAAAACTATTCTGGAAATGTGCATTCAGCAAAGTTTGTAATGGATGTGTCATAAAAATAAATGAGTAGTTTTTAAATATGCATTATTGAAACTTTTTTAAAAGTATATTTTTCAAATACATTATTTTTCTGTAACACTCAAAACAAATACCATTTTCATTCTCTAATAAAAAAAGTTATACATACTGTCCAAAGTGAATTATTACACTATTGGTACATTACAATAATCTGATTCTTAGTTTGCAGTCCCAAAAGCCTGAATGAGAAACTAAGTTTTGGCCAAGAGAATTATGATGATTATTATTTTAAAATTAAATTGTATTTACTTTATTTTCCTTAAGGGCTCTTATTTTGTCTTCCAAGTCCTGTAGAATCCCGTCCTGTTCACAGAAAACGCTTAGCTTGACCTACAAATAAAATCACATACATATAAATTAGATTAAAAAAAGGAAGAAAACCTTATTCTGTAGCAAGATTTTCGTTTTCATTTGGATCAGAATAAAAACAAATACAGTGTAACAGAAACAGCTAAATGCTAAAATAACTATTTGACAGGGTTTTGAATTGATGTTTGATACTTACATCAATATCACTCTCTGCAATCTTGACAGGTTTTGTACTTCGTTCTTTTAGTGTATCACGCCCTGTCACCTAAGAAGAATAAGGTTTAAATATATATAAGGCTGGTGGCAAAGTGAAGTATAATTATGTTTTAGTGATAAAGAAAAGGTTTTGTTATATGCTCGAGCCAACACTTTATATGATTTATTAACACTAAAAATAAATGTTAAAGGGCTTATCCTTTGAAATATAAGAAATTTTAAATAAATTGTGGAACTTGTATAAATGTAACATATCGATACTATCTTCTTCATGAGAAGAAAATGTGTAAGTAGAATTATTACAAAAAACTTCCCATAAAATAGAAATCTTTGTAAATATGATAACGGTATATCGATATCTAATTCCAAAGGATTACCAACTCATTAAATTAGGCTGTTTAATGATGTGACACAGGGAGTGAGTCCGTGAGCCTGTACTCTAATCTCTTAGAGGCTAATTAGTGCACCAGGAATGATAAGCGGCACAGGAAGGAAGTGCAAGAGAAGAGGGGAGATGAGAGGAGCAGACTAAGGAGACCTCTGTTCCCCTCAGACCCTGCTGAGAGCACCTAAAGCTTGGCGAACACTGGGAGCATGGGGGATGCTGATGATATTGGTGAAGGGGCCTTGAAATATAGCTTCACTGAGAGCACAGCTAGAGAACTCTGTGCAATTTCTGCAGATAAGAAGATGGGTGGAGCAGGGCCTCTGTGATAAATGACTAGTGCAACTGTATCAGATTTATAATCTAAGGCAACGTTGATCCCATTTGTCCTTCATTACAAATTAAGGCCCCTATACTACAAAAACTTTTATGTATGAATAGTCTCATTGAAGTCAATGGGACTATTCACGTTCTTACAGTTAAACACATGCATAAGCGTTTGCAGGATAGAGGTCCAACTGACTTAAAAACGTGTCTTAGTAGTTCCTTCATAGTTACAAAGGGCTCACTCTTCCTCAGTCCATGATGAATGTTATGGAAATGCAAAAAGGGATATTAGTCTGGGGCAGGAGCCAAACTGATATTTAAACGCACTTCATTCTGGCTATACTCCTTTCTAGTGTTCACCTTCTCTCATTCCAGAAATCTCTGGCTCCAAATCCAACTTCTAGAAAGGAAAGAAGATAATCCTTAGGGACTACCCACAATTTGAATTGGTAGAGAGACTCAACTATCCCCTCAGCCTTTTATTTTAGATGAAGTTAGCAGGTTACCTAGTAGGATTTTCAATTATTATTCTAGCCTTAAGATATGACTACATTTGCCTTTCATACATCATTCATTGCTCTATGTCTCACCACTCCATTTTCAAAGAAAGCATATATTTATCATGTGTATTTCATGAAATAAAAGCCAGATGTTTGCTATTTCCTCATCATCAAATACAAGAGGATTTAGTGTCTCTTGGAAGAAACTAGTCTCAATTATTTTTAACATTTTCAACATAAATTGCCAAATAGTACAATATTTTAATAGGAATTATTTTCTTTTAAAATGTATCGCAATTCGTTTAGTATTATTATTGTTTGTAAATATTCAGTCACATGTTTAAGTGTAGGAAAAAATTTAGTATATTTAAGCATAAACAGAAGTGTGTCCAAATACTAAATCTTCAGGTTTAATAATTTGCAAGCTACTGGGATGGGTGAAATTTTCTCATAGTCTGCAATGAAAATGCTATGAATAATTTGCTATATTTTGAAATGGATTATATAATTTCAAGTGTAAAAATTACCTTAATTTTAAAGCAGTGAAAATGAGAACATAAAATAAGGTTTAGCATGCTTTCACACTTTAGGAATTACATAAAGGAGTCACTACTTAACACTTTCAACACATGGCAAGATGAAACCAAGCACAGTGCAGTCAGCCGTAATTTTGCATACAGCCTAAAAAAAAACATCTTGCAGGAAGCTGTTCTATATATCATGAGACACCTGTGGAAGCTAGCGTATGTACATTGATTGTCATTTGAAAAACAGCAATGGGATGGTCACATTTCAGATAGAGGCAGTCTTACATTTATACTGGACCGTAACCTTTGTGCTGAGCTCTTTAGCACTTTGTAAACCGTGTTGATCTGAGGTCCATTATTTTTTATCTGTTTCAAACAAAAGTTTCGTAAAAGTTTGTTATTAAAAAAAGATATGACAACTCAGAATCCCACGAACAACAGAAATAGAGATTCCAGAAGTTAGATAAAGTTGATCTCCTCTCTCACTCTCTGCAACTATTCTCAAAGGGAAGGCAACTGGCACATACTGTAGCTGACTCATTACTGCCTGTTACCCTTGACTTACAGGTGAAGAATATTGATGTGTTTAGAGCACTTTCTCTTTCCACGTTGATTACTAAAATTAACCATACCAACCTGGAAATCATAACTGGCTGCTTCTCCTCTGGTATAACCTTTAGTTATGATTTGGATCAACTGCTAGTTCAACTATGAAACTATTTTTTATTTTACTTTTACAACATATGCAGACAGTGTACAAATCAAGGCCAGTTTACAGTGTTGCCAAACCTTCCAAGTGCCCCACCAAGTATAGTGTGGTATTTTCTGGTCAGGAAATTAGCAGTACAAGTACAATCGTTTTGTGCATGGTCCTCAGTGGTGATAACACAAACACCCTCAAGATCAGGCTATCTGCTATTTTTGATCAATGCTTTGGCTATGCCACATGACAGATCTGCAGGATCTCTTTCTGTCAGAAAAAAAAACCTTTTCCTTAATTCTCTCTATGAACACACAGGGCTTGTTCACACTGCCCCCGCGATTCGGCGGCAGTCGACAGGAGTTATGCAAACTACGCAAAGTAGTTTGCGTAACTCAGGTTGACTGCTTCTGCACGCTGTTCACACTGCGCTGAGCCGATGGGAATGCTGTTCCTGTTGGCTCAGCGCTACTCTACTTGAGGGGGTGGACTTATTGAGTCGACTTCCGGATCGATTAAGCGGGTCTCACTGACTGCTCAATCGATCCTGAAAGATCGATCTGGCAGCAGCGATTTTGCCGCCATCAGTGTAAACATAGCCACACATTCCACCTTCTCTCTCCTCTTCACCTCATTGGAACTGAACTCCAGTTGTTATGGCATAAGGTTACACGATTACAAAGTTATATCTTGATTTTAGTAAGACTTTTGACGTGTCCCACACGTTTTCATAAGCAAACTAGGGAAATGTGGTCTAGATGGATGCACAACTGGTTGAAAGAGCAAAGTCAAAGAGTAGTTATCAATAGTTCTCTAACAAACTGGGAAGGGCGTATCTAGTGAGGTCCCTCAGGAGTCATTCCTGGGTATGGTACTATTCAATATTTTCATTAATGACTTGGAGAGTATGCTTATAAAATCTGGAGATGATACTAAGCTGGGAGGGGTTGCAAGCTCTTTGGAGGACAGGATTAGAATTCAAAATTGGACAAATTGGAGAACTGGTCTGAATTCAACATGATGAAACTCAATAAAGACAATTGCCAAGTACTACTCTTAGGAAAGAAAAATAAAATGCACAACTACAAAATGGGGAATAACTGGCTAGGTCAGTAGTTTCCAACCTGTGGCCCGTAGGCCAAAAGTGGTCTGCGAGGGCTTTCAAAGTGGCCTGCCACTCCCCTCCCACTGGCTGCAGAAGGGAGCCGCTGCCTAAGGACCCAGGCAGAGAGCGTTGCTGCGAGGCTAAAAGACTGGTGCAGGCTCCTTGCTGCAGCCAAGGGGATGGTAGATCAATGCTCCCCTCTCCCTGGCTGTAGCAGGGAGCATGGCAAAGCACTCTGCCTGGGTCCCTAAGCACTGGTGTCCCTGCTGGAGCAAGAGGGAGGGGAGCAGTGATCTCCCGTCTCCCTGGCTGTCTATGGGAGCCACTGCCCAGGGACCCAGGTAGAATGCATGGGGCTACAAGATGTGTGCGGTGTCCCTGCTGCAGTCAGGGGGATGGGAGATCAGTGAGGAGGGAGGCAGCCTCCTCGCGGAATTCCTTCTATCTGGCTGCAGTGGGGGGATGGGGAGAGAGCTGCTGGCCTTTCAGGGTTGTACCAATGATATCAGCGGCCCTCAAGCCAAAAAGGTGGGAACCACTGGGATAGGTAGTAGTACAGCTGAAAAGGATCTGGGAGTTATAGTCGATTTGTGATCCACTATGTGTCAACTATGTGATGCAGTTTCAAAAAAAGTTACCACCATTCTAGGATGCATTAACCGGAATATCGTATGTAAGACACATGAGGTAACTGTCCAACTCTACTTGGCACTGGTGAGGCCTCAGAAGGAATACTGTGTCCAAATCTGGGCAACACACATTAGGAAAGACGTGGAAAAACTGGAGAAAGTTCAGAGGAAAGCAACAAAAATGATAAAAGTTTTAAAATCCTGGTCTATGAGGAAAGGTTAAAAAAACTGGACATGTTTAATCTTGGGAAAAGAAGGCTTGGGGGGGACCTGATAACAGTCTTCAAATATGTTAAGGATGCTATAAAGAGGTCAGTGATCAATTTTTCTCTATGTCTAGTGAAGGTAAGACAAAAAGTAATGGGCTTAATCGGCAGCAAGGGAGATTTAGGTTATATATTAGGAAAAACTTTCTAACTATAAGGGTAGCTAAACTCTGGAATAGGCTTCCAAGGGACATTGTAGAATCCCCATCATTGGAGATTTTTAAGAAAAGATTGGACAAACACTTTTCAGGGAAGGTCGAGGTTTACTTGATTCTGCCACAGTCCCTTCCAGCCCTACTTTTCTATGATGGACCACTGAATGGCTTTGCAGAGGACCCCAGATTTGCCTGAATTGCTCTAGTGCAAATGCTTAATGGTACACTTTCTTCTACACCTTCCTTAGGCTTTCCTCATTCATATTCGGCATATCCTAATCTGGAATGTATGTTTAAATTAAAAAATAAAATCAGCAAGTTACTATGGTATTCTGAGACCAGACTTACCCATCCACTCTATGCATAGATAGCCTACACTTGATCTCTTAATAATTAAAAGGAAAACAAACTACTTCCTTTTATCATTTCTTAATCCTCCACTGCCTGTAATTTATAAGCTTACAGGTGAAATGTCTTTCCTTACTGTGTAAGGATTTGTCTAGTGTTCAGTAACTAAGGGCTAGTCTACACTTTAAATGCTATAGCAGCACAACTGTGCCACTGGGCAGCACCTCTGTAATGTTTCAGTGTAGACACTACCTACATCAATTGGAAGGATTCTCCTGTCAATACAAGTAATCTACCTCTCTCAGAGAGGTGGTAGCTGGTCAATGGAAGAATTATTCTGTTGACTTAGCACTGTCTACATGGGGACTTGGGTCATCTTAACTACACTGCTTAGGGGTGTGTGGATTTTTCACACCCCTGATGGATGCAGTTAAACCAATCTAATCTTCTAGTGTAGACCAGGCCTAAGGCATGGGGCCATGCATTTAATAATGAGGATAAAACAAAATATCAAATAGCTGCTCATTCAGTGAGCACCTTCCTTTCTGTGCACTGAACAAGGCAGAAATCCTACCGAAAAAAATCGTATATAATCATGTAATTAAAAATTAAGTCATAATTACGGCTATGATTTTGTGACACAAATTTTTAATACATTTCATGGCACATACAATGATATGTCATGGAAAGCAGGAGAGTGGGGGCCCACCAGTGGGTGTGGGAAAGCAAGTACACCTCTCTGTCCCATTGGACTGGGTCCAGGCCCCTTCTCTTGGCATTGCAACTTATCCCTCCTGGTCACAACACCTCCGTAGTGGAGACGGATGGCCAAATTTGATGGGCATTGTGACCTAACGCATGGGGTTGCAATGCCACTTATGTTTGGTTGGATGGACATACCAAACCTGAGTCGCGTTGTGATCCCAAGTGCAAGATTGCAATGTCAATTGGTTTGGAGGCATTTCACAGACTTTACTCAAATTCAGTTTCTGTGACCACTGTAACAAACTTGTAGCCTTAATCATAATGCATACACACAAGGAAGGCAAATAAAGGTGGCACAGGCAACCTTAATCTCGCATTTCTTAATTTTTTGAGTGCGTGACTTTGCAATCATAATAGTCTTTTAACAGGCTTTTTAAAAAGTAATTTCCTAATTTTTTAAAAAACAAATTTACAAATACAGAAATTCAGTCATTTGGAACCATACTGACACCCTTCCCCAAAGACTTGGGTCACCAACAGGATCCAGATCCTTAGAATCACAGCACAGAATTCTACCACTTGAGTTAGCAGAGTAACTGGTAGCAGTAGTAGGCTGTAATCCTCTATGTGGACCAGCTCTAGAGGGGGGATAAGAAACATGCTTTGCCACTTAATTTCACAGGTATTTGCTGTCAGGAGAGGAATGTAGAGACTCAAGACTCCTGGGTTCAATTCCAGTTTCAGGAAGGGAGTGTTAACGAAATGTTATAGACCTTTCTGCCTAACCACCCTGACCTACCTTTTCTTTTATCTGCCTTCCTTCGTAGTTCCTGCCACAATTTCTACCTATTCAACTCCCACCCTGGCTCCTGCCCCTCTTCACAGACAAGGTCAGCTCCCAGACTACTGCACTGGGCGGCACAGAATGGGGAGAAGGTGAACATCCTCAGGGCTGAACGAACAGGTTTAGGACTATTTAGAAAGATTGGACGTACACAAGTCCATGGGGCCAGATGCAATGCATCTGAGGGTGCTGAGGGAGTTGGCTGATGTGATTTCAGAGCCAATGGCAATTATCTTTGAAAGCTCGTGGCAATTGGGGGAGGTCCCTGATGACTGGAAAAAGGCAAATATAGTGCCCATCTTCAAGAAAGGGAAGAAAGAGAATCCAGGGAACTACAGATCAGTGAGCCTCACCTCAATCCCTGGAAAAATCATGGAGCAGGTCCTCAAGGAATCCATTTTAAGGCATTTAGAAGAGAGGAAGGTGATCAGGAACAGTCAACATGGATTCACCAAGGGCAAGTCATGTCTGACCAACCTGATTGCCTTCTATGAAGAGGTGACTGGCTCTGTGGATGTGGGGAAAGTGGTGGACATGATATACCTTGATTTTAGCAAAGCTTTTGATACTGTCTCCCACAGTATTCTTATCAGCAAGTTAAAGAAGTATAGGTTGGATTAATGGACTATAAAATGGATAGAGAGCTGGCTAGATCATCGAGCTCAACGGGTAGTGATCGATGGCTCTATGTCTAGCTGGCAGCCAGTCACAAGCAGAGTGTCCCAGGGGTCGGTCCTGTTCAACATCTTCATTAATGATCTGGAGGAAGGTGTAGATTGCACCCTCAGCAAGTTTGCAGATGACACTAAGGAAGGGTGAGTGGTAGATACCCTGGAAGGTAGACATAGGATACATAGTGACCTAGACAAATTGGAGGATTGGGCCAAAAGAAATCTGATGAGGTTCAACAAGGACAAGTGCAGAGTCCTTCACTTAGGATGGAAGAATCCCATGCACAGCTACATACTGAGGACTGATGGGCCAGGCAGCAGTTCTGCAGAAAAGGACCTGGGGGTTACAGTGGATAAGAAGCTGGATATGAGTCAGCAGTGTGTCCTGGTTGCCAAGAAGGTTAATAGCATATTGGGTTGCATTAGTAGGAGCAGATCGAGGGAAGTGATTATTCCCCTCTATTCGGCATTGGTGAAGCCGCATTTGGAGTATTGTGTCCAGTTTTGGGCCCCCCACTACAAAAAGAATGTGGACAAGTTGGAGAGAGTCCAACGGAGGGCAACAAAAATGATTAGGGGGCTGGAGAACATGACTTATGAGGACAGACTGAGGGAACTAGGCTTGTATAGTCTACAGAAGAGAAGAATGAAGGGGGATTTGATAGCAGCCTTTAACTACCTGAAAAGGGGTTCCAGGGAGGATGGAGCTAGCCTGTTCTCCATGGTAGTAGATGACAGAACAAGGAGTAATGGTCTCAAGTTGCAGTGGGGGAGGTCTAGGTTAGATATTAGGAAAACGTTTTCCACAAGGAGGGTGGTGAAGCACTGGAATGGGTTACTTAGGGAGGTGGTAGAATCTCCATTCTTAGAGGTTTTTAAGGTGCGGCTTGACAAAGCCCTGGCTGGAATGGTTTAATTGGGATTGGTCCTGATTTGAGCAGGGGGTGGACTAGATGACCACCTGAGGTCCCTTCCAATCTTCCATGATTCTCCCCTGTACCTGTCCACCCTCCCATCATTTGAATCCTGCCCCCTGCTCCTCTCCACTCTCACTTCCCAACTCCTGTCTCCCTCCTCTTCTGCTTCTATCTATCCTTCAAGCTCATGTCCCCCTCTCCACCTGGCTCATATCCCCTTCTGCTTCTCCTCACTCTCCAGCTCCTGCCAACCCTTCCCCAGCTCCTGCAATCACATCATATCCCACATCCCACCATATCTGCAATTCCATATAACTACTTCCTTCTCCTCTGCCACACTTGGATACCATCTGGGGGCACTGAGAGAACAAGAGAGTCTTTCTGCTCTCAGTTCCTGTGCCCAGCACCAAGATTGTTCACAGCTGGGAGATGCAATTGCAGGGAAAATCTTGCTCAGTTGCTACAACCATGATTTATGCATGAGGAGAAATGTTTCACACTATGAGAGATAGAAGGCTGTTGTGCTGAGCAAAATTATTATAGTTTGCTTTTTAAATTGATTTTTCAAAACCTGACATTTATTAATCTAATTTTGTTTTCAATCTGCTTACCAGGGAGATGGCTATTTTAACTGAGACACACATTTTGAGAGTCACAATAACAACATTTCAGTTAACATCTTGAATTCATGCAACATGATATTGGTGATCTGATATTAATAAGAATTTGAGATCTCTCTTCGGGAAGAAATGTCAATTAATTTAATTCACCACTGGATGCCACTATTGCTTTATACAGATGTTAATACAGAATTTAAAGAATGTCACATGAATTTGAACCTATTGGTAAAGAATGATCATAAAGTAATATTTTTATAGATTGAATTTTAAATCAAAAACAAGGTATGAGTGTATAAAAATATATACTCTAAGATTGAAACAAAATACTTCACATTTAGAAGGATTTAACAACAGTGAGTTAACATTGTCAAGGTTATGAATGCAAGCTGTAGGAACAAGAGAGAGATATGGGCTTGTTTTTCAGACCTACCCCATTGCCCACTGAGCTAATTCTAGGAAGTTTCTGGCTATTAAATAGCTCAATAATGGCACAAAGTGGCAGGAATATATTGCATTACTCCTAAATGGACCATGGAGAATAATTTAGGGAAAAGGCTGACTGATTCTGAATGGAGTTCCATCTAATCTTTGGTTGTGATCATCGGAGGCCAGGATGCTAAGCTTCATAAGATGAGTGGTTTGAAGGGAATTATTTAGGCTCTTCAGAAATGCAAGTATGGCAAAGAAAAACCCCACATAATAATATGGAGGTGAGAGAAAGATTGCATACATTCAACTCATTTATCACAATTACTACATTATACATTTGTTTATAAATTATAATGATATTCTTATTATCATAAAAGAAAACAGCTTCTAATAGAAATAAAGGAAAAAACAGGGATGAATAAACACTAAAATTCTGTATTTTGTTAACTTAGAATACTCAGTCTTAATCGTAACGGCATTACCATAATGTTGTAACAGACATTAATATTCTGAATCAGATTTTACTCTGGTTCTTTAAACCTAGAAAAAACTTCTCATTTTTGCACTGTTTGCAAACTAAAATAAAATAAAAGAAACCCACAATAAGCACCTTTTCTGACTTTACATTTTCAGTTTATAGTCAGTAATGTAAGACTCAATTTTAGAGATTTTCCAGTTACACCAAAAGTTCAGCATTCTAAATTCTGGATACACAAGGCTGTGAGTAATGTAGGTAGGAAGAAGATATACAGAAGACTGATGGGATGGCCAATACTGATAATACAATTCCTATAAATATGTCCTACCTTTAGATCCAGATATTCCAAGTCTTTCTTCAGCTGGATGTAGGTGTCATCAGCCTTCAGTTAAATATATAAAAAGAATGAATACCAATGCAATGTATTGCACTACTTTAAAAGTAATTTGCAAATACTGGAAAACTTGTATTAAACTATATGTAAATAAGCGATAAAGAGTAAAGTGACAAAGTGGGTACAAAAGCGGTACAAAATAAGCACAGTGGCCTCACTGCCATATTGCTGTTTATGGTTGAATATGAAATAGGCAAAATATTATGGAGACCTGATTCTCCCCCACTCCCCTTCCATAATGTACAAGGTACAAAAAACATATTTGTGGCTTAAATTCTTTTCTTGGGCATGAACATTTTTATGGCTAGTGTATTCACAGTAGAATATGTTATCTAAAAAGGTGTAAGCCATGGTTTAGCACCCTATATTGCATGACTTTTTGACAGAATAATTTTGCCTTATTTAATGTTGGTCTTAGATAGGAAAGATAAAATATTTCATTAAATAACAAATCACCAGAACACTTATGGTCAAATTTCATACATATTTTAAAATGTGTCCCTTAGTTTGGAAGAGTCAGAACATGCTGCTGCATGGATAATATTAAATAAAAATTCTTATATAGTCAGAGAACCTTTCTGGCTTTTCATCTGATCGTGTCCAAATGAATACCTTTTTTTTTAAAACACTGTCTATTTAGTAGCTGCTTTCTGCATGGTCTTGTAATTATGCAAGGACAGTATTACCTTTACTAAAGTTACCTGAAGAAATGTGCACACCAGAGTCATAACAGAAAGTGATCTTTCTTCTTTCAACAGAAATATTTTCAACAAACAACAAAGCAAGACATAACTGTTGCGAACAATCTTTGTTAACTGGCTAAATATCCAGAATATTTATTTGGAATTATTGACATTATTTTGGATTCTGGATTTATTGGCATAAACAGAGGAAAACACAACTATTCTGGTTTCAAGTTTTGACATTTCAATATTTTGATACAATGAAAATAGTTATCTGAAAAAACTCTGTGCTAGTGAAGCCATATATAACACGTACATTTCTTTGCAAGTATTAACTTAAGCTTGCTTCAGTATGTTCAATATACTTTGTAAAACAGAAAGTGATGTTTGACCAATTAGTTTACTTGATTGCCTGAATACTCTATAATATATAGACTATTTCACTGCAGCTGTTCAGCAGGTGAGGAAAATGGAATAAAAAAGTTTTTAAAATAGTGAAAAGTTCCTTGAATTAGGCAAAAACAGAAATTGCTGAAAGCTTTAAAATGGAGCCACCACGTTTTGCTTCATGGTCATAAATGTTCCAAGGTTACTAGATGGCTCCACTTTTGAAAATGTTATAAATCTAGTACCTTGATAAAGAGAAGCATAACAACTACATTTCTGCCCTATCTCCAATTTTAAAACTTCTTACATCAATGCAATCAAATGTGTTGTTATAGACCTATGATGGCTATCATTATAGACCAATTAAGCAAAAGGACAATTAGACTTTTATGAGCTAATCTTCACCTGCAGAAATTATGCCATTACGCGCTACTATGAATGTCTAGCTAGTTGATATATTTCACTTTGGCGTTAATGCAGCATGTGGTGAAGTGAGCCACTCCCATTATGAAAGCAGTGCAAGACACTATTTTGCTTCAGTTCAAATTAATAAAATATATTTAATTCTACTTTTCTGAAAAGATTTTAAGGAGCAGCATTCTCAGAAGTAATATCAAAGCAATGTGACATCTAAAGCTTTGAAACCATAAGCAACAGCATCCGGTAGCTTAAAATACTCATAATTTACAGCATGTTCAACAGCAAAGAAAAACACAAATGATTCAGGGATTGCAGAATACCAAAGAATGGGCAAGAAAGCACAGACTCAAGCACGTCACTAATGGAGCATTTGCAGAGTCACAAAATATCATACAGCACAGATGAACCAATCAGCAGCTAACCTGATAGGTGGAATTAGTTGGCAAGTGCTGTAGTAATTGGGCGATTGTGTAATTTCGTATACTAGCCAACTTAGCCTGATGTCTCCTTAATCGAATGAGAAGCAATGTTAGCTCTTCAGGCTGCAGGTATTTAGACACATTGTAAAGAGGAAATTAGCAGTCTTCAGGGAGTGTCACTGTAATTACATTCTTCACCTCAGTGCCCAGACAGCATTTACTTGACACAATTAAGCAATTATTTCATTAATTCTGCATTTGGTCAAATAAAGGCAATAAAAGAACTATACTATAGTAACAAAACTAAAGAAGTTCTACATATGGCCTACTCTTGCTCGCACAGCAAAATTCCCATTGACATTAATGAGAGCTGGATACCTACTTACTTACTTAGGTTTACATAGTTCAAGTTTAAGAAGAGTTAACTGGGTTTCAAACAACATGAAAAAACAACATGTCTAAGGAATTAGCAGGACTTGAAAACCTTACTACAATAATTTGGTGGCAGGGAAGGGAAAAAGAATTCTAACATTTCAACTTACCGACTTGCCATGTAAACTGGGTGCACTTACAGTATGAGTCATATATCCCATAGTAGGCATGGAGCGTCTATCAATGTGTGCCGAACTCTGTAACAAGAGCCACAGTCAAAATAGTGAAGACTACCTCAAATGGGAAGTATGGTCTTATGGATAAGGTACTTGACTGGGACTCAGGAGATTTGGCTTATATTCATGGCTCTTCCAGACTTCCTGTCTGACTTTAGGTAGTCTCTAATTTGGGGTAAATTCATTAATGCTTGTGAGGAATGCAGATATTACAGTAAGCATCATAGGAAAGCCTATAAATAAACAAACGTAGGAATTTGGGAACTAGTATACTGGATCAGACCAGGGACTAATTCAGTATGTGTGTCTGGCATTGGCCAGTACCAGATGCTTCAGCGGAAGGTGCAAGAAATGTTGTAGCCAACAATTATGGAATAAGATGCCCATATAAGAAGTTTCTTCCTAATACCGGTCAGTTAGTGGCTGAAGCAGCACAGTTTTGCCTTATACTGAAGATGGTAATGCCTGTGGCTGTCCTCTTTAGCCATATAAATGTCTAATCCTTTTCTGAATTCCATTAAACTGCTGGCCTCAGTGACATTTTGTAGCAGCGAGTCCACACATTACCATGGTGTGTGGTAAAGTAAACCTTTCATCAGTTCCGAATTTCCCAACTTTCAATTTCACTGAACGTTCCTTTGTTCTTGTAATACAAAAAAGGATAAAGAGCAGTTCCTGACCTACCCTCGCTATATTATTCATTATTTTGTATACATTCTTCATGTCCTTCTCTTAATCCCAGTCTTTTCAGTCTCTTTTCATACGAAGACTTTCTATGCCTCAAATTATTGTCATTGTCTGTCCTGAATACCCTTGAATATTGCTATCTTATTTTTTAGAGATAGGGTAACTGAAAACAAAACACAGCATTCCAAGTGAGGGAGTACCATGGATATATATAGTAGCATTATACATTTAAAAATATGAATTAATGAAATTAGAAAAACAGCTGAGCTATAACAGGGAGTTTAAGAACATGTCATTTTCCAGTGATATATTCCACTGTGGCTATTTTATCAGCAGGCATTTTTGTCCCCTATTAATATATGTGCCGTAAGGCATTATAAAACTAGAGTCAAAACCATACATACAATAATAGTGATGAAAGATCTATGATAAACTGAACCAGTGGAAAAGACGTGAAGCCATGAGTGGGATTGCACAGAGTACACAAAAGCGACAAATCCCAGAACAACATGAAGTAATCTGCATTGCTGAAGATCAGGACATTACTGAATCTGAAACAGGTGTGGGTTTGCAAGTCACCTTCCCTACAAACATTTCCTTCCCACTCCTAATATTTCATGTCTAAAAGATGAGTAAATGTAGGTGCACTTGCTCTCCCATTTTGTTCCACTGTCAGTGCTGCAAGATCTTCTGTGCATCCCTACCTTCCCTCACCTCATAGTGCACTGGGAGAGAAAACAACCTACTTATGCTACAATCCAGCACTGACAATGAACTGAGATTGAGAGAATAACCATTATTTGTTGCTTATGATTACAGGACAGTTGTTAGAAAATCTCTGTTCATTTTTCCTTCCAAGAATTATGGGACATCTCTTACTCCTAGCTCATTGTTTGGCATCATATGACAGTGGGGGCTAGCTGATTAACATAGGACAGGGTGGACTGCATTCTGTCTCACCAGAAGATTCTTTTTGCATTATGGAAGACAGTGATCAGTGTTAAGAAAACATCCCCTCCTCACAGCACCCTCCCATCCACACTCAAAGATCAGGAAGAGCAAGGAGGGTGACTCACCTTCAAGACAGGAGCCAAAAGAGAAACAGGCTACCAGGTCTCTACAATAACAATTTCAAAATTTGGTGGGGGAAAGGGTAGGTGGATCTTGAGTGGGGGAGAGAGAGGTTCTGGGTGGTTTTTTTTTTAATTTTAGGTTGGAAAAATCTAAACTCCCAAGAAAAGTGCAGGGACAGCCTGCTGCCAACCCTACAAAACTAAAACTTGCAGACTTCATGCAACCCCTATTGGTGAGCTTTACAAAGACTGGGTTTATCATTCCTTTATGGTATTAGTTTTATTATATGCTAAGTATACTCAATTTGCCAGCAATGCAATATACCAGATCTTTTGTACCAGTCTTTATACTGTGTTTTATGAGAGTTTGGCCAACAATATGCATTATATACATCATAAAATTTAAAAAGTGTCTCTCTCACCCCTCCCAAGAAGACACCTGTAAAGAAGCAGATGACAACAAGAAAACAACAGGTACTTACCGTACACTAACTATATTGCTTGAAGATGCATTGTCTACATGGATTCTACTCCTAGTGTGCATGTGCCCCATGCATGCAACATCAGTTTCTTTTGGCCAGCAATGTCTATTGGAGCCAGACTAGTGCCTTATGTCCTCATGCACACCCACCTGAGGGCATAAAGGACAGAGCAGGCCCAACTGTTCTTCAGTTCCTTCGCCACTACAGAAGCCCAGAATAGCTGATCCAAATTCAAGTAATTGTACTTGGAGAGGAGGGTCTGACAATTAGCCACATGCATCTGGAAACTGGATGATGAGTAAATCTTAACATTCAAAGAGGTCTAGTTTCTTCAGATTCTTCTCTTTGGGTGTGGATCTAGGAGGTCCTTGTTGTTTTGACCTTTCCTGGACAGCAGGAAGGCGTGGACCAAATTATTAAAAGTGAGGTCTGTGAATGTCAGCAGAAAGACCCAGTAGTCCTGATGATAATTTAGGAAGCAAAAGAAGCACTGCTCCAGGATCTGATTTACCTGTTATGTCTGGCCATTCATCTGCGGATAGTACAATGATGAGGTAAGAAGGGCTACACCTAGGCACACAAAAACTCACACCAGAAGCAGGAAATAAGTTGTGGGCCTCAAGCAGACAATGCCAGCTGGAAGTCCATGGAACTGGATGACACATTCTAAAAAGCAGCAGGCTCCCTCTGGGGCTATATGGACTGTGCAGGAACAAAATGTGTCATTTTGGTCAAAAGACTGACCACAACTAGCACCAACATGCCAAAGTGGGAATGAGGCAAATCTGCTATGAAATCCAGAGACACAGTGGACTGGGGCTGTGTCTGTGGGCAATTGCTGGAGGAAACTAAGTGGTCTCAAATGTGGGTTCTTGGTTCAGGACCAAAAGTCACAAGAGCTAACATTTCTTGATGAATTTCAATACCTGTCCAACCAGTGGCTGACACCCCTCCAAATTCTACTTTGTCTGCAGCACCATGCCATACAGAAGGTCAGTCAAGAAGCACTGGTTGATTTCAGTGCTCTAAGTAACTTCATTGACTTGAAATTCGCCTACACACATAGGATTCCCGACACAATGCTAGGCCATTCCTGATACCATGCAATCCATTGATGGTCCCTCTTTTCATCAGGTCCAGCCTCACAGGAGACTGCATCCATGGAAGACACAACCCTTCAGTGCCATCGTGAAACCCTGCAGTTTGACTTGGTTCACTCTCCACATTTCTTGGTCATTCTTGGCATCTGTGACCAATCATGCCTAGGGTAGCCACCTGAAAATGCCAAGGTCAGGGCAGGCTGCAAAAGGAGAGCAGATTCTCCCAGCCCTGGTGGGTAACACTGAAGTTAGACTTCCCAACTAGCCACAAGCAGTGCTTCTGACTCTCCACACTGGTTATCAAGAATCTAAAACAAAATATACAGAGCCCCCTTTATTGCATTTCAGTCTCTGGCTCCCAATTAGCCACTAGGTTCAGTAAAGAGGTAAGTTATTTAAAACTCTATGATCTTTACCAAAAAGGTTCTCCTGACCCTCACAGGATTAGCACCATTACCAGATCAATATAAATTTGGATCTTACCAGAAATACCATGCTGCCAGCCAATCCTTTAGTTACTAAAACTAAAGGTTTATTATGAAAGAAAAGAAACAAACTGTTAAATGATTAAAGCAATGATTTGAAAGTTCATATATATCAGGTTTTCACTAGAATTGTGGTGTTAGCAAGCTTGTATAGTCCCTCTGGTGTACATCCAGTACTTGGATGGGTCTTCTGTCCTTTGTTTCACAGCTTCAGCAGTAAATGAGTTGATCCAGAGGTAGGTGAAGGCTGAAGACTGAAAACTAAAGACTAAAGACAATATGGATGTGAGGCAGTCTAGTCCATGTAGTTCAGGCTGCAGCATGGATGCAGGAGATTGACTGGTTCATGCCATCAAAACCAGCATGGCTCACAGTGTCGCCCTCCTTTCTTGGCAGTGCTCAGATAGACAATTGTTAATTTTAATACAGAGATTGATAAGTGTCCAGGCCATCTTGAAGCTCTACCCAAGCCAGCTTACCCTTAATGTCATCAAGACCATTCCAGAAATGATGGCATTGAGCACCTTCATCCCGTTCTGTGTCTGCACCAAAAGTTAACAGCATAGTTAGCTGCCCACCAGCATCCTTGCCTTAGTGTCTGGAGCGCAACCACTGCCATGTTTGTGTGGTCCACGTTGCCAAAAATGACCAACGTGGCTTGAATAAATTCTTTGAACTGGTTAAAGAATAAATTGAACTTTTCTAGGAGTGGGGAGGCCCAGGCCAATGCCTCTTCTGTCAGCAAGCTGGTAAGCCCCACCTTGATCTTTTCAGTAGGAAAAGTCTGCGGGTGCAGTACAAGGAGAAGATGGTTTAGAAACCCACAGAGCTTCCCCTAGTCACCAGTGAACTTGTTGGGCAATGTTATTTTTAGCTCTCGGTAGGTCTGGGTCACAGATGGCACAGCTTGTGCTTTCAGGGTGGCATTCTACACCTGCAGGCCACTGACCTAGGTCTGTAGATTCCGCAAAGCATTCACTAGCTCCTCCAAGGAAACTTTGACTTCAGTGGGGTCCATCCTAATAGCTATCCAGAGTCTTTCAGGCTGCTCAAACTGTTGTGACCGGGGTGTGGACAGTCAGGCCTAGAGGCTGGAGCAGGAATCAGGAGCCAGGAACCAGAGTCAAGGACCAGAGTTGGAGTCGAGAACCAGAAATCAAGCTGAGAGCCAGCGCTGGAGTCAGGAGCAAGCAGGGAAGCAGGGCTGGAATGGATTTGAGCCAAGCTGGGAACTAGGTCAGCACAGAAGTAATCACAACTGCAGGCATAAGCGTTGAGCAACCAGCAACTTGTTGCTGCTACTGCTGAGCTTACAAACAGGTCCTGATGGATTCCTTCAGCCAATCAAGCAGGCTAATCAGATGGTGCTACCACAACCCAGTTCTGAGCTCATTAATCTGTGTGGAAGCTGGGTTGGCTAGTCCTTAGGCTCAGCTGAAGGAATTCACTCCTGACAGCAGCCCTTTTTCTGCTACCCTGTATAGAACCCTCCCTTCCTGATTCCCACTGTGCTACCCAAGGATGGGAAGGAGATGGAGGGGACTTCTTGCTATGTCTGGACGGGGATGTGGAGAAGGAACACAGCCTCCAAGGGAGGCACAGTTCTATCCAGAGTATCCTGTCTCTGAGGGGAAGAGGTTGGTACTGGAGATACCAGTTACTGGTACAAGTTAAGGAGGTGTCTTAAATATTGCAACAGTCAGCCTCTCTAGGAGAGGGGACTCCAGTAATAGGCCCACAATTATATCACTCTGTACCATATATGCTTCAGGTACTCAGATAGCAGGTTCTGAAGTACTAGTACTAAGGAGTACATTTCTAAGTTGACTGGTATAGAGATGATAGGTACCAAGGTTCTGGGTGCCAAGTTGGTCCTGAGAGAAATGCAGTCCACAGATTTAGTGGGTACAACTGGTGCTCTTTTCATACTCGGTGCTGGCACAGTGCTTTTGGCCCTTATGAGGCTGAGGCAAGTCAGAATATCCATGTTTCTACTCGCTAGGTGCTGGAAAAGGTGACCTGTGCTTTGGCTCATGCCTGCAGGAGTGCTCTTTTCTGTCCATCAGAGGAAGTCAACACCAGAATGGTGGCAAATGGCAGGACAGAAACTCAGCTCCCCAAAACACTAATGGAAAGGGACCAACCAGAGGAACATGGTATAGCTCTTCCCTTCCTCTTGGTGTTTGAGCTCTCAAGGGAAACAACTTCAGGCAGGCTCCTTTAGCTTTCTTGGAGATCAGGAAACAGTGGTAATAAAATTTCTTCCCATGGTGTACCTGTGAAACCTCCCTTAACTCCCTTGTTGAGAAGAAGGCAAACACCACACAAGGGTTCTCCCTTCTCTGTACACTATGCAAGCATATTACTTAGTACAAAGACTATTAAATAAGTACATATAGATAGTTATTGCCTGTATGCTTAAATATAAAGAGAGAGACAGACAGACAGACAGAATGAACCTACATACATTTCAGTGTCTGAAATGCCATGGGCATTAAGAAGAAACTGAGGAACAGTTCAGCCTGCTCAGTCCTTTATGCCCTTGGGTAGGGCGGCATGAGGACATCTAGGACAGTGGCTCTCAACCTTTCCAAACTACCTTACCCCTTTCAGGAGTCTGATTTGTCCTGCATACCCCAAGTTTCACCTCACTTAAAAACTACTTCCAAAAAAAGAAGTAAAAATACAGAAGTGTCACAGTGCACTATTACTGAAAAATTGCTTACTTTCTCATTTTTACCATATAATTATAAAATAAATTAATTGGAATACATTTCAGTGTATAGTATATAGAGCAGTATACACAAGTCATTGTCTGTATGAAATTTTAGTTTATACTGTCTACGCTAGCGCTTTTTATGTATCCGGTTTTAAAACTAGGCAAATATCTAGATGAGTTGATGTACCCCATGGAAGACCTCTGCATAACCCCAGGGCAGTGATCCCCAAACTTTTTACCTCACGCCCCCTTCATCCCTGTCCATGCCACCCTGCCTCCTTCCAGCTGGGGCTGGGAGCAGGGCCATGGTCAGAGGGTCAGGCACTGAGGCCATGCACTGCAACCCAGGCCCAAGCACTGAGGCCATGTGCCTGCACCATGACCTGAGGCTGAGCCAGGGGCTGGGCACCAAGGATGAGGCCATGGCTGAGCTGGGACCAGAGGCTGTGGCTAGGCCGGAAGCAGAGCGGGGCTGGGTGGTGCTCCCTCCCTGCCCCCTACGGGGGCTGACCCCAGGCCCAGCTGCATCCCCCCCAAATGTTCCTCCATGCTTCCTTGCGGGGCGTGCCCCACAGTTTGAATATTCCTGCCCCAGGGGGTACACATACCCCTGGTTGAGAACCACTGACATAAGGCACAGGCACAGCTCCAATTGAGATGGCTGGCTAAAAGAATCCAATGTTGCACAAGTAGAGCAATGTGCACCAAGAGTGAAATCTATGTGGACAATCACTCGAAAAACAACTATGCACAAGAGTATGTACACACTGATGGTGGCAAATTTGATTGATCAATCTGGATTGATTGAGCGGGTCTTCACTGCCGCTCAATCGATACAGAAGTCAATTCAATTTAACCACCTCCTGAAAAGGCATAGCACTGCATTGATGGGAACACATTTCCCATCAGCGCAGTGCAGTGGAGACAGCACACAAAAGGGAAGTTAGGAAGTCAAAGGGAGTTACACAAGCTACTTTGCGTAACTTGTTTAACTCCCACTGACTGCTGCCGAATTTCCCGGTAAGTGTGTACTAAGCCCTAGTTTAGATACACTGGCTTACCTGAAAGAGCTTTTCCGCAAATATGTTAACCTTGAAAAAAGAGAAAATATCCACAACTTGCTTCATCAAAAATAAAAGAATTTAGCTTTATATGATTAATAATAGAGAGAAAAATCACTGAAATGTGTTTGGAAAAGGCATAAGAAAATTGTTCTTTAACTTAGTATTAAACTTCTCCATTAATATTGTGCATGAACATCCTATACATCTATTTACATAACAAGTACATGCATCCTATTTATGCATGGCTAAATACTATATTCATTAACATATATTATAAAATTTTAAATATCAATAAGGCATTCCATTGAAACTATAAAGAACATTTCAAATTAATGGTATCTTTCTTCTTATCCACCCATTTATTCTTTCCACAACAACAAAAATAAGTAAATCTATGTCAACTGAGAAGACATAAGTTTGGACAAAAAATATTGTGCATTATTGTGTTTATTTTTTAGAACTTGTATGTCACTGATACCACAGTAAGGAGTGCACTGCAAATGCCTGTATTAATTAGACAAATTAACAGTAATCATACATAGCTTCACATATTATACACTATACACACCTTTAAAGCATGATTTCGAATCCTCCTTGGTGATCCAACAAAAGGTATGTCTATACTCTGTCTCTCATCTGATGGTTTAACAGTAACCCTTTCTGCAGGAGTGTGCGGTCTCCTTGGTGGAAAGATTTTTGGAGGTCCTGGTGGAGGAATATCAGAAGGAGATGGAGGAACAGAAATTGATCGTGGAACATCTAGTGAGCTTTTTGCTTTACCACGGTCAGTAAAGTCCGGAGAACCTGCATAAATTGGAGCAGTTGGACTACCATGTTTAAACTGCTGCCTCTGTTGCCATTCATATAGCTGCCATACAGTACCATCCTTATTAGCTTTTCTCTCCTCGTGGGACATTTTCAAGTGGCTAACACGGTCCTGGGCATATTTGTAGTCACTTGGTAAGTTGCGATTTGGTGGTGAAGAGCTCCCTGTTGGCTGCCTGGTGTTCTTTGGCAGGGTATGATAATTTTCAGGAAAAGACGAAGATTGACTGGGACCTTGACGAGTAAGGGTTTGATCAGAAGCAAGACTGTGAGAAGAAGAGATATAGATTTAAATGTACATTTATCAATAGGACTGGATGAAGTAGAAACATAATTTTCATGTTGCCTTAGGAATTATATGATTAAATGTATACAAAATGAAGCTACTATTGCCCACGCAGCCCTATATAAAAAAATCCTTACTGCTCACATATTAAGATTGCGTTAATCTGATAAGTAATCTTACTTCTGAGAAATATTTGAGCGCCACAGTTCTTTGATCAATTACCAGTCTGGAGCTACCATAGCAGAGGTAGCTTTAAGGGAATAAGTTACATTACTTCTGTGTTTAGAAACACTAGAAGGTAAGAGTGCAAAGAACTGAGCTATAGCTGTTTATAATAAACAGCAAATACCGTACTTTTAAGTAATTCTTACTTTCAGTTAAAAGGTACCTTGTTCACCACTAGATGGAGTGGTTTTCTGTACAAATGTGATATATTAATTCATTTTAAAAATTGCATTACCTTAAAACAGAGAACAGGAATAAACCTCACCAGACAGAATGAGCAACTGTTAAGTAGACTTTGCTTCATTATATATAACAGATAAACCATTTATTAAATTCTTTGATATATGAACATTTGTTTGGAATGTTCTAGTCCTTGTGAGTTACTCTTTTACATGATACAATGATACTGGTCCTTGCTATCTTAAACAGCACACGAGAATTTACAAGGAAATTCATTTATAGTTCTGCTACAAAAACATGGCACTTCCTGGCTTCAGTACAACATGCAGAAAGACACTTAAATTGCAGAAATTAGCTCCAAACCTGGCCAGCAGATTTCACATGAAATCAGTTGGCTTTCAACTTTGACATAGTTGACTTCAAGAAGTCTTTCCACAACCTAAAATATAAGAATGAGAACAACTTGCCTAATATCCAGTTCTGTACTTGGCAATCAGTTATTTTCTCCTTTTAGAAACTAAGAGTTATTTGCTTCAACATCTCCAGTCAGCAACATTGCTTACTCTGCCACATTTCATGGAACACAATGTAAAGGAAAGCGTGTGGGGGGGGAGAAAGATGTTTTCTCAGCATTCAAGATGGATAGGAGGAGGAACAAAAAGAACGAGGTGAGGTGGTCTGGTGCAGAATCAGATGGTGTCCAGTAACCGTGACTGGAAGAAATCACGCACCAGGTGATGAAGAAGATGAGAGATGAGGTCCAAAAGAAGAGAGAAAGAATTGGAGTTGTGGTACACACTGATGTGTGGCTCAACCATATAATTAAAACTGCTGCTTAGAGGCTGATGCTGAGGGCTGTGAAGAAGTATGATGAAGAATCCTGCTCCGATATCACTGAGGTTAAGGCCAGAAGCTTGTTTTGGAAGCGGCTGATAATGCCTCAGTGATTGCATTCCTTGGTATTACAAGGAATGACATATGCTGCTCTCAGAGAGTGTGTAACAAGCCTACAACCCTGGGTGACTAAAGTTTTAGCCATTTTTTTCTGTTCCTTTGGCAAAGAGTCCAAGACAAAACTCATGGCATTCCACAAGATATACACATAGTGAGACATGATGGCCTTATAGTTGGCCACCCAAAGGCCTAGTGAACCACCTAAGAAGACTCTTATGCCAGATATATGCATCTTACTCTGTTGCCTCACACTGTCTCCCATCTGAAGACATCACCATGGAGCTAGCTGGTGAATGCTGTAGCAAGAACTGATATCCTTCAACTGGCATAGGACGCATCCTGTCTGTTCATTTGGACATATGCAGGGATGAAGAGGGAGACAGATATCTTAGGTGGGTTGAAAATGCTGGAGCTAGGAGATGGAGACAGCTTCTCCCTGGTCTGCATCTATAATATGTCAAACAGGAGATCAGATGTCTCAGGGGCACAACCCCTGCTGGTAACTGAAGAGGGGTCTGCCATTCTACCAATAGCTCCTAAACGCTCTCTGTCAGGTGAGGAAACAGATAGAGCACCATTTGATCGTCTGGTGAGGTAAAAGGTGTACGTTCCTCTACAGTGGACCCATACATGTCCGCTAAAGGAATCTGATCCCATTCTTCAGATATAGGCAGATCCACCTGAAGATGAGAATACTCATCTTGTGTAGTAACCAAGGTTCTTCAAGATATGTATCCCTCTGGGTGCTCTACTTCATGTGTCAGTGCATCCCAGCACTGTTGATCAGAGATTTCTGCAGCAGTGCTTGCCCAGGCAGTGCATGCACAGAGTGTCTCACAGCGCCGTTGGTGCCTCAACCACCACTCATGTGGCCTGACCCTCTCAGTTCCGTCTCTACCATGGAGATGAATTTACACACTCCGAAGTAGAGGGGAAGAGAGGGGATAATGCAGCACCCACAGGGGGACACATCTTGAAGAACCTCTGTTCCTGCACAACGCTCTTCTTCTTCAAGTGTTGTTCCTGTAGGTGTTCCACTTCAGGTGACTGTAGAGCAGTGTCCCACCATGGGTGGGGGGAACTTTGGAGTGATTCTGGTGCCTGATGTTAGCATTGTGGAACTTAATCGAGTGTTCGTGTCTGCATTGGCCATGACTGCATAGTGGCTTATGAATGTATGTTTGGAGGTTTATGTTGCCGCTCTACAAATGTCCGATATAGGAACATTGTTGAGAAATGCAACTGAGGTCACTACCGCCCTTGTGGAATGAGACCTAATACTGGTGGGTGGTTTTGTTTTGGATTGTTCATAACAGATGTATGCAGCTCAATATCCATTTTGATAGTCTTTGTGGGGATACTATGGTTCCCTTTGATCGTTCTGTAGTGGAGACAAATGGTCCGAGTGATTTACAGAACCCTGAGGTTCTGTCTAGATAGAATGAAAATGCTCTTCTTATGTCTAGTGTGTGCCATTTAGCCTCTTGTTGATTATTGTGAGGTTTGGGATAGAATGTGGGAAGGTGTCTGACCTGGTTCATATGGAAAGAAGATGATACTTTGGATATGAATTTCGGGTGGGGTCTCATGGTGAACTTGTCTTGAAAGAAAATGGTGTGCCATAAGAGCCCTTATCTCACCTACTCTTCTAGCCAAGGTAATTGTGATTAGGAATGCTACTTTTTTTTAGTTTTAATGGTATTCGAGTACTAGCGGTAGAGTGGTTGAGACCGCTTGAATGAGTTTTGCTTGACACCACATTCTTTTCCATTTCTGCAAATATGTTTTGCGTGTGTAAGGCTTTCTGCTGTTCAGTAGTACAAGTTGGACTTGTTTGGAACATGCTCTCTCTATTTGTTGGAACCAAGGAGCCTCCAAGCCGTCAAGTAGAGCATTGGGGTGAATTGTGGTGTCCCTATTCTGAGAAAAAAGTCCCTCTGTATTGGGAATCTTCGTGCAGCCCTAATGGACATTTTTGTTAGGTAGTGGTACCAGGGTTCTCTGGGCCATGCTGGTGCAATGAGGATGACCGAGGACTGGTCCCAGCAAATCTTGTTTATCACCCTTGGTAAAAGTGTGAATGATGGGAATGTGTATAGTAGTGTCAATTCCCATTTGAGGCGGAAGACATCCTGTAGGGATTGGTATCCTCGCCCTGCTCTGGAACAGAATTGGATGCATTTGCAATTCATTGTTGTTGCAAACAGGTCTATGGCTGATACTGCCCAGCATTGAAATATGTTGCAAAGGACTCTGTCGTTCAGCTCCCATTTGTGCTCAAGTCCAAATTTTCTGCTCAGCACATCCACTGTTATATTCAGATGCCCGGGGAGGTATGAGGTAGATATAGCTATATTGTGGTTTATGCACCAGTTCTAGAGTCTTATGGCCTCTGTACATAAAGAGTGGGATTGGGCACCCTCTTGTCTGTTTATGTAAAACATGCAGGCTATGTTGTCTGTCATTATTTGGATTGATTTGTGTAATATTTGTGGGAGGAAGCGTGTGCACGCCCTGCGTATTGCCCTTAGTTCGAGCAGGTTGATACGGAGTTGGGTTTCTGCTGGGGTCCATTGCCCTGAACAGTAAGATTCTGCATATGGGCACCCCAACTTATCAGTGAGGCATCGGTTTTATCTATGACCAACAGTATGCGTCTTTGAAATGGTACGCCCTTGCAGATGTTGTTCAGGTTTGTCTACCAATTCAGAGTCTTTGATTTTTGCAAGTACTTCTAATTGTCTGTTTAGGCTGTGCCTGTTTGGTGCGTAAACTGAGCGTAGCCATCCTTGAAGGCCTTGCATGTATAGTCTGGCGTGGTGGCCACCATATGGCCCAGCAGTTGGAGGCAGGTGCAGGCTGTGATATACGGGCTGTTTTTGATTTCTTAAATGAGTTTTGATATTGTGTGGAATCTCTGCATCAGTAGAGTTGCCCTTCTTGTTACAGAGTCAAGGTATGCCTCTATAAATTCTAGTCTTTGGGACAGTGACATGGTTGATTTCTGGTAGTTTATCTGTAGACCTAGACTTTGGAAGAGGTCTATGGTCTTCTGTGTATTGTGCACTGCCTCCAAAAAAGTTGAGCTTTGTAGGAGGCACTCATCTAGGTACGGGAAAATGATCACCCCTTGTTGATGTAAGTGTGCTGCAACAACTGCAAGTGTCTTGGAGAAGACTCAAGGTGTGATAGATAAACCAAACAGTAGTACCTTGTATTGGTAGTGCTCCATACCTACTGTGAATCCAAGGAATTGTTGATGAGATGGATGTATCGTAATATGAAAGTAGGCGTCTTTTAGGTTGAGTGCTGAGAACCAATCTCCCCATTCCAAAGATGGGATTATTGCAGCTAAAGTGACCGTTTTGAATTTTTGAACATGGACAAATTTGTTGAGCTTCCTGAGAGCTAAGATTGGTCTTCACCCTCCGATCATTTTCTATGTTAGGAAGTATTGGGAGCAGAATCCCTTCCCCTTGTGTTGTGGTGGTAGCTGTTCTATTGCCTCCAGCTGCAATAAGTGAAGCACCTCTTGTTGTAGTAGGCGCTCATGAGAGGAGTCCCTGAAAAGGGATGGTGAGAAAGGATGAGTGGGCGGTGTGGATGTGAAAGGGATGGAGTAGCCCAGTTGGATGATATCTAGGGCCCATTTGTCCATGGTAATTGCTGCCCAATTGGTGTAAAAAGGGTGTAAATTATGTCTGAAAATGGTCACTGCTTTGGCCATTCGGATGCATCTCAGACCCTTGACCAATACCTCAAAACACCTGTTTTGTCTATGACAGTTGTGAGGAGGTCGATTGATTGGATGTTTGTCTCCTCCTCTGGGGTTTCTGCCTGTAGGTGTCATGTAGCCTCTGCTGACATATAGAGGAGAAGTCTCTCTTCCAGTAGGGTTGGCATCTCCTACATTTAAAGGACGGCGTGTAGATTACTAGGGTTCTGAGGGTCATCCTTGAATCTTTCATTGAGTAAGGGTTTTGCCTGTCTTTTCGAAGAATAGTTTCTCCTTGTTGAATGGCAGATCTTCCACTTTTGTTTCCAGGTCCCTAGGAAAACCTGATTGCAGCCAGGAAGCACGTCGCATGACTACAGCTGTTGCTCGAGCTGCCATATCTGCAATGTCGAGGGATGCCTGCAGGGACGTTTGGGTGATTAATTGGCCCTCATTTACTAAGGATTTAAATTGGGCTTGTTTGTCCTATGGTAAGTATTGGGTCAGCTCATTGATTTTGCCATAATTGTCACGGTCATATTTGGCCAATAGGGCATTATAGTTAGCCACCCTGAATTGCAAGGCTGCTAACGAGTATACCTTGTGGCCAAATAGATTTAGTCTTTTGTTGTCCTTGTCCTGTGGAGTGAACTTTAGTTGTGATTGTTTGTTTCTGTGTTGTACAGCGTCCACTACCAGGGAGTTAAGGAAAGGATGAGTGAACAGAAAATCCATGCCCTTTGAGAAGATGTAATATTTCCTGTCTGTCCTCTTACAGGTTGATAAAGTCAATGCAGGTATTTGCCAGATGGTATCAGCGGGTTGCATTATTGCATCATTAATGGGCAGCACAATTTTTGTCTTAGCCCATGTATGTAATATCTGTAGTAGTTTATGTTGATTGTCTTCCACCTCCTCCAAAGGTATTTCTTGGATTATTGCCACACGTTTAAACAACTCTTGAAATTGTTTAAAGTTATCTGCTGTGGTGGACAGTGGTGGCATTATTGCCTCATCAGATGAGGATGAGTTGTGGGGTGGTGAGGTATCCTGCTGCACCCCCACATCTGCCTTGTCCATTTGTCTTCCTGAGTCTCCCGTGGTTCTGGGGATGGTGGAACAGGTTTATCTATATCTGTGGCCAATGTTGGAGGCCAAGCTTTGATGCCATGGGTCCCAAGGAGGCCATTGTGTGCGAAAAGATCTCTAGGAAAGTAGTTTCATTTCTTCTATCCACTCTTTCATAGTTTTCTCCATTTGATCCAGTGATTTGGAGGAGGATACTGACTCCCTCCTGACTGGGGATGAGCGGTATGGGGAGAAAACTGTTCCCTGCATGACATCCTCATCATCAGCGGGAAGTGGAGTGGCAATAGACGAGATTGTTAATTGTGATGTCTGTTGCTCAGGTGATACATAAGTGCTTTAGAGAGGGGAATGTGATAGACGTGTATCCTCCCGTGTGCGTGGTGCTGTGGCTGTTGCTTTGGTGGTACCAAGGTGGTTTTTTCAATCGGCATGGTGGTCGGTACAGTTGATTTAGTTTTTGCCTTTTTCGGTGCAGAGGTTGGTGACGGTGCCAATGGTGGTGGCATCCATGCCGTGGTGGATTTCGGCATCGTCTTGGCCGGTGTCTAGGGTGCCGTGACAGACTGTGGTTTGCGACTTGGAACCGATATTGTCTTGGTGCTGCCAGCGCCGGAGGTAGTCGGGTCATCCACTGTGCTCTTCCAAGAGGTGGTTGGCATGCGGGGTAGAGACCTGGCTGGAGACCACTTTCTTTTTGGTGCATCTCTGCTGGGCGAGGTCGAGGCTCTTTTCCTTCTCTCAGCAGAGATTTGAGCCCTATTCTTGCCCTTTTCTCCAGTACTGGGTTCAGAGGCAGGTTGGAGGGACTTTTCCATAAGAATGAGTTTCAGGCAGAGGTGTCTGTCTTGCCTGCCTCTCTCCTTAAGGTTAGTGCAATGGGTGCACTTGGCTGGGATATGTCCCTCTCAGAGGCACCTGACATGGAGAGCGTGTCCATCGGAGACTGGGATTGCATCTCTGCAGGATTTGCATCTTTTGAATCCTGGTGATCCAGGCATTTTGTGTAGTCTAAGTAGGAATGACCCCCTATCTTCTTTCTCTGTTTTCCCCTCAAAACTATACCTTATCTTAACTAACTTATCCTATGAATAAACCTATGAGTAAAACTATCTATCTTAGATTTTATTCTCAGGCAAAGAGTGCTGCGGAGCTCCAATTCAGGCAGAGGACGGTTAAGGAACAGAGGCTGCATGAGTGGCAGTTGAGGCGCCAATGGTGCCACAAGACACCCTCTGCACATGCACGGCCTGGACAGGCACTGCTGCAGAAATCTCCAATCAACAGCGCCAGGACACACCGACACCTGAAGTGTAGCACCCACAGGGTCACTCGAAGAACAACAGATGGATATAGTGGTGGTATCAACACTTGCAAGACAGGATGCATTAGTACCAGATGAGACATAAGCGCTGGTATGGGCACTGGTGCCAGAAGGAGAATCATTGCCAATGCCTAGGTTAGTATCAGAAATGGTCTTGCAGCTTCCAAAAAGGCCTACATAGAGTCCTGTATATAGGGCCACAGCAATTGAACAGGGCCTGCATGAAATCCTTCTATGATATCTGGATTTGAAGTAAGGGATAAGATCTGGTTTACTGAGAACTAATCAGGGGACTCCTCCAAGTTCATCTACAAAGGTGCTCTGAGGCAGGTCTGTATTGGGACTGAAGGAGGCACAGAGTCAGGTAGCAGAAAAAGATGCAGTGAGATAGTTAATACCCTTGACAGTGGACCTCACACACAGTCAGATGCAGAGAAATGAAAAGTGTTATTAAGAATCTGAAGCAGCAAGGAGTCCCTTTGGTACCAAGATGACTGGTTCTGGAGAAGCGCTGAGAAGAGGTGACCACAGTGCTGTTTGAGTCTTCAAAGCACCTATGGGTCTCAGAGTAAATAGGATTGAGATGATGCTTCCTCTTTTTCTTCAGTTTATGACTCTCTTGTGAGGAGATATCCTTCCTATTCTCCTTCCCAAATGGACATCTACCTGAACTTGAGATCCCGAAACAGAAGCATTAATCCCACAGGTCAGGCCTGGAGTCTATGCTGACAGCAGTGGAGCCAGGTGAGGAGCAGGCACTTCCTGTACCAGCATCAGGGCTAATGAGGCTTAAAATGGATGCTTGTTTGGTTTTTGGTGCCATTTTAGATTTAACCAGCTTTGATGGTGCTAGATGAAGGATTCCCTACCAGTAGAGAGCCAAGAAGTTCCCTATCTCGTGACAGTGGTAGAAGGTAGCATTGAGGATGGAATAGGAAGTATGTCTCTTGGGTCTCAGTTTCTTCAACAGGCCTGCTGAGGTATCAGTCTGTGAACACTGAGAAGCCAAATGAGCCTGGAGCCTCACATGTCTCTCTACTGGTGAGGGTACTGTAGGTGTAGCAAATCATATATTGGGTTACTAACGGGTCTCACCAAGACACAGAAGGGACAGGACAAGGGTGTTAGTCTCTGGCATAACTGCCAAGCAAGATGCACACCCTTAAAGTCTTTATATGGCCCAAGGCCAGATTTAGTCTCAATAAGGTGCTGAGTGTTCCGAGGACAGGTGAATGGCTATTCAATCTAAGATATCCTATATTACTCTAAAGTAACAGTTTATAATAAAGTTTTAAACTAAGCTAAAGGAAGGTCTAATCCTGAGGACACAAAGCAAATTCTGTTCACTTTCTGAAGGAGCAGCAAAAATACTGAGGCAGGTAGGAGTGTGAACTCCCTTATATTAAATAGGCTGATGACACCTCACTCTTTTGTGAGAATGCTTATGAAATCAACAGACACAGTTTTTCAAGGCAGTGCCACAGCTTGATGCAGTGGAGTGAAATTTCACAAGTGGGAATGCATAGAGGTTCTTGAAGAAGAAAAGTATGTCTCTTACCCAGAAGTGCCAGGAATGGGAAAAGCGTCCTGCAACAGTCAGAAGATGAATTATTTTCTGCTATATTTGGAAAGGGAGGACATTGGTCGGCATGAGTATATCTAACAAGGAAATACTAAGCAGGTTTAGCTTGGGTTTGACTCATCAAAGAATTAAAAAAAAACCCCAAAAACCAGATTATTCTAAAATTCTATATTCACCGTGTCTGCCTGTGCACAGAAGTCTTCAGACTGAAGGCTGGAGCATCACCTCTGAATGACTACAGAGGTGATCCAGTAGGGGCCCATGACTTGGCCTCTCACTTAAAAGAAAAATCAATAACCTCCTGGGAACAACTTTTAAAGCTTCCTTCCTCAGTCATTTTCCACCTGCATAATCTTTTTGGAGAGTCTTACTTTTCAAGAGTGTGTAACTGACAGCCAAAGCTTTTCAATGTCATAGAAGCAGCTATGGGCACTATATGAAATGGGAGGAAGAGTATCTTTTAAAAAAGGTCTTATGACACCTTCTACATATTAATGTGTTGATCCTGAGCCTACAAATAACAGATGGACCCTTGGAGCCCAATGATTTAAATAGGGCTTTGTATAGACATATGAGGTCCACTAGCATGCATCACCTTGCAGGATCAGGGTCTTGGTTTGTAGAATTGAGCCAGGAAGCAACTTTGCATGTATTTCATAAATCAGCAAGTATGAGATTTAAAAAATTTAAAATAAAAAAACTATCTTTGATAAATATTACTTCTTAAAATGATGGGTATATACGTTTAAGAAATAGGCAACAGATTTATTGCTCCAAAATAGTGCATTCTGCAAATCATATACTGGAGACTTGTTATATTTTACTGAATGACAGCATAATTCATGGACTGTGGAGCATCATAAAACTAAGTGGGTTGTTCATGGTCAAATCCAACAAATCAAAATAAAAAAAATTAATTACACTGGCCATATCTCAAAGTTAATATTAATACCTTAAATTCCTATAGCTCTCTTCATCACATTCCAAAGTCCTTTACAGACTGCATGTCCAGTAATTACTGTATTTCATTCATCCATCATTGAAATGCATCAAACTCTGAGATGGAAACATGACAGTCATTCTGCATAAGCAGCACATCACGACAGTGTTTTTCAGGCAAGGATGTGCAAAAATAACATCTAGCTAAACTACTATATGAGAAGAGCACTTAAGTAGGCAGAACGTAAAAAATCAACTTAGATTTTGGCCAGGAGACTGTTGCTAACTAACATTTGCAGAAGTTCCACACAAAGCTTTATGGTCGTAGTAAGTCAGATAGTTTTATGTCTTATTCAAAAGATGGCAGCTGCAGTTGTAGTGTCCCTAGCATCCTAGTCACTGGGAAACTCGCATAATATTGACCCAGAGAAAAGTGAAATCTGTTATTTTTCCTAATGCCTCCTAGTTAGGTACTAATCAAGTCTGACCATTGCCTTCGATTTTGGAGGGGAAAAAAATGTTGTCAATGGCTTTCCCATTTGTTTGTTAGTTTTTAATCATAATTATAATTGGTTTTTAATTTTTTTTGGTATGTTTATGTGGCTGGTATAACACCAAAAGACAATAGTATGTTTTATCTATTTAGCATATATTAGCAACAGTGTATGTTAGGAAAAAATACTAAAGACATAATTTCCCCTACTTTTAACTGTATCTACCCCAAACAAATAAATATGCAAATGAAACAGAATAATAAAACAATTAAATATTATTGAAAATATTAGGTTAAGGCAGCATACAGGTCTCTGAAGAAAGGGTTGTTATGGTTTTTAGTTTCTTTTGGAGTAGGAGATGAGTGGACAGAAGAGGAAATAGGAGGAACAGAAGACTGGACTTTCACATAGTTTGCATTAACAAGTAATTGAAATCCCTTACTGGAACTCCAGCAGAAGAATATTAAGCATTTTAATGAGCAATTAGTTTTTTTTTTTTAAGTCACAATTTGATTCCCCCCCACAAGTCACACATTCAATTTTCTTCTATTCATTCAATATTACCATTTATCTCAATTTCTTAAGTTTCCTCTAATATCTAAGGCTCTGATCCTAAAAGTTACTCCAGGTCGGAGGACTTGTGTGGGCATAGAGCCCCCAGCTAACTTTTCTGGGATTCTACATGGAGTAACTTGTAGGATCATTAAAAGCAGACGCTTATTACTTATCAGCCCATTACTTTTGAGAAAGAGACAGAGAGATACATGAGGGCACATACCCATTGAAGAAAAATAAACGGATGAAAACATTTTTAAAAGTTACAGATAATACAAACATTCAGCATTCCATCTGCCTATATAATCAGTATGTCATGTAATTTTCACAGACAAACAGGGAACAAGATTCATCGTGTATGCCACAGGGACATTTTAGTGCTGCTTCATTAGACATATTGTACATCCAGATTACTCAAGAATCCAATTACACTGCATTTCATGTATGTGTTACACACCAACATGACCCATATACAAGTATTGTGGGGGAAAAGAAACAGAGAAAAAAGGTTAACATCTCTCTTTTGTTTTTAAATGGTAAATAGAGGTTGAACCTTGTAATCAATCTTGTCCAGGAATAAAAGAGGACTTTAAGGGTTAATCTTTGCATTTTAGCTCTTAAATTTTGAATACATTCAGGTTAACATTTTTTAATGAAACATCCAATATAATCAAAGAGAATATAAGCATATTCCAATGTCTCATTTTTCCAGTTCATAATAAAAAAATAAACACATTTAAGGAAAGGTTTTCATCAGTATCATACTGACTTTTCCAGAATTCAAAGGACACAATTAAAAAAGCTTTTTCTGCACTGGATGAATGAGAAAATTTATAGTAGTTATTTCATTACTATCTTAGTATGATAGCATTCTCCTTGGTTTAAAACAAGTTATCTGACATTTGTTTTCCTTTATTCTGAGAACACCACAATTAACTATTTAAAGACTGGCCTGTTACTAACCTTTTTGTATCTCCTTTTTGGACTTTTACCCAGTTCTCCACTTGAGCCATGTTGTTTTTCCTTTGAGTCTGTTTATCTGGATTTGCTCTGGGAACAAACCCTCTTTTATACAAACTGGTACCATTCTGCTCCACTGGGCCAGCACTCATGTTTAATGAACTAGGAAACATCCCATTCTTCTCAACTGGCTGAGGTTGAGCTACTTGGGGCCGAGATGCACTTGTTAAATCTGGAAACTGATCAACTTCTCCTGATGTTAATGGATGCTTAGATTTTCCCCTCTTAGTTTCCAGAATTTCTTTTCTGCAGACATAACGTTCCTCATCTTCTCTTTCTTTTCTTATCTCTTCATGTTTATCATATCCAAAGTTTTCAGTTGCTTTTTGATAACTCTCTTTTATATCTGCAGTATCCATCTTTGCACGCTCTTTGTAAGAATCCACATGGTTAGCTTGGGGAACAGCTTGCTGATCCACTTTTTCTGTTTCTCTGCAATGAAAATACAGTATGTGTTTGATGTGAATACCACTTTATTGTGAAACCTTAAAAGAAAAGTAGTGAAGTTTTGCAAATTTTTTAATATTTAAAGGGGAGCCCAAAAAAATAGCCTCTACAGCTGGTGATAACCTGATGCACCAGGATTCTGAGACAGGACTGGGTGAGATTCCTTTTTTCCCTCCATTTATACAAACAGTTATAAGGAAGCAGCAAACAAACTTATATTCAGCTGCGCTTTGCTAGGAACAGTTATACTTGGTTATTGAAAAATAAAGTGAAAATACTGATAATACAGCATAGTATTTGTGTAAATGTAAAGTTGTGTGTTACGGGGGTGTGGAGTGAAGAAGTTGTAGACTTAAAAAAAAATTACCAGGAGAGGAAAACACCCACCACTTGGTACAAGCATTTCCATTTCAAAGAGGAAAAAATTGCTCTTTAGAAGTATTTTTATAAGCTCTAAGGATAAGCCATTTCTGTCAAGGATAATATAGTAATATCCAGAGAGAGGTGAAGTACCATCAGAGACAAGAGAAATCATTCCAGCCTTCTTCAGTTTGGTGGCTAAATTTTAACAAGATTTCCCCAAAACTCTCCACACGACTATCACAGATAGAATTATTTGCCTTTTCCCCCCTAAAATCTTTCCAAAAACTCAAAATATCTCTTGAGATTAGTTGATATTTGGAATATATCTACATATAAAAATGTTAGGTATATATAAAAGTTAGCACTATATAGTTAGCACTATAAAAATTTTAGGTATTATTGTTTGTCAATGTAATTTCTGATAGCTAGCTCACTTCATCTGCAACTTTCCTCATAAGACTCTACCACATTTAATCCTGTTTGGCAGTTTATTAAGATATCATTGATCTCTGAGTAGCACTTCATCTTCTCTGAACCTAGTATGACCTGATAGTCAGTTTTTGGTGTCAGCATCTGTAAAGCTTCAAAGTATGTAGCCTTGCTTTGAAGGCTTTTCTTGCATTCCCCCATTTATTAAACCTGACTGAAACTTTGGCTGATATATTTTTAAATTATACAGGCAGTGCACAGATATTTACCTAACTGTTTGTTTTTAAAAATGCTATATCAATTAAAAGATATTGGGACACAGAGGTCCTAAACCAGACTATCCAATGTCCCCAAAACATTCCCATCTCCCAGACACCAAAGCTATATTTTCAGACTTTTTAAGGGCCTGACAAAGCCCATACTGCTGAAGTGCCATTGTCTGAACAAATTCCATTCAAGAACTGGGCCATTCTGTAGTTCTGCAAAAGCCCCTGCTGTCAAGATTCTAAACATTTAAATAGAGCCGGTCAAAAATAAGGACACAATTTTTGCATAAGATTTGTACCTTTTTTGTTAAAACATTTTGAATATCAATTTTTTTCACCCAGCTCTACTTTTTAAAAGGACAATTATCAATAAATAAATAAATAAAAATGGAGGGGCTTCACCATGGCAGTCAGTCTGCAGGGCCTAGTTCCCGTATATTTGGAGATCCAGGAGGATCAATTCAACTGAGTCACACTCCCATGTAATTTATACAATGCAAATTAAGAGGGCAGGCATAGAGGAAAGTCCAGAGGTAAAGACAGAAAATAGGCAGCATAATCACCTTCAGAGTCCTAAAGTAGCTTAAAGGGCAACAAAATCATCCAGGCAAAGCAGTGGAAGAAGCAAGTTAGTAAAATAGCTAGGCTTTGTCTTTACTATGAAAAAGGTAGTTTTTTAAAACTTAAGGTAAAGTCCTAGTGAAGACACTGAATTAGCAGGTTGAGAAGACTTTGGGAGAGCCTATTCTTTAACTGGACCTGGTCAACTTGGGTAAAAAACTACAAGCTGCCTTGTCTTCAGCAGAATTTTTCACTGAGTTAGCTAACTCATGTTAAGAGCACACATTTTCTCCAAAAACCAGTCCCATGTGTTTCAAGCATAAAGGCCGACAGTTAAATAATATAGCACAGTTTGAATAAATACACAGCTCTGCAACCATAGTCTAAGCAATCCAAAGACAGGAATGAATGCTGAAAGATTCTAACTCATCCAATACAAACAATATTAAATAACCATTGCTAACTGAAAGAGCACCCTCTAAATGGACGAGCTGGGGATAGGAGCTTTTTCAGATGACTACCTTTCTGATAAAATGTCATTTTCATCTTCATTTCATCTTCAGCAATTACTAGTGAAATCTACTAACTTTCATAATCATATCTTCAGTTTTGTGAATGGTCATAATTTACATGCTACTAACTTCCTTGGGATTTTTCCCACCTATTTTTGTTTAGATTTATAGGGTGTGTCTACACAAGGACAAAAGACCAGCAGCACAGCTGCAGCTGATGTGGGTCAGCGGACTCAGGTTCGTGGGTCCCTGACTGTGAGGCTAAAACTCTGTGTAGACATTTGGGCTCAGGCTGGTGCCCAAATTCTGGGACCTTCCACCTTTGCAGAGTCCCAGAGCTTGGGCTCCAGCCCAAGCTCAAAAGTCTACAAAGAGAGTTTTAGCCCCACAGCCCAAGCCCCGCAAATTCAAGTCAACTGACCTGAGTCAGTCTCGGGTTTTTCATCTCTGTGTAAATATAACAGAGTGCGGAGTTCGTTTCTCTTTGCCCTTCTCCTTGGCCCTGACCTTACATTGGGATCTGCTATTATGTACACCTTCTGGGACTAAATGTGGAGGAAAGGTCACTGCTAGCTGCTCCCAGTGCAGGATCAAGGCCTTGGGCAGCATTTTAATTACAGCTGGTTAGACATTAAAATGTATTCCTAGGAAAGCAGAACCAAATGGCAAAATTCCTCAGATAAATTATTCATGAAGAATAATTTGACCATTTGTACCTGCTTTAGGTTCATCATTTATTAGTACAGCCATTTCTTAAAATAATGGTTCAAACAAAGATGACACTTTGCTTATTTTTCCAAATTGCTTTACAGACAAAGTATTAGACAAGTAAACATCTTCTAATCTTAATTCCACCAAACAAATGTTATTCAACCTTCACTCTTTGTTTTACCCTTCACAATTCAATGTTAATTATTGATGAAAAAATGGAATCAGTATTTAAAATTTGCAAGGCCTCCCTGATTTTTTTTCCCTTTCAGTTGTTCCTAGCTTTAATTTATAAAGAACATATATAATGGGCAGCAACATGCATCCAAAACCAAAATCACAGTTTTGGAGCTAGATTACGGGAAGAAAAATATTAGCTACTGGTAGGTCTGTTATCTTTATTGAAAAAGAAAGAAAAGTAATCAGTACAGGATACAGGTATAGCCCCTGGTAAAATTGTTTCTGACAATAATTAACTGTGAAACACAAGGGTTCTGGAATTCAAGGTTATCCTTTGTTTATTGTTTGAGAGTTTTGCCAAAAATAAGTACTAGGCGCAGTAGTGGGAAACCTCACTGTGAAATTTTAATCCTCAGATTCCAAAAGTTAAGAATTGGACAAGCCCACAGTATAGAGAGTTCTCCTTTCAGAAAGGGTGTAGGAAAAGGAACGTATTGCCAAAGTCAAAACGTGAAAAAGTAGTACTAAATCAATTTTAAGGACAGGGAAAAATTGGAAAGCAGCTAAAGACACACAGATATTGTTTGATTTAGTCCATCCCTCATGCCTCCTTCTTCCCCTCAAGTTAAACAGAGAAGTACTCAGTGAGTTAGAGGATATTCTTCTGTCTCTTACATGGTCCTTTGTTCTACACTTTATAATGTAAAAGACTAGCACAAATGTAAACACTCTACACAGTTTCAGAAACTACTGAAGTGGGCCAAAATTTTCCAGAAAAAAATAGTTATCTGCATTTCTGTGCACTTACATCTGTAAGTATCTGAAAACTTATTGCCAGTCACTGACTCTTCACTAACTTTTCATTGCCACTTTAGGTAGAGTTTTGAGATTCCTGTTAAAAAAATTCAAATGTGAATCTGAATGTGAATTTCTATCAACTGGCTAACCCTAGGCCACACAAAAGTTGTCTCCACACAAAAGTTGCAATGGTTCAGCTAAAATCAATTTAAAATCAATTTAGATAAAGTAGTGCAAACCCTTATGTGGACATGCAGATCTGTTTACACATGCTTTATATAGATATAATCCAGCTAAAGAGTGGCCACAAAGAGGGCTGCACCAGTTTAGCTAAATCAATTTAAAAACTGATTTTAGTTAAGCCCCTGCAACTTCTCTGTGTACTCAAGATCCTAGTTCTATTTACCTAGAATTTTTCCTAGGCCACACGGGGCAGGAAAATGATGGTGATGTGCCAAGGAGAAGGGAAAATCTGTAGTTACTGGGAAACGCTTGCTGGCGAAGCAAACCCAAGTATCACATTCTTTTATAGGAGTCCCTTTCCCCCAGTCTCAGAGTTGCCCACTGTCTGCCACTGTACACCACAACTTTCATCATGCTGTGAAACAAGACGACATGGTACACCATGGTACAATTAAAAGTACAGGCCACAACTTTATTAAAACCCTTAACCAATCAGCCAAACTACTTGGAAGGGCTATCCCGGTGTGGATTTCAAATGGATGCAATAGTCCTGGAGTCTACAGAGCTGAAGGTGGGTAAGAGAGCAATGTCTCCTGTACACCCTCAAGTCTGCCCTGGGATCCTGGCTGGAAGCCAGAGTCCCAACCCTCTCCCTTCCTTTATGTAGGAGATAGGAGAAATTAAACACAGGGAGTCACACACTGAACAGACATGGAGACATATCCCCTCACTGTGCAATGTTGTGCTCAGGGCTCATGCCCAAGCACTTCCCTGTGCTACCGGAACCTCACATCAGACTCTTTTTAATCCACCAACTGCACTGGAAATGGCGAAAGTTGTAACAATAAAATGTAAAGCCCCCAAACAGGATCTCCTAAGTGCTGGATGGAAGGTGAAAAAACCACTCAGCAGTTTTCCAGTTTTGCCATATAGGAAAAATCCCTTTCAGACCCCAAACAAAGTATGGCCATCAACCTAACCCATCAAAAGAGATCAAACTCATTAGATATGGGTAAGTAAAGGCAGGGCTCATAGTCTAATTGATGAGACACCAGAAGAAAGCAAAAGAGTTCAAACTGGCTACTACCAGCAGTAAAGGCAAAGAGAGGAGGGGAAAGAGTGTGAAGACAGGAGTGTCCCCATTGCCTTTGGACCCATCAAAGCTGCACTCCAGCTAGCAAGGGAGCATTGTCACAATGGGAAGGATGAGACAGATCAGGGTTGAGTGTTCTCAGGTTCCGTCAATTTTATGTAATGTGTATACACGGAACGGGGTGGGAGTGAAAGTTGACTAAAATCATTGAATAAGCTATAACAATAACGTATGCACCATATATTGCCAGCACTAACGGTATCTTGTTGCTGACTGCATTTTGCTATTACACTCAGACTATCAACTTTTTATTTCTATGACTGTTTTTTAAAGTGTGCCTCTCACGGACTTAAACTGCTCTTGCCTCTCAGTTTGCTCCCCTTTTGGAGACCAGCTACAAGAACAATACATCTCTAACTATGGATCTCCGTTTGTGACATATCAGCAATTTAGCAGTTAATAAGCTTTTTTCTTTATTATCTTCTATCTGAAGAAGACTTATAACTAAATCTCTTAATGGTTTGTCTCCACATATCAGTTGGAGCCCTCCAAAGAGGTATTTAATTTAAAAATTACAAGGGGAAAAAAAAAGAATAAAAGGGTGATAAATATTATATACCCTTGGTGTGAACATTGAGGGAAGTTCCTTTATGATGGCTCTATATTAACATCACAAAAAAGAAAATAAATATTACTTAAGGTATGAGGTAATCGTAACAATTTATTGTTCTTGTAGAGTTCATCATCTTTTCTGATCCATCACCGAAATATCATAAGAGTAGTCTTAAAAATTGAATCTCTCTTACTTTTTGTCTACTCATGTCCTGTCTGAGCCAAAACAGAATATTTCTCTGGTCTCGGAGAACATTTTCAACTGCTAGCTCCTCATCCCCACCTCTTTTGAAGTTCCCTGCTCAATGATTGCTTTTTCCTGGACTTCAACATTTCAGCACTTCAGAAATTAGCTTTAGAAAAAGTAGCACTTAGAAATTCTAGTCATAGAGCAGGACTCCACGGAGCTAGACACGTAACATAAAGCATGTCCCTGTCCCAAAATTTTACAAAAAGCAATGTTAGAAAATACAGAAAGTCAAGATTTAACTAATACAAGTTTCCAAGATGTATCTACACGCTTATATTCCATAAGTAAAAGGCATGGGAAAATCAGAGATTGATAAATACATCTGTCCTTTTCTTACTGTTTGGATTTTACTCTCCACTCTTTAGAATACCCCTTTTAGAAATTTGAAAACAGTATTCCCATTCTACTTCTCTCCAAGAGTTTTGCCCTTTTCTATTTTTTTCCTTTTTAAACTTGCTTCATTTCCAGGGTCTTGTCCACACAGAGACTTAGTGTGCAGCAAGCCAAGGTGTGAATGAATCTATAGCGCACCAGCATGTTGCTGACTAAATCATTGTGGACCCTGCTATACAGTACTAAAAGTTCCATAGTGTGCTTTGGCATATTGCACGCTATGGATCTTTTAGTTAATGTACAGTAGCAGGGTCCACACAGTGACTTAATGCATGGCTGGCTTGTAAGCTGTAATTTCATTCATACTCTGGCTTTCTGCACACCAAGGCTCCATGTGGACAAGGCCTAACACTTTCTTTGTGTACCAGCACCACTGATTTTGTCAAAACAATTGTGAACATAGAGTGATTTTTTGTACTTGTGCTCCCTAGCTTGTTGATTCATTAGCATCTAATGTAGGAACTGTATAAAAAAACACAAATTTATTTAAAATCAGAATGCATTGTATACATTTCATTCACTGATTTAAAAAGTTAAAATGAAAAGAGAGTGAGCCTCTTGCTTCTAAAAATATATTTTAACTCATCACTCTGATTTCTCAGAAAAACTTTTAGCTACCAGTTAGTAACATGTTGAACTTGCCTTTTCAGTGATGAACGTGTTTGCATAAGAGCAGCTTGATTCATGGCACGGATCCAGCCATTCATATCCTCCAGGGTATCTGCACTGAAGTAGTATGTGCGCATTCCTGAATGCTCTGCCTGAGAGCCAATAACAGAACTCTTATTATAAATGTATGCCCTCATCCCCGTGTGGACAGCCTGTAAAAACAAAAAGCAAAGACAAATTAGACAAAGCTATTATTCTGAGCCTAAAAGTATATTATAACTTTAGGGGTTACCTTAAAAAAAAAAGGTCCTGGGTTCCCACAATATCTTCCTGCATTTAAAATAGAAGATATCACACTACAATAGCTACTGCAGTGTTACAAATGTTGAGTTTAATGGCATTTTCTAATTTTATTATAGATCAGTTGGTGCTGTGCAATTCCTTTCCCTCTTTTTCCTATCATTAAAATAACATTGAAGTATTTTGTTCTGTTTTTCATACCAATAATTGGAGCTTTTTATTTTACTGCTATCTTACTTGATGCATTTTATTTACTGTGAACACAATACAAAACAAAGTAATGGATCTTTTAGAAAGAATTGCTTAAGTGAGCCAATTTTCCTAGATCATATCATGAAGCAATCTGTTTAGAAGAAACATAATACAAAAGTGTTTTTTAAACTGGCATTTTAGGAACAATTGTATTGCATGTTAAGACTTTTAGGTTAGACAATATACTTTAAAAAAACAATTAGCTGCAAAAACTCTAGATTTGATGATAAAGTTACTAACATTTATTGAATTATTAAAGCACATGGTACTGTATTTCAAATGTTATTGCATAAAAAAATTTCCATGTGCTATCTCAAAACCAACACTACTTGAGATATTAGATGTATGAACTGCCAGCAGCTAAGTATTAAACTTTAACATTGTGACATTGCTATTGTTTTATGTACATAATTTTAAATTAAATCCATGTATTCTAGTCTAGTTATGTTTAGTCAGATCTTATCCACACTTCCCTAAAGACATGGTACCTACATTACTAGGTAAGTCTAAACAGATGCTCCTTCCTGAAACAAGCTACAATATTTCTTGTGTGTTACTTTATAAATCCACTTCAAAAGCAGACAATCAGAACTCATCTGGTACTGTTAACAGAATTAACAGCAATTAACAGCCATTCAGAGAATCCTAAATGAGGTCAGCAATTTTCAGGTTCTTCCTCTACTAGTTAGTCCTTCAAAAATCCTCTATTTTGGCTTGAGAAGCTTCGGTTTTATTTGGTTGTATTTATTTAATCACGAAATCTATGAATCTCCCTCTTTTTTTGTTACATTTCCAAGCACTTGAACTCTGTACTATAAAACTCGGACTATAAAATTCCATTTAGGTTGTAGGCTCATGCAATGAATATTTTGAGCACATTAGTAATTTAACTGTTCACATTTTTTTTTTAACAAATTACAGCTAATATGAACACACACAAATGCCAACTACATAAAAGCATTCCTGAAACAAATGAGTTTTTCATTCACACATACACATATATACAAAACAAATATGCCTTTTATTTTAAAAGCTACATTCCACATAAAACGCCTATAGTTGGATTTTGTTTTGATGGAGTCTTTTATCCCTTGTTAACTATTCCTTGCTGAAAAATAACCTATCATCATACTTGGCTTTAGAAACTCAAACCGTTTTAACAGAAGACAATTTGTTTGACCCTGTGTGAAGCTTCCTACATGATCTCAGTTATACACTCTGAAATTGCTGAGTTAGTGTTAACATCAGAACCTCACTGCAACTATATGCAAACTTATTCTAAAAGAAAGGGGTTTCCCCAGTATTTCAGCACTTCGTGTTTTGTAGGCAACTCTCTCTTTTTTGCACAAACATTTAAATATAGTCTGAAGAGGGTCTACCCCAAGTTATGGGCTGTCCAGTGGGAGCCCTGTAACCTTGTACTGGACACACTTGAATGCCTGGTACATGAGAGACACATGAGATGGGACATGCCTCTTCCAAGGGTTAAGTTAATAAAGCAGAGGCCTGCTGCTTAAATCAAACTTTGTCTTAATTCACCTGCATGTCCTAATTAACGTGTATGTCTTTTTTCTCCCATAGAATTCTATCACACTCGCTCAGGGTAGCCACATTCACTATGCAACTAGAAGAGGCTGCAGGACACTATTTGCCTACTGGACTGTATGTATATGGCACTTTTCTCCCTTGAAAGAGTAAAGAAATTACATTTATAGACTCTCAGAAGGAGCAATAAAGGTGTCAGGCTATCATCAACAAACCCTGACTCGCAAAAGAGTTAACATGTAAAATTGGTTAAAATAAGATTCAAATGTATTCCAGATATCTATTAGTAGCACGTCAAATGTGCAAGAAAATAATCTTATGCTGGTGTCTGATGGCTGTCACTGCTAGCAGACACAGAAGAGATTTATCTTATTTTCAGTTTTTAACTATTGTTATTAAGGATGTCTACAGCACACTAAAAAACCTAAAATACAACACATGCACATACACAATGGTGGAAAAAATAATATTGGTACCTATTCATGCATTCAGATGCCTTATTCTGGACAGACAGAGGAAAAGACAGGCTCTCTCCCATAAGGCACAGAAGGAGAAATGGAGAGCAAACCCCAAGAGCATACCAATAGGACAAGACAAGGACAAAAAAAGTTGAACATGTTAAAATAGTAAAAGGATTCAGGTTTTCAAGGAATGTATTTTAACAAAAAGCTACACTAATTAAACTACATAGTAACTAAGGCTAAGTGTCTAGAACCATTAAGTTCATAAACAGAAATACTAAACTAAAAGAAAGTCACAATTACACAGTGAAAGTTAGCAACTTTTTCCACCGCTCTAAAAGTCAGGCATTACAATGACTTATGAAAATACAGTAGAACAATTCCCCTTATCTCTAGGTTGAAATGTAAAATTTATGGAACACTTATGAGCCAAAATTAAAAGAATATCTCATCCCTCAGCTAGACTGTGAATCAGCTCCCTGTAAAAATTGTCATCAACATTATATGGAGAGGGAAGAGGAATTAGAAATAAAAACTCTTCAGGTAATCTAGAAGTTAGGACCCTTTTTTCACTTCTTCCTCCTCCATTCCAAAGTCTGAAACAGTCTCTCAGTTATACAGAGCTTGGCATTTCCTCAGTTTACAACATGGAATGGTAATAAATCTATTAGACAGATTTAAGTTACATAAGCTGCCAGGGAGCTTAAAGGGAAGGAGAATGTGACCACAATTCTCCAAGAATATATAAAGAGTGAAGTTTGTCAACAGCAACCTCAGGAAGCAGCGAGATATCATGAGCAACTGATTAATGTGGCAGCCCAGGTCCCAACAGGTCTCAGGAATGATGAACAGCTCCACATAGTAAATCCTGATTTTTGCTAATAAAAGACATTCAATTACTCAGGAACAGTATTGCAGTGGCCTCTATTTTACACATAAAGATTGGAATCTCTCTCGTTTCTTGGCTCCAGATGTACCGATGCTGAGATGATACCTCTCTGACATAGAAGTTATACATGGTAGTGTCAATGCAAAAGTAGTGTGTCCTGGTAGGGCTGATGTCATTTGTGATCTCTTACAGAGGTTTTATTGCTACTCCATCTTGTTCATCTTCACCATATTAGACTTAAAGCAACAAATCATGGACTTGATTTTGCAGGATCAGAACCTATGCTTGCATACATGCTTACAATGAACTGTTGCTTTGCTAAAGAAATAATGGTAGGCTCTCCCCACTTTCTCAATCTAGTATAATGGAGAAATATCCCTAAACTATTTTTTAGTATTATATTTGGATAAATTAAAAAAACATTTCCTATGAAAATATTTTTAACATACATGAACAATCACATATCCTTCTCTCAGGGAGAACGCCACTGCTTATAATAAGACTTCAATAACATTAATTTTACATTAATTGACAATACTCTATGTTTTAAATTGTTTAATACTAAGACCAGCTCAACAAACTAAATACATCAATCAGTTTTAAACAAGTATTTAAACTACATATTACTGATGAACACGCTTATTCATGGTGAAAACTGTAAACGTATGTGATAGAAAGTTAATTTTTTGTAGCAGCATAACTATTAATGTACAATTTTTTTTAAATCAATAATATTAATCAGATCACTATAGTGTGTTGGTTGCTGCACTAAATATTGGGTAAAGACCTTGGTTCCTGAAAGAGATTACCCAAAAGGCCATCATCATGGCACTATCCACTGGAAAAATAAAGACTAGTAAAAAATTTGTCAAGAAGGATGAATTAAAAATTTAATCCAAAATCGAGGTTTTTAAGTAAAACACACTTTAATTGCTGTCCAGTTACATTTGAAAACAGGTTGCAATTGCACTTGAACGCTGTATGCACTAATATAGGGGTGACATTGTTAAGTGTTGCAAGAGAAACAGAAGCATGAACTCAGGTCTTAACAGATCAGTAAAGGAAATTTACAAAAGACAAAAACTACAAAAGGCCTTGGTTCTTAAAATAATTTTTTTTATACAATACAGGATGGCAAAACCCTCCAAACTTCTATGGCAGTAGTTGTATGGGGTTTTTGTTTGTTTGTTTTTGTTTTAGTTCTTCTATCTGAATTGTGCTAAAAAAACCCTTAAGCTCATACATTTGTTATACAAAAATTCTCTTGCAGACCTTGCACAATAGCGTTCACTCAAAGCTAATTTTTGAAGCTGAGATTTAAACCTCAGAAAATACATGTTTAAAATGGACGCTGGCCAGTAACAAAACTCATATTGTAATTGGCATTTTACACTAATCTAAACAGAAGACAGACTGCATTTAAAATGTGACAGGATACATTTTCCACTTGTTCAGGACTTCAGTGTGAAAAAAGTCCTATCTTTATTTTGGGATTAATCTGGTTGTGCTTTCTATTTCTAGCAGCATTTAGTTATGACATATAATGTCTATCCATGCTCTGTATATTTAAGGGTACTGAACAGATTAGATAAATGTAATGGCTAGTGAGTGATGGAATTCTGGTAAGGCAGTGCTCTTGAAATTCTACAAGCTGACACATGATTCTGTTGGTGAGGAATTTGAGACAGTCTCGTGTTATCACTGCTATAGAAGTCATAGGAAATCATATTCTTGCCCCTGCTATAAAACTTTGTTCTGAAGTAAGAAAGTCAGAGGTCCTGGCCTTAGACCTGCATTCAAACATCAGATAAAAGTTTAAGTAGAATCAAGATCAACCCAATAAATAATAGTAAATAATACGCAGTCTATATTTGCATGGGATTTCTTCAGTAATAGCATAACACTGGCTTTGCAATAAAATCCTACATGACATCAGGAAATATTTTTCCCTTAGTTTGATGAAAAGGCCATCAACTGAAAGCCTTACAGTGATTTTAAGCAAATGTCCTCATCACAACTTCATGCAGATCTTTGTCCAACTGGCAAGAAAAAGAGGATGGAGCTCCTTTAAGGGTCCCTACTGCAATTCGTTTACAAGGGAGGAGCAAAGGGGATGGACTTATCTTAGCGAAGCCAAAGTGGGAGAGGGGGAGGAACAGGAACTGGATGGAGGTGGCAGCACTGACCTACCATGTGTGCCAGGGGAGAGGGAAGTATTTATATTCCATGCATTTGGGAAGGAACTCTCAGTAGTCACCAATCAGTAGTACCCACTTTCCCACCCAAGGGATCAGAGTAGGTCTGGGCTTTTTTTTTTAAATAAAGTCATCTGCTGTAGGCATTGTGCTAGTTCCTAGGAATTTTTGCTTCACCACCAGATTGGCTGAGGCAGAGTGGATTTTTTTGATTTTCTTACAGCAAATCAGGAACCCGGTGAAGTAAATAAAGAGGATATGCAAAGTCATGCATTTAGGGACAAGAATTTTTGCTATAAGCTGGGGATTTATCAGTTGGAAGTGACAGAGGAGGAAAAAGATCTGGGTGTATTGGTTGATCACAGGATGACTATGAGCCATCAATGTGATAGGACTGTGAAAAAGGCTAATGCAGTCTTAATATGCATCAGGTGAGGATTTCCAGTAGAGACAGGGAAATGTTAGAACCATGATACAAGGCACAGGTACAAGGCACAGGTGAGGCCTCATCTGGAATACTTGTGCAATTCTGATCTCCCATGTTTAAGAAAGATTAATTCAAACTTGAACAGGTGCAGAGAAGGGCTACTAGGATGATCCAAGGAATAGAAAACCTACCTTATGAGAGAAGACTCAAAGATTTGGCTTGTTTAGGCTAACCAAAAGAAGGCTGAGAGGAGATATGATTGCTCTCTGTAAATACATCAGAGGGATAAACACCAGGGAGAGAGAGAAGTTATTTAAGTTAAGTGTCAATGTGGACATAAGAACAAGTGGATATAAACTAGTCATCAACAAGTTTAGGTTCAAAATTAGATAAAGTTTTCTAACTATCAGAGGAGTGAAGTTCTGGAACAGCCTTCCAAGGGGAGCAGTGGGGACAAAAAACCTAATTGGCTTCAAGCTTGAGCTTGATACATTTATGGAAAGATGGTATGATAGGACTGCCTACAATGGCATGTGTGACTGCCTGTAGCAAAAATCCCCAATGGCTGGAGACAGAACACTAGATGAGGAGATTCTGAGTTACTACAGAGAATTCTTTCCCAGGTGTCTGGCTGGTGGGTCTTGCCCATATGTTCAGGGTCTAAGTGATTGCCATATTTGGGGTTGGAAGGAATTTTCCCCCAGGTCAGATTGGCAGAGACTTTGGGGGTTTTTCACCTTCTTCTGTAACATGGGTCATGGGTCTCTTGCAGGTTTAAGATAATGTAAATAGTGAATTCTCTGTAACTTGAAATCTTTAAACCATGATTTGAGGACTTCAGTAACTCAGCCAGAGGTTAGGGGTCTATTTCAGGAGAGGGTGAGTGAGGTTCTGTGGCCTGAGATAAGAATTGGTCTGAAGCTGAAATGCTGAACAGGATGGAAAATGAAAGAGGTAAGAGTACCAAACTTGCCTCAACCAAGTAAGTGCAACCAGAATGAATCTGGCATTTTCTTGACTGATCTTGTTCACTACCCTCAATATCAATGGTGTCAGAGGGTTTGCATAAAGAAGACCCCTAATCCAAGGAATAAGAGGGGTATGTCTACACTAGAAACGTAAGTCAACCTATATTAGGTCAATTTATAGCCACCACAGTAATTATTGTGGGTGGTTCATGTCCACACTACCCTCTTTGGATTGGTGGTGTGTCCTCACCAGGAACGCTTCCACTGACCTAAGATAGGCAGTGGGGGAGACCGGGCTCTCAGCTCCACTGGCAGTTCCTGCTCAGAGCCCGGCTGCCCCACAAGCACCTGGCAGGTGATGCGCCCCCTCTGCTGCCCGTTCCCTGCAGGAAGCTGCCAGGTCTTCTCCCCTCCCTGTTCCCTGCTGGGAGCTGGGGGAAGCTGCCCCAAGCTTCTTACCCCCGGGGAGCAGGATCCAGCTACCCCAACTTCTCAGCCCCCCCCCACGCCCTGCCTGCTCCCTGCCAGAAGCCAGGCAGCCTTGTCAATTTCATGGCTCCTTGAACTGTGAAATTGACAAAGGCTTGGGAGCAAGCAGAGGGGGGAGGGAGCCACCCTTCCCTCCCCCTCTGGCTTCCAGCCCAGAGTGGGATCCAGCCACCCAACTTTCCAGGGGAGCAGGAGAGAAGCTTGGCTCTAGCTGTCTGGTTTTCTTGTCAGTTTCAGGGCTCCTACTGTGAAATTGACAAGACAGTCAACAGCTGATGTAAGGGACATAGTGTCTCCATAGACATTGCAACTTAAGCCTTATGTCTCTCATGGAGGTGGCATTATTAAGTCAGTGTAGCAGGGCACTTCCATTGGCATGCGGAAGGCTGTAGTATAGACTGACATAAATAGGTCGACATAAGCTGCCTTATGTTGACCTAACTGCATAAGGTAAACTAGCCCAGAGAAAGGCGTATCCCAAGGACTGATGACCCAGACCGCCTCTCCAACAAAATTTCTCATACTTTCTGTTGGTGGTGGTTGCAAAGAGGTCCACTTCTGGAAACCCCCAGGTTAGGAAAATGTGTTTGAGAATTTGAGGGTCCTGCTCAGAATCCAGGGAGAAATGTCTGTTAAAATTGTTCACCATGGTTTTCTGCAAGCCTGGAAGGTAAGCAGCGGAGGTGAAAATAGGATTGACTATACATCAGTTCCAGAGCTTTATTGCATTAGCACAAAAAGAAGGGATTTTGCCCCCTCTGATGATTTATGTAGAACATGAAGGCTATGTTGTCTGTCATGATTTTAATAGATTGGTCCCTGAAAAGGAAGAAAGTGGATACAGGTGTTTCTGACGACTCGTAATTCTAGGAAGTTGATGTGTGGAAGAGACACTTCCATTTGCCTTCAGTTGGGTATGTCCCAAGATGAACTCCCCATCCCACAAGTGACGCATCTGAAATTATAGTAATAGCAGGTGGAGCTTGAGTGAAATCCCACATGGACTTTGGATGGGTCTTTTCAGAGAGAGTCTAGTACTTGATGAGGGACAGGCCTCAACTTGATTACACTGTATTTGTTTGGAGCATATATTGTTCTGAGCCAACCCTGGAAGCAACAAAAATGTGTTGGATTATGTAAGTACAAACTGTCATAAGACCCAGCAGTTGGAAACATTTTTTTGCCAGTCTAGGGACTTATTTGAATCATGGCAATCAGACTTGTCAGTATCACAAATCAGGGAGGTAAACACTGAATGTTATGGCATCCAGAGAAGCTCCTACAAAATCTGTTGAACTGTAGTTAGAATGGACTTTTTTTTTATATTGAGATGAACTCCTAAGTTACAGAATAGGGATATGGTGTCTGTAGGGCAAGGGGATTTCAGCGTATGAGCCACCCTTGAATAGCCAATCCTCAAGGCAGGAGAAGACAATTATTTCCCATTGATGAAGGTGAGCAGCTTCTACTGCCGGGATACTGGAAAATACTCTTGGGGATGACAACAGGCTGAAGGGGAGCACTTCATACTGGAAGTGTTCCTGGCTAACTGTGAAATGAAAAAATCTCTTGCGAGAGGGGTTAATGGTGACATGAAAATATGCATCCTGAATATCAAGGGCCATGAAGCAATCACTGCAATCTAATGATGGAATTATAGCTGCAAGAGTTACCATACTAAATTTTTTTGATTTCATGAAGGTTTTTAGAACTCTGAGATCTAATACTTGTCATCATGCACCCTTATTTATGAAACCAGAAAATACTTGGAATAAAATCCCTTTCCTCTGTGGTGAACTACAACAGGTTCTATGACTCCTACATATAGAAGGCAGATAGTATCCTATATCAGCAAATGTTTGTGAGAAGAGTCCCTGAGGAGGGACAAGGAAAGTGGGGTGGAATGGCAGGATGGAGGAGAAATGGATGGAGTTACCCAATGTTATAATTTGTATAATTTGCTCCCATGCAAGTCAAAAATGGGAGAGAGAGTCCCCAGAGGGAGGAAGATGGGTAGTGTGGGGTAGCTGAAGATTCCCAATGTAGGAAGGGTTCTTGACCCTTGTCCAGACAATCAATTTGACACTTCAATGATAATAAGGGTTGGTTGGTGTTAGAAGTCATAACAGGAAGTCTCTTCTTCTGATATCTCTGTCTTTTCTCAGGTGGTCTGGCTGGTCTATGAAAGCCGGAGAATTGGACCAGACGGATGTCTGTGCCATTTGCCATCTATTACATTTTCTTTTATTTGCAAGAGTTTATATACCAAGAGAGGCCCTTGTCCTTTAAGGTGTACAAGGATTCTTTGTTGGACTCACTGAAAAGTTTTAGTGTGTCAAAAGGAAGATCTTCCATGATATTTTAGACATTCCTAAGATATCCCGATAGCTGCAGCTAAGATGCAGCAGTATAGATAGAATGAACTGCAGTGTTGGTTGCATCCAAGGAAGTTTGCAGTGAGGGCCTCACTAAGAGCTAGCCCTCAGTTTTGATAGCCTGAAACTGTTCCCCATGATCTGGAAGATGATAATCAATAAAAGTGTTTCATTTGCTGTAACTGGTGTGATCACATTTCGCCATCAGAGCCTGATAATTTGCTATTCTAAACCAAATAGTTGTGGAAGAGTAAAGGTTGAGATGCTTCTGGTCTTTATCATATGGCGTAGACTCAGTATGGTGTTGTTTATCAGGCTCATTAACAGCCTCCACACAATTAAGAAATTAGGAGGAGGGTGTGAAAATAAAAACTCATAATTCTTCGTAAGAACATAGTACATTTTATCAGCTTGCTCAAGTCTACCAGATCATTTTGACGGGATCCAGTAGACCTTCATTTATTATCATAGCCACTCAACCAGAAGTTCTCATGTGGAGTATATCCAGGATCTTATGTTGTGACTCTTGGACCTCCTCCGATGGGATCTAAAGCAAGGCAGCCATCTATTCCATCAGCTCCTGAAAATGCTTAAAATCTTTGGCATAAGAGAGTGGAGGAGGCATCATAGATGTCTGGAAGAAGATATATTAGTTTGTGGTGTCACCTCTTTGTCCATTCTAGTCTCTTGCTCTTCAAAAGTTGGAGTTGCTTAAGAGAGAGAGAGATGAAGCAGGGGATTGCCTTTCACAATATTCCCCAGAGGAGTAGCTAGGACCCTCAAAAATTGCTGATGGAAAGCTGCTCATGGGACCCAATATGGCCATTGAGGAAGACTATAAGATAGAGGGGCAGGCATCCAGTACTGCTCATAGTTGTGAGAAGGGATATGAAATTCTCTTGCCCTTTGGGCTTTTTCTCAGGTAAGGTGCCTGGAAAGATGTCTCTATGGTGGTAAGTAGGAGATCCCTGTACAGAGATATGGGAATCTAAAGAAGAGTCCTCCATATACCAAAGGAGGAGCAGACATTGGAGGTGAGGATGATTGTCTGTTTTATGACAATGGTACCGGAGAATCACGGGGTACCAGAGAAAGGTAAAGCCTCAGAGACCCTACTAATCTCAGGACTCACTTCTATTACATACCCATTAATAGTGGAGACTCCTGGCTCACCTGAACTCCTTGTGCATGAATCTGCATCTGGATTAGATGGGACTCCACAGTAACCAATGCTAATACTGAAGATGATGGTGGTGGTGGTGCCTGTCTAGCTGTATCTGTCTAACTGTCTAGAGGTATCTATGTTGCAGTCTGGGTCACTGTTTAGGTACCAGAAGTGGTAAAGAAAAGTCTGATGATGTTACAGACATTCTAGATTCAGGAGTGTTTAGAATCTCTGCTAGAGAGAGGTCATGCTTAGATGGTACTGCAGACAATATCAATACTGAGGTATGCATGGTTCTGCAGGTCTTTGAGGAGCTTGAGGTCTTTGATGATCTCCTGGTATCAGAGATGCCTGGAGTTTCAGCAGTACCTTTTTGGGACAAGTGGTCTCAAATGTTCCATCTTGATGGAGACCAAAGCTTTTCTGAAATAGGCTCCCTATGAGGAGACCCAAAACTCCTCCTTCTAAGAGCTCTAATGGCACCCTCTGCGCTCTTATCCTGCAAAAACCTAGGTACAGAGGTTGACAGAGCATGGTGCTCAGTCGGAGGTTGATGTCCTAGGAGGGTATCTGGGCCTGGATCTGAGGCAGATCGGAGGAGGGAACATTCCAACACTGAAGTTTAATCTCCTACTTTTTACAAGATCTGCCTTTAAAAGGTGAACTGAATTTGGCTGCGATGTGGGTTTCTCTCAAACAACAGATACACAAGGAATGTCTGGTGCTGACTGGGTTTGCTTCCCAGCACATAAGACACTGCTTGAATCCCAGGGACACTAGCATGCCAAATCGATGATGACCCCCCCAAAGCAAACCCGTCAGAACAGCGGGAAATTAAACAGAAACTCCCAAATTATAACTAGTACAATTATCACAAAGAACTAAATAGCTAAATTAAGAACTCAACGTAAAGTTGAAGTGGACATTGCTAGATGACCTGTCTCATGTTGTTGATGGCTGAGCAGGAACTGAGGGCAGTTTGCCTTCACAGCTTTATATTGTATTTCCTTGGTAGAGGGCACATACGCTTCTAATGGGCACTGCTATTGAAAATCTCCAATCAAAGCCACATGTGTACCAGAAGTGGAACACCTGTAGGGATACTACTTGAAGAAGAAATATTCATTTAAATAAATCTATTTCAATCTATTTCAATTTCCACAGGAAAATAACCTGAGATCAGCAACAGGCAGTCTTAATTGCTAAAACCCACATATTAGGATGAAAGAAAAAGCTCTAGGTGAGCAGATTTAAAAAGCGAAGTTTTTCTGTAATTCTCATAAGGCAAAACAGATGGAAAAAAGTTTCTTTCTAGAACACCACTTGCATACCACTTGATGAAACTGTGCATGATTAATGCTTGTAATTTACTTTGATGGATTTAAAATGTCACGTTCTGTTCCAAATATCTGTATATTTTAAAAATATAACCTGCATTGAAGCCTCTATAATTTGCCTTAATGCCTATGCTGAGACATGTAGTGAGCTGGAAACAAGCTTTTCCACTGCCAAGAATAGATTTATGCTCTTTGTTGCATTTTCAAAGAGCAATAAATTGCTAGAGCAAACCATAAATCATTCAACACAGAATTTTAACAAGGAACACCCGAATTATCAAAACAGATTTACTTAAACTACTTGGAAGGCAAAATAAAAATGTTGTTCTAAGTAGAAACTAAAACAACTATAGCTTCAAGACTCTATTTAGTAGACAAAGGTGGCTGTTCTTCCTCTCCTAAGATGAGGAAATTGCAACATGAGTTAAGAGATAAAAGAAGGAAATTAATTCTTTTGAATTATTATAGAGGTCATACAAATTATCCATTTTTTGCAGAGAAAATAAATGAGAAGTTTAATTGCCACAATGCATTATATAACAAAGGCACTAAAGTCATGACACTATCATTTCCTCTCCTTATCAAAACTGAGTCGTGGTTTTATTGCAAAGAAATAAGCCATCCCCATCCACTGTGAAGCAAAACATTTTATAGAAAAGAAGTCGTTTGTGGTTTTATTTTCTGATATTATATAGACAGAAGATCATAACCCTCAGGCACATACTAAAGCAACCAGGTAAATTTATAGCATAGCAGAAAGATAAACTATGATAAAACTATTATATCCAAGAAAGAAATGTGCAGCATTGTAAATGTGTGTGACGTATATGATAAAATAAACGTTTTATTTTTACAATTATTGAAAAATTGAAAATATTATATTTCCTCTACACGTCTTCTCTTATGCAAATAAACATTTTAGAATATCTAGTGTATATACTGCTGAACATAAATCACAAGCTTTGTAATTCGTTAGTTGTACCTTAAAGGAATACTTGCGGTTTATGCGATCTTCAGGCCCAACAGGAGATATTACATAACTAGGTAATGGTATGCTACCCAAAACAGTTTCTTCTCTGCTGTCTATTGAATGGAAGAAAAATCAAAATGATTCAGTGCAGTTCTTCAACAGGTGAAACAAACATATTCCCTAACATATACCAATAATAAGTACTAATACTAATAATAAGTGAAGAAAACAAGTGCTTATTATATGAAGTAATGCTACCAGAATTCCTCCAGCCCACCAAACTTTTCCCTTTATTTTTATTTAGTCAGAATAAAATTGCAGAACAAATATCCTTCTAATGTTCCTTTAATCAAAGAGCAGAAACATGAGAAAGTGGGGGGGGAAAAAGGCCACTGAGGTGACAATGAATTAAAGAGCGACAAGGCAGAGAGATAGTCCTTGTTTAGCTTTCCTATAAAACCTACTGAGACACAGAGGGTCTACTGGTAGGCAGCAGCATTGTCTCCACTTCGGCACCAGAGACTCCCCTCTGGATCCATTGCTAGTAAGGCCCCACACATGGAGACTGGCACCCACGTTCTCTGTTTCTTCTTCCTTCCTGCCTTTATACTCACTCATTTGTACAATGTTCTCAGATCAACATATAGTATACAGTCTTAGAGTATTTTAAAAACAGAATAGGCAATTATGATAATCTAAAACATAAAATGTCACTCAGTGATTCCTACATCTAACCAAATAATTACTACAGTTAATGAACATTCATGACTACTGGCACTACATACAGGAACAATAGTTATAAATATGAATAAATAATACTTTGCACTTCTATTAAGGCTTCCAAAGATTTCAAAGCACTTTACAAACAATATACTTAATCTCAACATCCATATGAGTTAGGGAAGTATTATCCCCATTAGATTCAGGAACAAACTAAGGCATAAAGTTGTGTGACTTACCAAAGATCATACAGAAAATCTAGTGGTTGAAAACCGGAGCAGGAGCCAGGAATCTTGGATTCTAGTCTAGACTTTGCCACTGATTTTGTGGCTTTTGGCAAGTCACAATCTCATTGTTTTACCAGCTGTACAAATACTTACCTTCCTATATCACTGGGGTGTTATATTTATTAATGTTGGTAATGTGCTATGAACACATAAAGTGCTATAAAAATATAAAGCAGTCTATACCACTGCTGGAAACGCAGGTCTCTGGACTACCCATGTTTTAACCGTAACTAAGGTTAAGATTGCGTCATGGGTATTTTTAGTAAAAGTCATGGACAGGTCGCAGGCAAAAAGCAAAATTTCACAGAAGCCCACAACCTGTCCCTTACTTTTACTAAAAATACTTTGGAGGGATGGGAGAGAAAACAGATCACTGCATTGTTGCAGAAGCTTGCAGCTGCTCCAGCCCTGCCGCTGTTCCTGCAGCAGGGGCTGACCTCTGCTGCTCCAGCCCCAGTGGGGCTGACCCAACCCCAGCTGCTGCTCCTGTGGGCGCAGGGCTGGCTGCCAGTCAGCTGTTTGGCAGCCCCAGAGCTGACCATGGGTCAGCTGTTCCAGGGCTACTGTTCCGGGGCTGGCCACGGCTGCTGTTCTGGCAGTTGCTGCTCTACTGTGGGGCTGGCTGCTGGTCAGCTGTTCCAGCGCAGCCTGGGAGCTGACAGCTGCTCAAGCCCTGCCCCAGAAGAAGTCACATAATTCCTGACCTCCATGACAGAATCCTATCCATAACCATAATCTTACTCCAGTAAGTGTGACAAACCAATACAAGCAAGCAAACAGTAATTTTGCTTTCTAATGAGGGTTTGAATCACAATTTAATGTTAAACAATTGTTTGAGGGGTATGCAGTGGTGAAAATGTCTAACAGTTTTTGGAGTTCTAAAGACAAGTTCTGAAGAACAAATTAGAACGTGTTCCACACTGGTCTCAGTTTCATGAAAACTCTCAAAACCACAACATTATCTACTCACCTTTGTAGTAAAACAAACAATAATCAGCGAGCACAAACCATCGTCTTTTCCATAATCTCATTCCAGAGCTATCCTGCAAAAGCAAGAAATTTAATATAATTTCTTTCAGTTCAAAGAAAAGCTCATATAATGGTCTGTCTCATCTAATTCCAACAGCGCTCTACCAATTAATGTATTACCACAGATGTCCTAAAATACAATATTAACAATTACAAAAATGAACATTTTATTTTTGCTTAGAGAAACATTATGCAATGATAGTCTCATCAAAGAAAATATCTATTTACAGGATAAATCTTCCCTATGCTATCCAGAACAATTTTCAAACAATTTATTTTTATTCTCTAACTAATCTCAAATCTAACGTGCATATTGATTGAGCTGTACGAGTAACTACCGTGTATTTTCCTCACAGATCTATCAGGCAATTAGGATATTTAATTGTGTATCAGGAAGTGACACTCATTCCAAGGAGGATTGCTTCTTGAGAGAGGCGATTATCAGCACATAAGCAAAGTGAACAGGAAAAGCTTAGTGGAACAGCACAGAAAAGCAGAAAAAACTGTTCATAAAACAAGAGACAAAATTCATAGAAAACACAAAAAGGCTAAAAACATACTTCCTAGAAGATTTTGTCACCAACCTTCAAGGAAACTCAAAAAATCTATTTAGAATATAATATAGCCTAAGAGGCCATAAGCAGTTGACAAGACTTTAAACAGAATAGGTATGATCAACTATAGTACAGAGATTTGAAAAATAATTTATTTTTTTTATGAATCGATCATATTTTAGGAAAGAAAGGTGTTTTGAACATTTCTATACATTTTAGGGTGAATTGACACCACTTAATAATGTGTGGGTTTTTGATTTAAGACAAGATTTTTAAGTTAAAAAGAACAAAACTGTCAGTTCCATATTGGAACAAAAGGAAAAGGCCTTTATGATGAAATATTGAAAACAATAGAAGTATGGTGTGATTATTAAAACACATTTAAAAAAGCCATGAGAAAAGTCTACTGCACAACAATCTGGGAAGAAATTAAGAACATATTGGACTTTGTATTTGAAATTTGATGCAAGGAAGTGTGAATTTTTTACCACAAAGAATTTATCACTCTCTCTTTTTTTTATAGCACCTATCATGGTAATACCAAAGCACTGTATAAAAAGAATCTAAAGTTGAATGTACACAATACTACTCTTAACTTCAATGCTAAGAGAATCTTACAACATGCTACTATCAAATACAATAGTATCCAAGCCCAGATACTACAAGGAGAGCCATATTATAAATACATATGATGATAATTATCTCTAATCTAGTTCTCATTCTGTTTTATGACAAGGGTTTAGAAATAACCTAGAAACAAATTTACTGGTCTGATGCCAGCCTACCCTTAAGGGCAGGAAAAACACAAGTGCTTCAATGTAGGCCTATCATTTAGTGTTTCCTGTTCTTTAAAACGTGGTTTCCCAAAGTGAGAAAGGCCCCCTACTTCCTAGGAGAGTGCCTGAAGAACTGGCTGGAGAGGGAACTCCCAGACATCTCTCTCCATTGTTCCCCAGGGTCTCAGCTTAAGTTTTAAGAAAAGGACGTCTCAAGCTGGTCTGGTTGCAAAAAACATGTTAGAAACTGGCTTAATCAATCTAGTAATGTTCGCCTGAGTTTGCACAGATCCTGAAACGCTAACTCCAACGTACCAAATATTGCAATCATTTCAGTGGGTGCTAACCTAGGTGCCAGTTGTTATACGTTAAATTCTTAACTATTTCACTGCTCAATGAAGCATGTAAGAAAAGAAAGGATCATATGGTGAAGATTTATCCATTTTCCTCAAGTGTTTCCAGAATTAGGAAAGAGGTAAAGGTAAAGAGGCAAAAAGGACTAGCCAGGGGATCATGAAAGACATATAAATTAAGATTCACAGGCATCTAGCAATGTATGGTGGAAACACTGGTTTCATTTTCCTGAAATGGGGGCTCACATTGCAGAAGTTTAGGAAATGTCAGTCTAAATGCTCTAACTTGTTTCCTGTATATTACCCAGAATAGAGCTGTTATGAGGATATTTTTGTGGAAACAGTTGTTGAGACAATAAACAGGGTACATAACAATTTTCAATGAAGTTTACTTCCAGCATTATTAGATACATATCAGCTAGATAACATGATAAATATTCATATCCCCTTAAAATTATTAAAATCACTTTTTATTTTAATTACTGGGGCCACAAAACCAAGCAAATGCTCGTCCTGTCTGTCAGGGTTCGGCTTTGATGGAGTCAAAAGCAGTAGATACATCCTTCTGAGTTGGGAAGGGCAATCTTAACTGACAGAAGAAGAGGCAGTATTCCACAAGCCCCCTCTTCCCTTGCCTTAACTGTGGTGGTAGTGATGGTGGTAGAATGTGGGTTGATACAATTTACTGCCTAGATAGGTTAGTCATCATGGGCTCCCATCCTCACCTCCTTTTAATCTAATGGATAGATTTCTGGTGATGCCGCGTGATAGACTGATCACCAGTTTGTGGTCTGGAAGGGAATTTTTTCATATGACAAAACTGGTATGTGGATTTTTTTCACTTACTATCTGACATCCAGGCGATCTGGCTCTGGGGCATTTAGGTTACAATTGCTGCAAATCTGGCAGATTCCAGTGTGATTGGTGGATTAAAACTAAAGTCCTTGTAACCTAGAGTGGACTGCTCAGACAATAGTCCTGGTATGGTAATACATTATTAAGGGGCTGGCCTTTGTCTCATGCAGCTTGTGACTCCCCTTATCTTATCCCTCCTCTCTCTGCAGTATAGGATGGGAAGGAGACTGGACTCTGGCTTTGAGTCAGAATCCATTGTCAGTCCTTCATAATCACCTTCAGATTTATAGTACACTAGGGTCATCAGTGTCCGTTGAAATCCACACTGGAATAACCTTGCTGGGTAGTGTGGAGTGGTAACCAGATTTAGGTAGTAGTTAAAAATAAAGTTGTGGCTTCCACATTTAAACCACACTTTGTGTTTCTTTAACTTTTTCCATGTCCAAATCAAATCTCTATGGAAAGCTTAAGATCCTGACTTTCAGAGGTGTTGAGCACAAGACACTCTCTACTGAAGTCAATAGGAGCTTCAGGTGTTCCACAAAATTGAATTTCAGGCCCTTCAATTCTTTTACTGTTTTATAAAAAGCTTTCATAGTTATCTGATATATTCTGTTGCACAATTTGCAATACAAAGAGAGAAACAAATAATCTTTCACATACCTGTTTGTGTAGCCAGCCTCTCACCACAACAGGAACATTAGGGTTCCTCTTGATAGACTGGTCCCTCTTTCCAAAGCTGTGAACTTTATTGCCAGATTTTACAACCTGAAAAAAAGCACATTACAATAGTACTAAATATACTGTAGTAGAATCACATCAGTCATACTACAAATAACTGAGGTATTTTGTTACACAGTAATGAAATAGTTGTAGCATTTTTCAAAGACACATGTGTATACGGGCACTAGTATTTAATTAGTAGTTGAGCAAAGTCAACTTCCCATTATCAGCAACATACCAGATTGCTGTTCCAATTCTATCTGAATCATAACTGTGTTGGTGTCAAACTTTTCCAACATAAAAACTGTACATGTTTTGCTGTGCTTGAGAAAGCAGAGTTCTTTGTGTGCCTTATCTGAATTGCTTGGACCATGACACAGAGTGAGCTACATGCACACTGAGCTTGTACGTGGGGACTTCACTTTTGTTCTTTGTCAAATTACCTTATCTGCAAGTAAGCAAAACAATAAGGATATATGTTTTGCATTTTGTTTCTGGAAACAAAAGACATGGAAAAGGGAGCACTGCTGAGGAAGAAACCCAGACCGACAGAGGCAAAGATTAGATAGGCCATCTAAAGGAGTCTTTGATTGCTGACTTAACAAAAACAGGAGCTTGTGCTGGGACCACCCAAAGGGATGTCTAAAAAAGCAGGGAAAGACTATCAGCCCACAAAGGCATCATGAACCTTTGGGGAGAGGAACTGCCCTGTTCTGTCTGGATCCCAAATCACTTTGCATTTGTGGTTGTCTCAAGAAGCTGGGGGTTCGCTGGCTCCCCTTGCAGTCTTAGCAGGGCTCTCAGAGGAAAGAGTTTCTTAGATTTACCCTGTCTTTTCTTTATAGCTCCCAATCTTCTCCCTCTTCCTTGAGGGGAGAAATCTGCTGTAGGAGTCCTCCTTTGTATTTACAACTTGGCACCTTGAGCATTTCCTGGCCTAGCAGAAGTCAGCCATGTTGTTCCTACATGTTCTCAGTACCTTATGTAATGCTGTAGCTACATTTGCATACAAATATGTGGCTAGAAATCCTCAGAGCCTCCAAGATCTACATTTTCTCCTACTCTAAAACGTCTCGCATCAACTGACAAGGTACTAAAGTTCCACTTGCTGCCAACAAACAATTGTGGTCTGTGAACAAAACAGATCCCTTATATGCAGGAGATGACATCACTAAAATGTCTCAATGTACTATCTCCACCTGCAGGCAGGCACTGTATCCAAGTATCTGACTAGCATAGGAGATTAAAGAGAAAAATACAATTATACAATATAATCCCTAAATAATTTCAGCAATTTGTGACAACATTAAATCAGAAAACGTCCATTTCTTTTAGCTAATAAGATATGTTACTGGGTTTTACACATATGTACTACATTTGACAAGTTTTAATACAGACATCAACAATACATGCATCTGAGTGCTAAATTAAGATAATGGCAATAACAACTTAGAAACAAGATCACTAAACGTCTTCTGTTTTGAAGCATACTAATCTTAAATATAGAACAGCCACTTTGATAAAAAATGTTGAAATAGAGATCAAAACATCAGCGAAAGAGAGTTTCTGATAACTAAGGAAATTATTCACATTTGGTCAAAGTACAGATCTGGATGGGAGGGTGTCTCTGTACTATAATGGGGATTACTATATTAGTATACTATAAGAAGCACTTAAATCTAAAATAAAAATATTACAATACTTCCTGACTGGGATTGATGCCCCATTGTGCTAGGCACTACACTAACACATAGTGATAGCCCCAGCCCAAAATTTCTGACACAGACACGATCCAACAAGTGAGTTTGACAAAAAAAAGAGGGAGGGACAAGGTTGCTGAGAAGAAGCTAAATAAGTTCTTTGCATTGGTCTTCACTGCAGAGGATCTGAGGAAGATTCCTACATCTGAGACATTCTTTATACAGGACAAATCTGAGAAACTGTCCCAGATTGAGGTGTCAATAGAAGTGGTTCTGGAACAAATTGATAAATTAAACAATAATAAGTCACCAAGACCAGATACTATTCACCAAAGAGATCTGAAGGAACTCAAATATGCAATTGCAGAACTATTAACTGTGGTATGTAACCTATCGCTTACATCAGCCTCTGTACCAGATGATTGGTGGATAGCTAAATTTTTTAAAAAGGCTCCAGAGACAATCCTGGCAATTACAGGCCAGTAAGCCTAACTTCAGCACCCAGCAAATTAGTTGAAATGGTAATAAAGAACAGAATCATCAGACACTTAAGTGAACATGATTTGTTGGGGAACAGCCAACATGGCTTTTGTAAAGTGAAATCAAGCTTCACCAATCTATTAGAATTCCTTGAGGACATGTGGATAAGAGTGATCTCATGAATATAGTGTTCTTGAACTTTCTGAAAGTCTTTGACAAGCTCCCTCACCAAAAAGCTGTGAAACAAAGTAGGCAGTCATAGAATAAGAGGATCCTTCTCATGAATCAATAAGGGAGGTTACTTACTGTAATGGATGGTTCTTCGAGACGAGTGGTCCCTATCTAGACTCCACATATGGCTGTGCATGCATGCCATGCGCCAGAGTGACAACTGTTTGACGTAGTCTCCCTCAACCCACGTGTGCATTGAGCATCGTCCATGTGATATGTCTGAGGTCTTATGGGACTGCGTGGGTCGGCACTCCCTCAGTTCCCTCTTACCGACAGGTCATAAATCCACAGCAGAAAGGATGGGGGATGAGATTGGAATCCCTTTCTTCTTCAAGTGCTGGTCCCTATATGGATTCCACATGTGGGTAGAATAGTGAGCAGTATCAGCGTAGAAGTGGATGTGAGGGCATTTAGGATTGCTCAGCCAACTGCTGCATCAGTTGCTGCTGAATTGTGTATGGCGTAATGAGCAGTGAATGTGTGGATAGAGGATCACATTGCAGCTTTACAGATGTCTTGCCATAGGACATCTGTGAGGAGGATGGACATGGTGGCTTGTGCCCTTGTGGAGTGGGCCATGATGCCAAGTGGTGGGTTGACTCTGGAAAGGGAGTAGCATTCACTGACGCAGTGGGTAATCCATTTAGAGAGGCGTTGGGAAGAGAGGACGCAGCCTAGACTGTGTTCAGCTATTGTGAGAGAGAGTTGAGGAGAGAATCAGAAGGTGCAGATGCATTGGAGATAAAAAGCCAGCGCACGACGGATGTCAAGGGAGTGTAGTATGTGCTCCCTGTTGGAGGAATGTGGTTTAGGGTAAAAAGTCAAGAGATGGATAACTTGGTTGAGGTGGAATGGAGAGGCCACCTTTGGGAGAAACTTGGGATAGAGTTGTAGTGAGACTTTGTCATTGTGGAATACCATAAAGGATGGGTCCACCATCATGACTGCCAGTTCACTGACTCGGCAGGTGGGTGTGATGGCTACTAAGAAGATCAATTTCACTGAGAGGTAGGTGAGTGGGCAAATGGCCAAGAGCTTAAAGAGTGGTTTTGTGAGGCTTGAAAGGATGAGGTTGAGGTCCCAAGGGGGGTAGGGTCCCTGACTTTAGGGAAGGTATTAAGGAGACCACAGAAGAACCGGATAGTAGCTGGGTAGCTAAAGGTAGAAAAGTCGTGTACAGGTGGGAGGAAGGCACTGATTGCCACCATGAGCGCTCTACTTGGGGAGTGGGCAAGGCCTGAGCGGTGAAGGTGAAGCCGATAATCTAAGATACTGATACGGTTTCTACTGAGCGATGGTTGTTGGATGTCTATTCTGTAAAGCGTCACCATTTGGCTTGATAGCAAGCTCTGGTAGTGGGGCATTGGTTGTGGGTGAGTGTATCCTGTACCAGTGTGGACCATGCATTATCTATCCATGAGCCCCATCCAAATACCAGGCTGTGAGATGCAGAAGGTGTGGATTGGGGTGATGGATTTGGCCCTGTTGCTGTGTAAGGAGGTCCGGAAGAAGGGGAAGGCATATTGGAGGGTGGGTTGAAAGGTGAAGGAGATCTTGAACCAATATTGGCGAGGCCAAAATGAGGCTATGAGAATGAGGACTCTGCAATCCCATCTGACTTTGCGGAAGACTTGTGGGAGGAGTGGGATGGGTGGGAAGGCATAACTAAGTCCTGGTGTCAATGGAAGAAGAAAAGCATCCCCTTCTGAGTCCTGCCCAAGGGCACCTCTGGAGCAGAAGAGGGGAAGCTTATGGTTGGTTGCTGTAGTGAATAAGTCCCATCTTGGCATTACCCACTGCTGGAAGATGGAGCAAATAGTGGGGTCGTGGATCTCCCACTCATGATTGCAATGGACGGAGCAGCTGAGCATGTCCACCAGGTGTTGTCTTTACCCGGTATGTGGACTGCATGCAATGTGACATCGTGTCGTATTAACCAGTTCCATAGGTGGATTGCATCCCTGCACAGAGTTGGCGACCTCACTCTGCCTTGTTTGTTTTTTATATATGACTGCTGTCGTGTTGTCTGAGAGAAGTTGTACATGTCTGGAGTGGAGGAGGGGAATAAGTGCTTGACAGGTGTGCTGGACCACTCGGAGTTCCAGGATGTTGGTGTGCATCCTTGCTTTTCTGGGGGCGGGAGGTCCAATCGGCCCTGGGCTGTGTGGCCACGAATGTGAGCACCCCAGCACACAAATGAAGCATCCATTGGAACGGTGGTTTTGTCTGTTTAGGTGGTCCTTCTGTGGGTCATGTACCAGGTATAGCCACGTTTGTAGGCATCTCATATGGAGACGGGCATGTGGGATAACAGAAGTACATGCCACCCTGTGTCTCAGAAGTGACAGGCAGTAGCAGACATTTGTGCAGGGACAATGTTGTAGGTGTGTAATGAGAGCACCGATAGTGGCAAATTGGTCCATTTGCAGGATGGCCCATGCCGCATGAGAGTTCAGACAAGCCCCTATGAATATAAGCTCTTTGGTAAGTATGAGGGTGGACTTTTCTCCTCATTGATGCAGATGCCCAGACTGTTGAGAAGTTCCTGTAGTGTTTGGATGGTGATGAGAGGTTTTCATGGGGTGATGCCACCAGGAGCCAATTGTATAGATATGGAAATAGCAAATGTCCCAGGCATTGCATGTAGGCCGCAACGACTGCGAAGACTTTTGTGAACACAGGGTGCAGTGACTATGCCAAAAGGAAGGACCCGGAATTGGTAATGATACTGTCCCACCGTAAATCAAAGGAATTTGCGACAGGCAGGGTGTATGCCCACATGAAAATATGCATTTTTCAATCATGAGCCACGAATCAGACCCCAAGGGAAAGGAAGAGGATGATTTGAGGAACAGTGACCATGTGGAAACAGAATGTACAGATATACTTGCTCAAAGCCCTTAGCTCCAGAATAGGCAGTGGTCCCTTCCTTTTTTTGGTATAATGAAATAGGGGCAGTAGAAACCATGGCCTCCATTTCAAGGGACCCCTTTCTACGGCCCCTTTTTTGAGGAGTGTGCTTGTTTCCTTCTGTAGAAGGTCCAGTTGGAATGGATCCGTAGATCTGTGCTCAGTGGTGAGTGGCGAGGAGGGAAGGCATGGAACTCTATAAGATAACCCCGGTGTATGGTGTCCAACACCCATTGATTGATGGTAGGTTTGCTCCAATTGTGGGCAAACAGAGCAAGACAGCCTCCGAATACAATCAGGGAGGTCAGAGAAAGTGGGGGGTAAGGTTCTTGGTTCTCTGATGAAGAGTCAAAAGGGTTGTCATGAGGGGCATTGATAGAAGGTGGAGGTGGCAGAGAATCTGGGTCTTTGGGAGCATTGACGGCAATGGGGTTGTTCCTGTTGATGTAGGGTATATGGCTGGTAGGTGGGTTGGGTGGGGTTTTGGGGCCAGAAGGCCCGCCGGGTTCTGATAGCAGGCAGGGGCTGAGGCATATAGACCCAATGCCCGGAGTGTGACTCTAGAGCCCTTCAGCGAATGAAAACTCTCATCGGTCTTGTCACTGAATAATTTGTTATCAAATGGCAGGTCTTCCAAAGGTCATTTGGACTTCCTTGGGGAATCTGGATGTCTGGAGCCAAAAGTCCCTCTGAAGCACCACTCCTGAGACAAGGTAGCATGCTGCTGTATCTGCAGCGTTTACAGCTGCTTGGAGAGAAACCTTAGCCACTAACTGGCCCTCTTCTATGAGGGCTTTGAACTCTGATTGTTTGTCCTCCAGCAAAGGGGATTGGAATTCTGCTAAGAGAGTATGATTTAAAGTCATACTTCGCCAGTATGGCCTGGTAGCTGGCAATGCAGAAGTGTACGTATGCTGAAGAGTAGACCTTCCGCCTGATCAGGTTGAGTTTCTTAGCCATTCAATCCGGGGGTGTTGCTGCCTCGCTCAGTGAATAGCCGCTTGAACCACTAAGGAATTAGATAGTGGGGGCAGGAAGAGGAAATCTGTATCTTTAGCCAGACAAAGTAACTCTGCCTGCTTGGGTGCACCATCCTGGTGCATGCCAGATTGCTTGAGCTAGTTGGAGGATTGTGTTGTGAATTGGTAACACAATTTATGAAGGGCCTGGTGGTTGCAGGATGTCCAGGAATTCATCCTGGGGGGTCCGTGACGTTCTCTGCCTGAAGATTGAGAGCTGTTGCCATCTGTCGCAGGAGATCCTGATATTGACCATGATCATCTGGTAGGGAGAGTGACAGAAGGGTGACAGCTTCATCAGGAAATGCACCGGTTGGGAACAGCTGCTTTGATAGTTCCAGTAGTACTGGTGCTGTGCTGGTGCTTTATGGTGTTATAAAATAAATGAGGGGGCAGTATACACCAACGGAGGCCTATATTGGGAAGAGGGAGGCAGTGCTCTCCGGTCATAGTGGGGTCGCAGCTGCACCAATAAGGTCCTTTGTGATAGGGGGCCCTGTGGGCATCTCATCCATTGTTCCTGTGTTAGTGCATACATCAGTGAACTATATAATTGCACCGGTGAGAATGCTTGGTCCAGGTCCAAAGACCAGTCCAACTCCGATTGTTCTGAAAAGGGCGGTGCTGTCGGAGCAGGTGGAACTGGCAGTGCAGATGGTCCTCCAGGTTGATTCAGAGGAGGGTGGTAAAGGAGCAGCAGTTTGTTGGTCGGGAATGGTGGCTGCACAGTGACAGATGATCCATGCTGTCACAGAAGGCCCTTAAGGGGCAAAAATAGTTCTGCTGTCTGTGTCAGGGGTGATAACCTGGCGTGCGTGGTACTAGGAATGATACATTGGATGGACCCGGCGGAGTGGATGGTGTCAGGAGTTCCAGAGATGCTCCTGCGGCTGAGGTAGTGGTTGGCACCTGTTTGTCTTGGTGCTTGGTCTTGTGTTGCACCTTGGATTTTTTCTGTGCCAGTGGGCAGTATGCACTTCCTACGCGGCTCGTCCTGACTCGGGGAAGGAGCGCTGCTCTTAGATTTGGTCACTCTTGGAGATCCACTCTTGTGCCCATGCCACCACCTGGTGCACATGCGGACACATAGCCTGCTCCATGAAATGTTTTTGTAGCCTATGTTCTTTTGCTTCATAAGTCCAAGTTGGGAAGGAGCAGCAGATAGAGCATCAGGCTAAAATGTGAGTCTCCCCGAGACAGGAGAGGCAGTGTTGATGGTCATCGCTTACCCAAAATGATCCCAGGCATGTAACGCAGTTCTTAAATCCAACTTGTCTGTGCATAATGCCCTGGAACGGGTAGGAAGCACCCGGGAAAACAACGCTGATTCAGTACTAACTGACTAATTCCTACAGCTACTATAACTATTAACAACTATTTAAAACTATCAGACTATTAAAGTGGGGTGTTTTTGATTTTTTTGCTATGCAGCTGGAAAAGTGAAGAGGAATGCTCTGACTCTGGCCATGCAACAGTGAGAGAGAACTGAGGGGGTGTCGACCGTGCACTCCCATAAGATCTCGGACGCACCACGTGGATGACGCTCAGTGCACACACGGGTTGACGCATACTATTTCAAACAGTTCTGGCTCCGGCGCATGCACACCCATATACAGAATCAATATAGGGACCAGCATTCGAAAAAGAGCTGATTAAAATAAGGTAGGAATAAACAGTTTTCAAAGTGGAGAGAGGTAAATAGCAGGGTTCCCTAAGGATCTGTACTGGAGCTATTGCTGCTCATCATATTGAGGTGATGTGCCAAAATTTGCGGACAACTATCTTCAATAATTCTGTAAGTCCAAAGCTGACTGGGAAGAGTTAAAGGGATCTCACAAAACTGGATGACTGGGCAACAAAATGGCAGACGAAATTCAGTGTTGATAAATGCAAAGTAATGCACATTAAAAAACACAATCCCAACTGTACATGCAAAATGGTGGGGTCTAAATTAGCTGTTACCACTCAGGGATCTTAGAGTCATTATAGACAGTTTTCTGAAAACATCTGCTCAATGTGCAGTGGCAGTCAAAAAAGCTAACAATGTTAGAATCATTAGGAAAGGGATAAATAATAAGAAAGAAAATATCATACCACCACTATATAAATCCATGATACACCTCGCACCTTAAACACTGTGTGCAGTTCTGGTAACGTTATAAGAGATGTATTAGAACTGGAAAAAGTACAGAGAAGGGCAACAAAAACAATTATGGGTATAGCTTCAATATGAAGACAGATTAAAAAGACAGGGACTTCAGCATAGAAAAGAGACCACTAAGGAGGGATTATAATAGAGGTCTATAAAATCATGAATGATGTGGAGAAAGTGAATTAAGAACTGTTATTTACCCCTTCACAAAACACATGAACCAGGGGTCACCCAATGAAATTAGTAGGCAGTAGGTTATGTTTGACAGGGTTATGCTGTAGGTTCCTTACAAACATAAGGAAGTACTTCTTCACACAGCACATAGTCAACCTAAGAAGTTCATGCCAGAGGATGTACTGAAGGCCAAAAATATAACAGTGTTCAAAAAAGAATTAGCTAAGTTCATTGAGGATAGGTCCATCAATTCATCCTCTAGGTGTCCCTAAACTTCTGATTGCCAGAAGCTAGGGCTGGATCACAGAGGATGGATCACTCAATAATTGCTCTGTTCTGTTTATTCCCTCTGAAGCACCTGGCACTGGCCTCTGTCGAAAGGCAGGGAACTAGCTGGGCAAGGATGGACAATTGGTCTGAACTAGTATGGCTATTCTTATGTTCTTCTGAAAGTAAAATATGATACTTAGTGTCTTATCGTCACATGAATTTGAAATGCCCTAATGTTTGTCCAGAGATTCTCACTGCTGGTTAATACTGTTCAAGTTATCCTTGGGAAGGGGGAAGACAATCTTGGCTTGTTTGGGAGTTCGGCCAAAAATGTCAACTTCTGAGTCTGAGGAGGAGCAGGAATAATTGAATTGCCAGGGATGCATGGAATAATTAAGTCTAGTGTCTCTGAATAAGAGTGGATCTGAGCTTCAGTCAAGATCCTGGATGTCATGTTGTCCCCACTCCTCCCAAAGACACATAGATTAGTGGACGCAACAGGTTCCACAAGGGAGATCATCCTGATGATAAGTAAGGATCTTTGGGGGGTGAAGCAAAGGTGTGGTAAAAGGCTTTTTAAGGACTTAGAGGTAAAGGAGGTAAAACTCATTGGAGCAACACAAGAAGCAGAAGAGATTTCCCCTGCTTCCCCAAACCAGTTTGCCCATCTCTGTACCAGAGCCCTTGCTGTTGCATCAGGGGGAAATGCTGCACCTAGCAGGTTGCCAAGAATGCACAGGCTCTCTCTGTTGCTAGGATGCAGACAGAATTATAGTAGAGTTCCTCATGGGCAGAGGGAAGGACTGTTGCAGGGTGTTGTAAGGCAATGTTGGATGCCAGCTACTGGCAAATTAGAGAAGAAGATGAGAAAAACCTTCTTCCCGCCTTATAGTTTTACACCCCAAAGTTACAGTACAACCTCAGAGTTATGAACACCTCAGGAATGGAGGTCGTTCATAACTCTGAAATGTTCGTAACTCTGAATGAAATATTATGGTTTCAAAAGTTTATAACTGAGCATTGACTTAATACAGCTTTCAAACTTTACTATGCAGAAGAAAAAAAGTTGCTTTCCTTTTTTTTTTTTTTAGCAGTTTATGTTTAGCAGAGTACTGTACTGTATTTGCTTTTTTTTTAATTTTTTTTATTTGGGTCTCTATTGCTGCCTGATTACATACATCCATGAGATGTGTGGCTAACTGGTCAGTTCATAACTCTGAGGTTCTACTGTACTTACATTAGGTAAATTGTTAAGTCTGTCAATTTTGGCAGTGTCGCTAATTGTCTGTACCAGAACCAAAATTTAAAAAAATCAAGACTGGCATATAAGAAAAAATTGTAATAAGAGTGAATAAAATAAACAAACATGTAAGTACCCTATCAGACTGAACTGCCAGAACAAGCAACTGTGACTGAAAGAATTTACCATGTACCTCATCATTTTAAGGTGATAAATTCATCTATTAATATACTTTTACTGTTAATACATTTGGCTTTAAATGTAATATTAATGACTGACACATGACAACTCGTGCATTGGTCTAGTAACCAGTAATTGCATTATTATACTCTGGATCTAAAAAGTGTTTTTGAGTTTTTCATTAATGACTTACTTCTCATCCGTATTCAGCCAAAAAAAGCAATACAACAGAACGCAAGTTTTCAGCTGATGCCACATCAATAAAGAGGTTAACTCAGTAACTGATCAAAAGTATTCTTTACAATCAATTTGGTTAAAACTTTTCGTCTTTGACTAAAATTAGTGAGGCTCATGAGCCTCAAGTGGCTCTTTAATGAGTCTCCTGAAGCTCTTTGCAGCATATATTAAAACACCATATGATTTAATTAACTAATCTAAGTTATTAATCAACCAGCATGCTTTTACTATGTTATTAACCAATTATAATAAGTAAAATCATAATACTTGGTCAGTCATTTTGCTTTGAGAATATATGTAAGTGAAACAATGATCGCATAATACTGTGGCTCTTTTGGGTAATGCTGATTACTAATCTGGCTCCTGAACCACTTAGATCTGAGTATCATTGACTTAGATACGTAACAGATTTTATGCAATCCCAATGAGGAAAGTTTATGAAGTAAAAAGGCCACAGACAAATGAAGGCTTCATTCATATTTCTTAGCTAACTCTTCTATTATTTTTGCTTACTTATGGTCAATTTTCCCCCCATCTTCTATTTTTTAATTTACTGTACTTTCAGAGATGCAACTAAAGTAAGTTTGGGTTTACTAAAGTAAAGCACAGGTATATTTTGTGCCATCAGAAAGATGATCAGTTTTGCCATATTCTGTACCAGTTCTGCTTGTTGAATTTTTCAATTATTTTTATCAACTGAATGTTCTGAGTGTAGTAGTGGTGGAAGCACTAATGACTCCATGAGGCTAAAGTGGAGAAGTGCCTAAAATAAAGGAAGAGGAAAGGATGGGGATTTAAAGGTAAATTAAGTGGATGTCCAAGTTATAATTTCTACTATTTTGCAGGTGATTTTGAAGTGCTTTGGACAACCATATGACCTGTGGGAATACCAGTATTACTTACACATAATTCAATTCTTTAGGAACCTCTCAAACTTTGCATTTCATCTAATCAATAATTTTCAAATTCTCACCTAAAATTGTCACCTACTTGGGAGCTTCTGAACTGTCCAAAGCTTGTTCAGTTATCCTTGTTTTTTCCCAGTTTTGCACTGGTGGAAGACATTTTAATATCATAATTCCCTTGAAATTAGACTTCCAAGGTGAAATCGTGGCTTCACTGAATTCAATAACAAAATTCCCATGACGTCAAAGGAATCCAAGGTTTCACCACCAGATCAAATGATACTCTCTTTATCTTACCTTGGAAGCAGGTTTTGTATCTACAGTGGATGTAGTTACTGCAGTGGATGTTTCACTGACCATGCTTGAAGGTCTTTGGTTTACTTGTTGCTTGGACATGTGTGAATTCTGCCTAGAAAAGAAAGAAAAGGTATTTTAAAAACACATTCTTTAAAACAATCAACTTTTGCCTTTTTATATATACTTAAAGAATAATTTTTTATTTCTGAGCAAATGGTAGAGTAGTGAAGCACTAGTAAAAAACTTTTCATGTTTCTGCCAACGCAGCTCACTTTTCAACTGAAACATTCCTGTTATTCTGGTGTCTTTTCTAAAAAGATACTGCCAATGGTACTTAGTGGTTCATAATTCTTTATTGGTAACAAAAAGTAACAGTAACATGATACACTATTCCACTCATTCTAACTTTTTTTAATGTCTGTAAAAGGGAGCTGAAATATATGTAGATAATCATTAGCTAACTATTAACCACAAATATGTTACATATACACTTCCAGGCAAAGCAAGTATGTAAGAAACTTATTCAGTCAAGGGTAAAAAAGACAAACACAGTAAAGAGGAAAATTCAGTCAGGTCAAGATTGGAAAACATGGAATCATCATGGTTTAAAACAGCGGGATCTTTCAAAGTGGCCCTCCACTCTCCTCCCGCTGGCTGCAGAAGGGAGCCACTGCCTAAAGACCCAAGTGGAGCATGTTGCCATGGGGCTACAACATTGGTGCAGGCTCCTTGCCGCAGCTAAGGGGATGGGAGATCAACACTTCCCTCCCCCTGGCTGTAGCAGGAAGCATGGCAAAGCGCTCCGCCTGGGTCCCTGGGTGCTGGGGTCCTTGCTGGAGCCAGAGGGAGGGGAGCACTGATCTCCTGTCCCCCTGGCTGCAGAAGAGAGCCACTTTCTAGGGACCCAGGTGGAGCACATGGGGCTACAGGACACGTGGTTTCCCTGCTGCAGCCAGGGGGACAGGAGATCAGGGAAGAAGTCCTCACTGAACTCCTTCCGTCTGGCTACAGTGAGGTGGGGGGAGGAGGCTGTCGGCAGAGTCTGGTGGCCCTTCAGGGTTGTAAAAATGGTATCTGTGGCCCTCAAGCCAAAAAGGTTGGGAACCATTGGTTTAAAAGGAAACATGGAACCAAGGAATTCTATTTTCATTTTCTGAAGACAGAATTACTGGTGCAAGTGGTCAAGCATCAGTCATCTCTGCTGTGCTAGACTAGAAAATCCCAGAACAAGATCATCTAGTCCTTCAATATCTAGCAATACTTTAGAAGAGGCATAAAATAATGAACATCATGAATGACATCTGGGATTTTTCTAACAAATTAGAAACCTTGCTCTGCTGGTGAAAAGTGTTATGTCAAAGCTAAAAATTATTTTTCTTACATTGTTCTCTAATATTTTATGCTGAGGAATATTTTGCTCTCATAATGCTGTCAAGCTCAGTAAATACCTATGCCACATACAGTTACAGTATATATTAGTCCTATAAATTAGGCTATCTGGAGATTAGTCTAAAGGTATACTTGACTTGAGGACGAGGAAAGGTGTTACACCAACACACAGAAAGACAATCTAAAAAGAGAAAATAACTTCTTGTTCACTAAAATGCATCAGTAGTCATCAACAAGAAATCCCATGACTCAACAAGTATAATTCTTTTCAATTTACTATGGCATATGCTCAAGCTGGAGCAGCTGGAGCAGGAGGGGAATAGCTAATTTTATTCAACTGGAGAGAAAGAACTCAAAGAAAGTATGCAGAGAACAACAGATAAGTTGAAGGAAAAAATATCAATGAAATATTTGATATATTATTTTAGTCTGGGAAAATTAAAAGTTATTCTCAAAGGGTGCATATTAAAATTGCATTTTCTTGGCAAAACATTACTTCAGACTTGATTGTCATGCACACAGTATTTTATTAAGAAGCTAAAAGTCTAAGTGCTAAGCTTTCATAGACCCTAATGCTGCAAGTTGTTTCACAAGGGCAGAGCCCTGTACCCACACAGAATCATCTAATTTGGATTAATAAAATTCAGGGTCAGATCCTCCACATTGCCCAGAGAGAGAAGATGGCTAATATTTGTAATGTATCACTGAATAAAATGGGCATGTCCCTTAAGGACAATGAGCCTATACTCTAGAAGAGGAACTCCTTGCACATATTTATCATCAAACCTATTGCCCGTTATTACTCATAAGAATTGCACACTTCTTACTCTGCATACTAGCCATATCCCAAGCAAGATGAGCACACTCAGCTACTTCTATTAGATTTGGGCCAGTGGTTTACTCTGTGTATAGAAGCCAATTGATCTGTTTTCAGAGCTTTGCCTTCAGTTAACAAAAAAAAAAAAGGAAGGAAGGAAGATATTTCACATGCACAAATATGTGCAGTGTCTCTTTTTTGCCTTTGCTTGTGTCATGAAAAAAATCTTCACACACACTTTTATTCAAGCAGCATTCACAATACACCTTTTGCTGGGTACATTTCTTTTTCAGGAAAATACCCAGCTTGCTGTGTCATACATTTAATTGAGCTGTGGTTGTACTTTACTGCCACTAATCGGCTATAAATGCAACATTATGCAGGCTTTCCCATTTATATTCATTTTAACTTGGTACCTGTGATCTAGCCAAAATACCAACTTTGATAGCAAGCATTTATCCTGATGAAAGTATGAGCATGAGGGTGAGCATCCACAGATAATGTAGAACATCTCATCAGGCTAGTGTGACCAGGGAAATATTCATATTAATGTATGCATTAAGGTTACACCTTTAAGATCTATGTAGACCTTAGATAGAGTAACACCATAAAATAAACAGTAGCCAGGGTCATATAATGTAATAATTTTACAACAAAGAAAAATAATTATTACTTTTTGTATTATGGTAGAACCTAGAGACCCAAAGCAAGATCAGAGCCTCAGTGCAAAGGGTACTGTACAAATACATAACAAAAGACAGCACCTGCTCTGAAGAGTTTACAGTCTAAATAGGTAAAGGAACGCAGAGAGAAGAAAGTGGAACATAGAGAGTCAAACCTCAGTCCCCATTTTCAAAAGTGACTTAGGCAGTTGAGAAAATTTTAAGCTTAGTCAATGGTTTCTCTTAAATGAAGAGAAGCATTACAAATTTCTACATTCCTTTGTCTTTCTCAGTAGCCCTAAATCTTCTTGTAGAACAAAACATAACATTGATATTATAATTCTCTCTTGTAAAGTAGCCTGAAAAAACACAGAGGGACAATCTTAATATTTCTGATAAATGGAGCCCTTACAGTTTTGTAGGTTGGAAAATTTCAGAATACTGGTGGTATTCTGAACAGATTTCAACAAGTCTTCCAAACAAAGTGTTTTCAGTTTTAAATTGTCATGTGTAATATTTCAAAAATAAAATTAGGATCTTTTTGCTATATCTTCAAATAAAAACAGGGTAATTTTATTAGCTACTCTTATGAGCTTACAGATTTGTTTTAAACTCATTGTGTCCAAGTTATACATCTATTTTCCTCATTTGAGTTTCTGGGGTTTTGAGCTTTTTACATATTTACATTATTTGTGAGGCACTTAATATAAAAACAGAGTACATATTATATTAGTAAGAGTTCCAAAGTATGTCTAAAATATTCTAGTATTGATTAGCTACTATAATGTAAGCTTTCAAAATCCACTTTATGTCCTGTAGTATATTAGTTTTACAGATACAAGTGAGTGGGGAAAGAAGAGATTGATATGTCAGTATCATTTAAACTTTTTGCTAGGTCTGAACGCTCATTAAAGTTCAAAATCACAATGAAGAATCTGAACTTAGGCCTGACACCATCTCCGCTGTTTATGCCACAGGATAAAGTAGATTGTTCAATTGGAAAGAGGTGGTATCAAACAGGAAGTGACAACGAATTATTGTTTGGCTTGGAGGGATTAATAAGACTAGGACAAGAGGGATGATAACAGTAAAAAATTAATTGTACTGATACATAAGTCAATTTTCTTATCAAGACAGAACTTACTTGTTAACATAGCAAAGTTAAATGAAATACACTGTAAAAATATCTTTTTCTTTTTAAAAAAAATATAGTTACAGACCCCATGTGGTATACTCTCAATCAGCAGATTTCAACTCTTTACAAAACTACCAAAACATACAATCTTCTGCATTTATTTAGTTATACATTGGTGACAAATATTTTAAACAAAAAGCTAACTTTCTGTGCGTCTATATTTGGCATATTGGTATTGGAAAAGGCATATCAGGGGAGATAGATAATAAGTGGTGGTAGTAGTGGCAACAATATTTATAATATACTTTACACTTACATAGCCCTTCGATCAAAAGAGGATTTCAATACAGTGTACAAGCATTAATTAATTTAGCCTCACAGCATCAATGCCTCCACTGAGTAGATAAGAATTCTATTTCAAGATGAGGAACCTGAGGCAGAGGGGTCAGAGCTCTCTGCCTTTCTGTCAGCCAGGCTGGAAGACTATTGACAGTTTCACAAGTTAAACTGACAAGAGCCTTCCTTGTGGGCAGCTAGGAAGCTGAAAAAAACTGCTTCCTTCTCTTCTCCCCCTCCTTTTTCAAAGCCCTTTCTGTGAAAAATTTCACGTTTTTGACATTCGTCCCACTACAGGGCAACACTTTTCCCAAAAACATGAACATTTTCAAGGAGGGATTCCCCTTTTTCTGCCAGCTCTGGTTCCTAGCTCTGGCTCTCAGAGCTGTACTTTAAGCACAAGACCATTATTGTTCCAAGGATTTAAACAGCCATGTGGTATTGTCTGAAACATTAAAATACAGTGCAGCTTGCTAAACTATAACAAAGGCAATTTGTTAGACAAATGGCAATTAAGGATATGTCTACAGCAACTAGACTCTGGATGGGGGGAAAAGAGGAGCTGTGGCTGCAGAGCTGTTTCCTTCTTGTTGTATAGACTTTTGGGCTCCAGCAATACTTGAGGTCTGGGATCCTCCCCCCATCTTGCAGGGTCCTAGAGCCCAGGCTCCAATCTGAGCCTGGAAATCTATACAGCAATGAAACAGCCCCATAGCCTGAGCCCAAGTTGGCTGGCACTGGCCTGCCACAGGTGTCTAGTTGCTTTCTAAAGACACCCACACTGACAGCGAAAATAATTAACAATGCAAAGAGGTTAATAATAAGCTATGAATTTCACCCTCTCTAATCTTAAAACGTATGCATTAAAACTTACATACATACTTTGGTAAATTAGTCACCCTAAACATTGCTGTAGCTGCCAGAGATATTCAGTCAAATACTACGTGCAACAGGGAACAGTAACATTTTGAGCATCACCACTCACAGAAAACAGCAAACAATCAGAGAAAAACATTTTGCAATCAGAGCATCTGCCACAAGGTGTTTGTTCAAGACAAGAGGTCAGCCATCACCAGATCCTCCTAAATTACGCCAGTTATTCCATCCTGAATGATTACCTGTCCAACAGTTTCTCAGTTGATTTGAAGTCCAAAAAGACACACACTTCATTTTTGAACATGTAGTTTAAATTAAGGTTGAAGGAAATAACAGTGCAACACTGATTCCCTCTGCTTCAAATGTCTGCTTACCTGGCATCAAACTCCTTCTTTCTAGCCTTTGTAACTAGGGTCATGTTTGGGAAGAAGAGGATTTTAGATCCCTTAAAATAATCTCTTATAAGATCCATGCAGCCTTTACAACCTCTGCCTATTTTGTTTGCCTGACAGCTTGATCTCCCTGTTCTGTTCTGCTTGCCTTTACCTCATGGGAACCAATACCTTTTTTTTAGTATTTGGTCAGCTTTAATTTCCAGTTTTAGCAGGGAGTTCACTGAGATGTTTTATATACACAAATTTTGCCTTACCCTCCTGCAAACCAACTATCCTTTACTTTCTGCTTTTCATTAGATTCCCTATTCTCCTCTCTCTACGGTACTTTTTACAGGTGGACACTGCAGACATCAGTTGACCTTTCTGAACTTCTGAATCTTTTTTTTTTTAAGGTTTAATTTGCACACATCCTTCTCCACACTCCTCACTCTTGTTTGCTAGTCCTTGTATGTAGGAAGAGATTCCTGCCTATTTTCTTTAAAGATGTTAAGGTCTCCAGCATTTCATCACACATTCAGCCAAAATAATTTAAAGCATGAGATTTAAGAACATCAATATGGCCACTAAAAAAATAAATTATGGAATTTACAAGACAGTGGGCATCTCTGAGAAAACTGGTTGGGCCTTGAAGAAATTAATCTCTTTTCTTTTTGAAGACAGTTTGGGGCTTTTAAAAAAAATCCAAAGTTTAACCCACATCAGGGAGCTTTAAAGACTGGAAAAGCCAAGGAATACATCCGGTTGGCCAGCTGTGCCTGCATGAGTGCGTGCATGCATACCCACATACACACTCTTTCTCTCTCTAACTTATTTAGAAATCAAAACTAACTGGCCCTCTTTCCCACTGTAATAGTATCTTTAGATTAGGCATTATATATCAGTTCAGGGCGATTGTACCTGCACGCCCCCTCTATCATCCAACAAGGGCTCCCCCTTTATGGGCCAGCAAAGGCACCCACTCTAGGCTCCAGCTCCCCAGTCATTAGCTATCTTAGATGGAGACATCTTTCTCATTTCTGACCAGGTCGCTTCCAGGCTGCACAGTTCCCTGAATGTACTGTGAAATCCCAAGAAAAAAGCCTAAATTCTTTTGCCTTCACTTCAGAGTACACAGAGTAATTGTCACAGGTATAAATTACCATACAGCTCTTTCTAAGCAAGCATATTTTATTCTTAAGATAAAAGCATTGAAGAGAAAAGTTACTAAAAACAATAAAAGAATCTACATGCATGCTAATAAGTGTACCAGAGATCACCCCAACTACAACATGGACTCTGGCAGGTGAGCAGTCCTCCAGAACCTCATACAGAGGTGTTCCTGTGGTTTCAAATTCATAACACCAGAACAAAACCCCAAATGATTCTGAGTGTCACTCATTTACCCATGGACTGCAGAAGGTACAGTCATGAGAAATCAGAGAGGGAGCTCCTGCACATTTCATGTTGGATATTTACTGAGGGTCTGGCACAGCATTCCTACAGTATCTCGAGATATTAGTTGTATATATGTCCTGCCCACCAAAACCTCTAATTGTGTGCTCTCTCTGGAGTTCTGGGACACACCAAAGGGTGATCTGTGGAACTCTGATTCAGAACACTCCAGACTTCATATCAAGCAGCATATCTGAAATGGAAGAAATGGTAGGCATAGCCATGTGTCAAAGGATGAACAGGTAATTTTAGTATGAGTCTAAGCAGGTATTGTGCACCTGTTTGTATTTATATCCTTATGCCTATGTAGTTTTCAAAAAAAAGCTTGAGGCAGTGAGAGTGCTACAAGAAATCAGCTTTTTGGATGAACAGCAGCTAGTTCAAACTGAACCCAAGCAAGACAAAAGCAATGCTGGACAAAGGGGAAATGCTTTAAAAAACTAGCTAAAACATTGTCTCAAGACATACAACTCCCATTCGTCATGTGGTGCAAAGCTCCATGGACCTATTTGACTCCTATTTAAGATTGGATGACCAGGTTGCATTAGTTTCCAAAAATACTTTCTTTCACTTCCGGATTGCTCAGATACTTTGTTCCTTCCTCCCAGACAAGGACCTGGCCACAATAATCTATGCATTTGTCATCTGCAGGATGCATTAATGTATTTGCAGCTGAATGTGCCTTCTCTTTGGTTAAGGCCACCGTGAGGTTATCAGATCCATGAACAAGTCCCTCCACTAGCTCCAAGTCATCTTCTAATGCCAGTTTAAGGATTTGGTCCTAATCTTCAAGCAATTAATGGATCAAGCACCAGTTACACTGAAGACCAAATTTCAATCTATGAACTACTGCGACAACTGCATTTATCTGGGACAATGCACATCACAATGCACAAGATAAAGAACATGAGACACAGGTAAAAAGCATTCTTGTTCAAGGAGATCCAGCTATGGTACGAGCTTCTAGAGGAGACTAGATGAATACAAAATCTGATCATATTTAGGAAGCACTGAAAACCTTCCTCTTCTAAAAGGCCTTTCCACACACATGAACAACCCTTCTAATGAAAAACCCAAACCAACCTCCCACCGAAAACACTCCTAAAGAAGAACACTCTTAACCGAAGCAGAGTTACTATCCCAGGAATGGAGATGTACTAGAGACTACATGAAGTCCACTGGGGACCTCACTGTTGCTATCAATTTTATGTGGAAGGCACTCAGATTCTATGATAGGTAGCAGTATAAAATACAGATAGTATCTCTTACCCTCATCTCACTCATTTGTGGAGTGCCTTCCACAAATTATGTATTTTGCAGTTTAAACTAATCAAAGGACTTAAATGCATTTTGTAAAGTATCTTAAACCAATCAAAATACCCATTCCCATTCAAAATACTGCTGCAAAAGATCATTATCCTTGGCTAGTCTCCACAACCATGTCACCTCTCTCTTTGTATCTCTCCATTGACTCCCCCTTCTTCACTACCTCAAGTACAAACTATTTCTCTCAACTTTTAATATCCTTCAAATCTTAGTCTATGTGATGATTTTCAGGTCAGGGGAGGCAATCCAGGCCAGTGAGAGGTTGTGGCACCACTTGCCCTGTAAATGGAGGTTACTTACTGTAACTGGAGGTTCTTCAGCTTGTGTGGTCCCTATCTGTATTCCACATGTGGGGTACCCATGCGTGCAACTCCAGAAATTCTTCCAAGCAGTATCCGTTGACCCACACAAGTGCCATATATTCCCATGTGCTTCTCTCCAGTTCCTTTTCTTACTGCAGTGCAATAGGATCCATTGCAGAAACGAAGGAGGACGGGTAGTGGAATACAGACAGGGACCACACCAGGAGATTAGAAAATATGGGGAATAGAACCCTCTCCCCTGGTACTTTGGGGGAACTCTCTCTATCACTCCCTGATGTAGCAGGGAGTTTGCCTCCTGTTGAAGAATCAATTGGTGAGAGAAGTCCCCAAAGGCATCATGGGTTGGAGTTGTGTGTGGAGGAAAGGAGAGGAATTCTATGGAGTACCTGTGGTGGGTAACTTCCAGAACCCAACTCTCCGTTGTGACCTTGTTCCAACTGCAGGCAAAGAAAGTAAGACAGCCTCCAAAGATGACAGGAGGCAAATAAGGCAGCATCAGTGGTGGTATGTGGGTCTCAACCCACGTGTCAAAAATGGCTTTTGGCTTGCGGCTGGGAGTAACTGGAGGGTGTGGCACTGGGGGCTGGAAAACGGGATTTTTGAGTCCTCAGCCACTTGTGAGGAGACTCAGGTGGACACTGGTAGTCTGGGGGGTACAAAGGACATGGGGTCTTGATCAAAAGGGCTCTCTGATGTTTCTGTTTGGGAGCTGGAGGTTAGAGCCCCAGGGACCACAGAGTTAATCTGGAATCTTAGGGAATGAAGTGACTCGTCTGTCTTTTCATTAAACGGGTTGGACTCATTGAACGGGAGGTCCTGGATGGTATTTTGGACCTCTCTCAGGAAGCCTGATGACTGGAGCCACAAGTCCCTGTGCATGACCAGTTCTGTGGCCAAAGATCAGGATGTTGTACCTGCAGCATCCAAGGTGGCATGGAGAGCCACCTTTGCCATCAGCCTTCCCTCATCCAAAATGGATTGGAACTGGTTCTGTCTTCTCTAGTGAGCTTGTCATTAAACTCTGCAAGCCTGGAATAGTTGTTAAAATCATATTTAGCCAACAGAGATTGGAAATTGGCTATACAAAACTGGCCTATAGAGCAGAGGAAAAGATATTCCTGAGCAGCAGGTCCAATCTCTTTGACCCTTAATTCGAAAGAGTGGACTAGTGAGCATGCTGTCAAGCTCTCTTGATAGCTGCTCACACCACCAGCAATTTAGGGGGAAGACGAGAAAACAAAAAGTCAGCCCCTTTGGTGGACACAAAGTAGCGTTTCTTGGCTTGCTTCGAAGTAGGGGCACAAAATGCTGGCATGTGCCAGACCATTCTGGCTGGTTCCAGTATGGCCTCATTAATTGGGAGGGCCACCCTGGATGGTCCTTGTAAGATATCCAGGAGTCGGTGCTGTGGATCCTGGATCTCTTCCAACAGGATCTGTAAGTCAGTACCAACCCTCTAAAGCGTTTTTGATACTGCTGGTGGTCATCTAGCGGGGAAGGCAGCACTAGGATGACTGCATCATCTTGTGAGGGTTGATTGTTGCATTCCCTCCTGTCTGAGGGGGAACCTGTTTCTTCCAGTTCTTCCAGACTTTAAAACTTGATATCATTAAAGTATCCCTATTTCATTATATAATGTTAATATGTACGTCACAATGATATTAATCACCAATGTGCCATTAACTTTCAGAAAAGACCTCACTCTATACACTGTTATCATACAAGCAGTTGATTCAATTGCTTATCACTTGAGGCTCACTCCCCTGTCTTCACAGACCAGTAAACCTTTGCAATATATTCTTTGAAAAGCAAAATGCAGACCAAGCTTCTCTCTCCTGCTGGGTGTAGCCGTCTCTTCCCCCACTTGTTTATGTGAGATTTGCCTCCTCTTGTTAGCTTGATGGGTTTATTTATGAAATATGTAAATATGTTCTCAGGGCCAGCCTTAAGGAAAATCGTGCCCTGGGCGAACCTGTATTTTGGCACCCTCAACACTTACCTCAACACCCCAGCACCAGGCCTGGGCAGTCAGCTCAATCCCCTCCACCGCCCCCATCACAGTTTCACTATGGCTGAGACACTGAATGAAGATGGAGAGCACTGAAAGTACCATACTTCGACCCGTTAATGGCCCCATAGACACACTGAATGGGGGAGGGGTTCCTGCAGTGCAGCACACCACACCCCAGAGCTTTATAGGGCCACAGTCCCCACCTACTGGGCACTCACCATTGAGATCCTAATGGTGCTGGGGGGAGCAGAGTGCCAGCCCCTCAGGAAAGCAAAGGGCGCACCCAGAGGGCACTGAGCACTGTGGCCATGTGTGCCCATCAGCTGGGCACATTCTGCACTGTACAGTGTTGCTGTCCAGGGCTCTAATGCTCCCTTTGTCTTGCTGATGCTGCCTCAAGCCTCTTCTGGGCTCACGTTTCAGCTTTGTGAGTGGAACTGATGTGTGTAAAAAGGCAGTGTGTCTGCTCCAAGCCAGTGCTTCCCTTCTCTTCCTCATACTCTGCTTCTTCTCTTGCTCTCATGGCACAGGGTGGCCCCTTCTCCACTCATTCCACACGCCACTCTCTTTCCTTCCCCCACCCTGCCACGGTTTCTTTGCTTCTCTCTCCTTCTTGGGAATTGCTAGCTCCCAAACAAAATCCTCTTCCTTAACTTGCACCTATCCAAGAGGTTTGTATCCCAGGGTCCCATTGGGGCCCCTTTCCCCCTTGTACAGCCCTGCCACCAGACTATCCATACCCCAGCCCTGTCTCCAAGACTCACCTCAAGTTACGTCTCTGCCCTCCCAGACACACCAGGATCTGGCCGAGCTGCGCCATGTCGGCCGCCCCTAACCAGCCCTGTATGTTCTCATTGTCTTTCTAAGTATCTTGAAAGTAATTCCAAGGTGGGGAAAACACTTGCCTTTGTCTTATGCAGACCTATTTACCAACCATCCTGGCATGCCTGGCTTAAACACACTTTAGTCATAATTCTAGCATATATCCATAGTTTTTAATACTCATTGTGTATATACATTACACAAGAATATTAATGATCAATTTTTCAAATGATACCTCAAGGCATAATTTGTACCAAGATTATTAAAATAGAATATAGGGTGTGAATACAGGAGTGCTTAGTGTTACATTTCCAGTCTTCCTATGATTTCCGATAAACTATAGAGAAGTCACCCCCACCTCCATTCTGCAAATTATGCCAGTCTTGATTGCTCATTTAAAAAATATTCCCACAAGCACCTTCATATCCACCCATGCTTCCTCATTATGTTAGTCCACTATTCTCCTTTGAATCCCTCCTTAAAACTTCTCTGCCATGATGCCTAAAAAAAATTTGTCAAGGTTTAGGCAGTTAGCTTGCTTTTACTCCCATTTTTCATGCTGATCAGTATTGACTGATTGTTTTCTTGTGCTTTCCCCCATCTGTTTTACCTGGTTGTTGTATATTGTCTTATACTTAGATTTCAAGCTCTTCAGACACAGACTGTCATATGTTTGTACACCACCTAGGACAATGGCTAAGGTTAAGTTTCTGTCACGGGTATTTTTAGACAAACAAAAATTTAGACAAACAAAAATTCACAGAATCCACAACCAGTCCCTGAAAGCTGTTCCAATGTGCATCTCACCCAAACAGTAGAGGCTTCATTGATGTTTGTCATCCACGAAGAGGATCAAGAGCAAGAAACAATTCTTGAACCTCAGGACTCTGGGCGTAGTCCCAGTCCGCAGGGAGGGACTTCCTGAAAGGGAAAAAACTAAGCTACACTATCCTAGAACTTTAACTATGCTAAATGTTAAAGCTATTTACAATATATATTTGCAGGCTGACAAGAAAAAAGCTAGAGAAATCTGAGGACACAGAAGATTCTGACTCACTCTATGTAGCAATAAGAAGGAACTGGAGAGGTGTCAGCCTGCACTGCCTCTTAGGCCCTTGGTCTGGAGCACCAATAAAGCAACAATGTGTGAGGGCCAATGGACACTGCTTACTAAGAATCTCTAGATTTGGGTGCATGGTGTGCATGCATACCCACTTGTGGGATACACAGAGGGACCAACATTGGAAGAAAAACCAGAATGTTTTTAAGTGCACCCTCTGTATCTTTGCAATATCACTTTCACATAATGAGAAATGTTCAAATCATTATAATACAGGGTGTAAGAAGTTACTTTTAAAAGTCTCCAAATGTTTCAAAAACTACTTACTCTTCTTGTAAAATAAATTCAATGTTTTCTGGAGAAATCTGTCCTGTCACAGGATGTCTAAATGTTGTGGTCTGCTGGTTATGGCTGAAAAGAGAAAAATAAAAGTGATTTAAGCACTAAGGTTGTTAGAAAATTAGTTTTTTTTTAAAACAGAATTATGTATTTCTACTGACCGTTTACTGTTGCTAACCAAAGATGAAACATATTTCTGTCTTGTATTATAGGACAAATGTTTTCAATTACTTTCTCACAAGTTTGTGGAATCTGCAAGTTGCCCACTTCACTGTCTAAGTGCTAACCAAGCTCATATTTTGAAGCGCACAGATTGCAATGCTCAGCAAAAGAGTCATTCTTTGTGACTACTTACATTTTAATAGTACCAAATTGTTTAACACTAACATAGAAAAGACACAATCCGATTTACTAGATTCTGTGACGCTCTCAGGAATATGATATTGCCATAGAGACAATAATTTAGAAACCTACTAGGGACTTTTCAATTTTTAATAAGTTCATTTAATGAAACTCTTGTGGGAGGTAAAGCAGAAATTTGCCATAAGCATTATTTTGTTATTTAATAGAAATTAGTACCTTAAAATTTCTTTATCTGCTCAATCAAGAGATCATATATAAGGTTATTTATTCAGGTTATAAATCCTGCATATAAAATACAATTTAGTATTTCATCTGATCAAATACAATTAAGACACAGCAAATTTTATTTTTAATGACAGTTTTCCAAGAGTATTAGATGTTATATTTTGCTATCCTGTGTGAATTACTACTGTACATTAATACTAGTACTTTATTGATTTGAGGAACTATACTTTTGTCCACTGCCAGAATATTAGACCAAGAAAATCGTTTTTGAAGACAAATTGGGGTAGAAAAAACTATCTAATTTCAAAGTAATCATCTCAGTTTGGATTCTTCATATGAAAAATCCAAGATTCTGTCATGCAATGTACATGCTCTAATTAAGTTTTATACCCAGCAAACATTTTCTGAAGCCTTATGCAAAGTTCAAAGCTACAGCACAACAATCTGTTGATAAGTGATAAAGAAAAATTGAAAACCATTTTTAAATGTTATTGTTTCAAAGGTACAGTAAGGGTCAGCTGCAAAACCTTTATGAATCCTCAGTGTTTCGAAAAATTCATTTGTAAAAAATATTAATCTAATTTTTAATAGATATAAACCAAAGGTCAGTTACTTAAACTTTGAATTTTTTATATTTTTATTTAGTAATATTTAACTGCGTAGCATTCAAAATGCCACATAAATCCAACCAAACAAAGCATTCATTCAAAATAACTATACACAGTAATCAAAATCAATAATGCAACAATATGAAAAAGTAAACCTATTAAATGATTAACAGCTGCATGAGCCAAAAAATGCATACTAGATGTCTTTGTAATTTTTTTTTTTAATTTGATTTTAAAAAGAATTTCTTTTTAAAATTTGATTTTCTTCTCCCATGATATCTGGCCATCTGGTATTCTAGGGTTTGTGGCACCCAGGATGAACCCCAAAATAGATAGAAATGGAACTGATGCAAGCTAGAAGGTATCTATTTTAACTAAACAAAAACCCCTCCTAATTTCCATAAAGACAACAGCAGGCCCTCCATACAAAATGACAGCTTGAAAATAAAACAAAGCATTTATAATGTTAAAGTATAAGCATGTGAACAACAGGAGAAAACTGAACTAGTGGGTCACAGTCTCTTCTCCATTCTTACCCATAACTGCTCCCAAGAAATTCAGTTCCTATTTAGACAAAGAGGATCTGGAGAGCAAACTGTTCATATAGAAAAGTCTCTGTTCTTCTCTAGCATCCCACGCCACTTCTAGGTCTGTAAAGATGAACACCAGAATTGACATTTTCCAGGGAAATAATAAGGGGGGAGCCAGAGCCCAAGCCCCCTTTCTTGGCACTTGACCAGAGCTGGGTGGTATAATAACAGAGCTCCTTCCCTGCTGCTAGAGAGGTGGCCACGGCAAATTTGGGTGGTGGTGTGACCTCTTGCACTAGGCTGCAATGTCACTCAAAATTGGCCCATCCACCCTTCTGTCATGCCAACAGAAAAGGGGCTCTGCCATTTCCCCAAGTCTAGCTTCTGTCTCCCCACTGGCAGACGTGTGCCCTGCCACCACCTTCTACTTTGGGGGATAGGGGAGGCATTGGCCAGAACCTGATTAATTGGCAGCTGAGAGCCAATCAGTCAATGGGAAGGCAGTCACTGGAGCTGGATGGTGTAACAATGGAATCCCTTTCCAGCTGACATGACAGAGGGGAGGCTGGGCCAAATTTGAGTGGCACTGTAGCCCTGTGCGTCTGGTCACTTGAACTTGGTTGGGTTGGACAGGCAGTTAACCTGGGCCTATTGGATAGCAAAATTCTGCTTGCGCCCTGATATTTGCTATGATAGTTTAATGCAAGCATGCCTAACAAAGATGCCATCACCTCTTCACACTACTGAGGGGCATTCTAGCCCAACCTACTACTAAGACTCTAGGGCTCAGGGTTTTTAAAATGAGGGACAAGCAATTGGGTTTCTGTCTAGCACCGTACTGTTTCGCCAGGGCCATTCCCGCCCCGTCAGTGATAGTACCCTTCCTGTTAAATTTTTCCAGAGACGTTAGTAGTGGTGAACCAATTTAGAGTAAATTCATCTTGTATAGTTTTTCATTTGCTCCCCCCACACCTCTTTTCCCGTGAATTTAGTGATCATTAAAGATGTCATACAATAACAACAAAGCAAGGTATATTTTCCCCCCTCTGTTAAGGCTGTTGAGGAAAGTATGGGTTGAAGTGGATATATTTTTAATCACCTTTTGTCATGTCGTAATTTGTAATTTATGGGATATGCATGCAAAGCACTCAGTGGGCATCTATAGATGTATTTTTAAAATTTGAATAAATAAATAAATACAACAGCAGCAGCCAATTCTATTATCTTCATATGCTCCAGCCAGTTTCAATACTCCCCTCAAATGCTCTAACTATTCCTTCTAGGACAGGTCTGAAGAAGTCTTCAAGCCTATTCAATTTTTGATACTTCAGATAAGGCTGCCAACAATTCCAATGTCATCACTTTCTCACTAGGAAATGTACTGAAACCACCAACACATTTCAGAAGCCCCCAAAAAAACAGCCTTCACATACTCACTTTCAGACTCCATAAATCCAGGGTAGATTTGACCTTGAAGTGAAAAATTATATACTGGAACTAATCCAAAGCCATTCAGAAAACTAAGTTAACCTTGAGACCAGATTTATTCTCTCTCAGCACCAAAGAGGATGACAGCTTACTTCATATACAAAGCTCTTTTTGAAACCTCTTTATTCATTTATATTAATATATATAACACTTTACAATGTGTATTATTACTGTCATTTTACCTGTAGAGAATGTATAGCGAACATGAACTTCTTTCCCAGCCTGACTGACTCATTCTTGTGAAATATATTACCAACATTAGTTCAGTTTTGGTAAGTATGATTTTGCATTATACTATCACACAAGGGAAAGTTGGCATAACAGTCTTTTCTTCCCTTACAATAGGCATTTTGTGTTTCAAAGGTTCTTCACAACCCATTTGAGCTATTTCAAGAACTGTATTACGTAAGTTTAAGAAATTAGTTTTGTAAAAAGTGTCACTGTGTCTTACTGCCAGTGTAAAATTACTTAAAATATGAATACAAGGACATACATCATACCACGGTCAATGGCAAATAGCCAAGAAAAACAGTCATTTCTTGGGTTTGAAAGGTGTAAATGTAGCTGTTTTTGCCTCATCAGGTCCAAAGAATATAAGAAATGCAATCAGAACAAGCTATACATGATGGCTATATGGCATCATGCTCTGCTGCTCCCTCCATCTTTCTGCATGCCAGTATTTTAATTCTTCTCTAACCCTATCTTTAAATTCCCCTCTGCTACTTGGCTTGGTATTTTTCAAGCACATTACAAGTAAAAAAGCTTTGTTCTGATTGGAATTCAAAGAAAATAGTAAATATTCAATAGAAGTGAAACTTACCAAAATTAGCTGCTATATTACTTTTCTTGGACAATTTAAGTAATGCACAAACTTTAAAGGTCCAATCCTATCTAAAAACCAGCTAAGACAAAAACATTTAAGAAAAACAACTGAAACTGAGTGAGGCTGTTTCTGAACTTGTTTTTTCTTAAATACCAAAGAATCTCCCTCCCATCTTTTGATAATGTACCACACTTGTGCACCATTCTGGTACAAGCTTATCATGCCATTTTTGAAAGCTCTTGAAAGGTTACTGATTTCTTGTACTTTACAGGAGCATCAGACATTTATTCTGTGCCACCATAAGGATCCCACTTATAAATGTACTGATAAGTCAGAGGGGTCTAACTCACTCCAACAAGCAACAAAACCAGGTGCATAATAAATAGGTTAAGGAAGATTCCATTAGTATGGCTGCCACACACAAGATATTGCCTTAATTAATCACTACAATCATGTGCATTCCCCTCAATATAAAACTGAAGGAGTGAAGTGTTAGCACCTTGTATGAAAGTGCACATCAATATAATGATTTTGATACCAGATATTGTGCACCTTTGAATTACCCCTTATGAAAAGACTTAGACTGGGTGAAATTATTTATTTTTATTACCTATTCATTGTGTGTAAACTAACTTCACCATAACAAAAACAAAGCATAAATCAATTAGGGGGCAACTCGTGGCTACCAACCATTTATCTATTTTTTTCCTGTCTGACTCAGGCACAAAACACAAAACACAGTCTCCCCTCTTACCCCCCGAACATAAGCCACAATGGCTTCTGCTAACCCTCATGACCACACAGTTTAGGCTCCACAAATCAAGTAACCAACGCCAATGATCTATCATGACCAACCAATCCAGCACAAAATTCATAAAAATAATTAAAAGACTTGCCAGAAAATGGTCAATTATACAATTTGCAAATAATTTAGTGCCAAATTACTTTAAAATGTTAAGAAAATGTTGATGAAACATATCTTCTGATAGTTGTAATTTAAAGATTAATTGGCTAAAATAAAAAGTTATGTGCTTATATAATACTGTTCTTTAAAAATTTATCAGTAGAGATTGAAACTAGCATCAGTTTTATATGACATTACACTTCCCTTGATGGAGATGCCTAAAATAATAATAAATCTGACAATCTACTAATACTGTTCTGAGAGCAGAAATGACTACAAACCCTCCACACAGCTCAAACTGGATAGCGGTTGTAGAATGGAACAGTGCTGTTCACAAAAATATCTTAAGAGCTCTCATTCCCAAAATGGGCCCTCCATGCCTCCCTGATCCATATGGCCCCCTGTTGGCCCCTCTAATACCTCTAGCATCTGGCTGCTCATATGCAGATGCTAGGTGATCCATCTCTGCGGTCCACCCAGGGGCAAACTTTTTTCTCCTTAGCTTCATGTAAATTATGGAGCACACAGCAGATAAATATAACCATGGGAATATTGTCTTCATTTAGGTCTGCCTGCCATAAAGGCACCTCCAGCACACTTTTAATCTGCCAAATGCACATTTTACAGTCATTTGGCACCTGCTCAGTCTGTCATTGAAGCACTCCTTGCTGCTATCCAGGTTGCCCATGTAAGGCTTCATGAGCCATGGCATTACTGGGTAGGTTGGGTCTCCCAGGATCACTATGGGCATCTTAACATCCCCCATTGGAATCTCTTAATCTGGAAAGAAAGCCCCTGCTTGTAGCTTCCTGTAGAGGCCAGTGTTCCTGAAGACATGAGCATCATGCACCTTTCTTGACAAACCTGAGCTGATGTCAGTGAAATGCCCACGGTGATCCACAAGCACCTACAGTACCACAGAGAAGCATCCCTTTCTATTGATATATTCTGTCGCAAATTGGTCCAGGGCCAAAATTGGGACATGGGTGCCATCTAGCGCCCTGCCACAATTAGGGAAACCCATTCCTATTTCACCAACATTCCCCAGACTGACAGTCCTTAACAGCAGAATGAAATTAATGGCCCTCCACACTTGCAATAACACAGCTCCAACAATGGACTTGCCGATTCCAAACTGATTAGTGACTGACCGGTAGCAGTCTGGAGTTGCCAATTTCCACACAGCAATCGCCATGCGCTTCTCCATCAAGAGGGCAGCTCTTATTCAGGTGTCCTTGTACTGCAGGCAGGGGCAAGCTCCTCACAAAGTTCCATGAAGGTGGCTTTGCGCATTCAAAAATTCTGCAGCCACTACTCGTCATCCCAGACCTGCAGAATGATGCGATCCCACCACTCAGTGCTTGTTTCACACCCAAAAACAGGGGTTCACTGTGTGCAGGTGCTCCATGAATGCAAACAGTAATGCGTTGCTGTTTGTTTGCATGTCACACAGCAAGTCAGGTGCCCCAGATTCCTGTTCTGATTCGGAGCTCATGATATACTGTGCGACCAACTGTGATATGTTCAGAACACAGAGCAGAGCAATGCAGGATCCATCCTTTCAGACAGCGATGGCGGGCACACAGGAAACGGGGGGCCACTGAAAAATGGTGCGAAATGCAGCGAGGAACACAATGAATTATGGGATGTATATCAATGCATCATAGGATGTTGAGCCAGTTACCAATGCTGCACTATGCTCCTCTCCCCTTTCCCACAATTCCTAGTGGCAAAAGTTGGCGAGTTGCACAGTGGGATAGCTGCCCATTGTGCACTGCTCTCACTGTAGATACTGGAGCACCAAGTGTGCATGCGCTTTGGCGGCACAACGAGGGCTGTGTGGATGGGAGCGAGCACTGTAATTACAGTGCTTTTCGATCACTGATGTAACTATCATTGACAAACCTTTCTAGTGTAGACAAGGCCTCAAAAATCCCCCAGACCAGGAGTCTCCAAAGAAGTACTTTCTAGCCTTTCAACTTGCCCATAGGCATAGGTAGAAAATTCCTTCCTCAGCAACTGCCTTTCTGGCTTTGTGTGAGAGGCAGGGTGAAAATTTCTTCCTCCATAAAAACAAACATGCATACACATAATTCTAGAGTGTGTGTTCAAATAGAATTCCATTTTATGGCCACTTTGTGCTAGTAAGGACAACTCTGGATTGGGCCTGATGTGAAGCCACACGGTCACAGGGGATCAACCAGAAGGACAAACCAGAATACATGGAAAGCACATCTATTATTGTCACTTCTTATAACACAGAAGTAGTCACTTCCTTCACTGCAGGCCAGTAATTAGACCCTATGAAGATGAAGAATTTGTCTAGATGGTGACTTAGTTGCAGTAAGCCAGCGTGGGAATCTACAGCACACTGGCTTGTTGTGCATTAATTGACCATGGGGACCCTGCTACCATGCACTAAAAATTCAGTAGTCCACTTTAACTTTTGAAAGGGGAGAACATCAAAGACCACTATGGATCTTTTAGTGTGCAGAAACAGGGTCCACACCACCAGTTAGTGTGTGAAAACTAGTGTGCTGCAGATTCACATGCTGGCTTGCCATGCACTAACTCTCTGTGTAGACAACCTCCAAATGTGAGTTAGCTGGGCAGGTGAAATCAAGCATCCCTATCTCTGGGTTAAAGAGAGTAAGGCTGCAGCAAACTCTAACCTATAGGAGACTCTGTGCACCACTATTTTGTTGATGTATCAGCTGCCTTCCTCCTATACCACTTGAGCAGCATTGTTGGGGTCATGTTTGCACAGTATTTATCCTGTAGGCAGTTTTTCAACACTTCTGCATCACAGCAACCAACATGCTAGCCAACATGGGGTGTGATAAGACTTCCAAGGCTGCATGGGCATCCTTGTGCAGTTGCTCTATTTACAACCCCTTACACTTCCCCAGTGAAGGGCTTACGCAACACAGAGCATCAAAGAAATGTGCCCTTAAATTAGAGCATGACAAGACAGCTAATAATACTAACTTCCATTAGAATGAAAAAGCCTCTCTCACCTTTAAGAGTTTACAGTCCAGGGACAAGTTGCCCACTGTCTCCCTGATCCTTGCTAGCAACATGGGAGTGTGGCACAGTATCCACTCCTTGCCTTCAGTCACTCCAATCACTACCAATGTTTGCCTCTTGCAAACACATGGACAAAGTGGAGAACCAAGCATCAATCAAAGGAGTGTTCAGTTTAACATATAGCACTACTCTTCTGCTTCTCTCTCTATTCATACAACATATTGGCAAAATCAACATCAGTGAGAGAGAATCTGGCAGTAAAACTCCCACAGCACTGACAGGGCCTGGGGCAAGGACAGAAAGAGCTGGACAGGATTAGGGATGGAAAGAAATTCTAAAACTGTTTCAAATCTTATATTATCTTCTTTCAATGCCCCAAAAATCTCCCTCAAACATGTGGCTGAAACTTTGGCAGCTCTGTAAGGTGAAGTATCTTTGCATGAAATAGCGTGATCTTTATGCAATTACTTAGCAATAAAAATGACACTTATCTAGTACTTCATATTTTCAAGGAGCTATTAAAATATTAAGAAATTCTTCAGCATCTTTGTGAGGTAGGTAAATATGATCCCCATGAGGTACACTGAGGTTAAAAATAATTTACTCCAAAACTATATCATAAGTGAGTGGCAAAGCCAGAATTAGAACCCAGGAGTTCCTAACTTCCCCAGACCTGTGCTTAGTCCTCTAGACCAATACATACATTTTTACTGTTTATTCTTCACATCTTAAGAAGTGTAAGATAGAGATATCTGCATAAAAAGGATTAGAAACAGCAATGTAACTTTTTCAAACTTTCACTGTGTTTTAATAGTCATTCCTAGACTTTTTTATTAACTGTAGAAAATATTGCATTATAAAATTTAATTGTCTGAGTTATTGCTTAAGTCTATAATCAGGGATGTCAATGCATTTAAAATAAGGAGAGTGAATTAAGCTTACTTTATATTGAACATTACATACAATTTCAAACCATCTCTAGGCAATACTAAAACCTATACAGATTTCCTCAAGAATTCCTGCCTTTGAACTTTCAACTAGATATAATTTCTACTAATATCCCATCTTCAGAGTAGAATTTGCCATTGAGTCTTTACTACATCTAACTTAAATAAATGTACTGCAGTTAGTTGTATAGATTCTCTTAAGCACAAAGCAGATGTAACTGATTTCTCCTTCAAGCATCCTTGCTATTTTCCCAATATATTACAAGCAGTACAATGATTAATTTGCACTGTTACTCATTTGGCCTATCATTCCCTCTGCTTGATTTTTGCATCTCTGAAGGAAGTTTAGGCTCTTAATAATCGTTACACACACACACACACACACACACACACACACACACACACACACACACACACACACACACACACACAATTGCTTTTAGGCTGTGACTTTGACATTCACTTTCCTCTGAGACCCAATCCAGTTACAAGATATCATGATTTCTGGATGGAAAATCCCTCATTTAAAGTGACTGTATACTAACTGGCCAAAACCTGTATGTATACCTTTTCCTCGTATCTCAAGTATTGTGAATCCTCACAGAGAAATTTTTCTCTTCTATGTGGTTGGTAATTTAATTTCAGTTACAAGCCCATTTTAACTTCAATTAGTCAGCTATAGGCACATATCAAGATCATTAATTATCACTCTGAACACTTGCTGGTCACGTTTATCTGAGTCTTATAAAAATGATTTTGCTGACAGCTTACATTTAATCATATAATGTAAAGTAGTAAACACATTAATTAATAAACTGATGTTAAAAAAGGACCCACACTTGTAACAAGTACAGTTAATATTATCAAACCCAATTGTACTGATTTTTTAGCAGAATTCACCACTGACTCAAGGGGAAATTCCACTTAAAAATCAACCGTATCATTATTTTGCAATATTGTTTCAGAGTTTAACTTAATTGGAATTTCATTAAATGATTACATTTCAGTTATTCTTGATTCACTTTGCTTGCAGGATCAGGATTTGTCCTACACATGCAGAGCCCTGAACTAGTGTGACCACCTGTCCCAAATTGGTTGGGACAGTCCAAAATGCAGAATTCAAGTTCCAGTCCCAGGTTGAATGACTCCAGGACAGCATTTGTCCCAGATTCCCGCAGTGCTGCTCCATGCCTGCCACGGCTATTTTTAGCAGTGCTCACCAGATTAAAGCTAGCAAAAGTATGCCTATCCAAACTGCAATAACACCTCCAAATGCTGTATTGACATACCTTTGATGAAGCAAACTTTTCTTTATACTTTTCTGCAAAGCACATAGCTGAGAGCAGGTGCTATATAAATAACAGAAGAAAGATCATCTTGTGCCTCAGGTACTGGACTGGGGGGCTCAAGAGATCTGGGCTCAGCTCTCAGCCCTCTCACAGACTTCCTATGTGACATTGCAAAATCACAATCTCTCTGTGCCTCATTTCTCCATTTCTACAATCCCCACACTTTGTGTAATGTATTTAAATTGTAAGCTCTTCAAGGTGGGGACTGTCTCTTACTTCATGTTTGTAACAGTGCATAGCAAAGTTTGGGGTCTCTATATATTGTTGCAATATAATTAAAGAACAAATATTCTTTAATTTCAAGCCAGAAGGGAAAATTCTGATAATCCAGTTACACTTCCTAAAGGGTATCATCTTTAAAAATAAGAAAGTAGTTAAAATTGAGAGTAGTTTAAAAAAAATTGTGAAACTGCCTAGACAAGACGTGCTGCTGTCTGAAAAACTTATTCAGGAGATCAGACATTTCAGGAAGCCCCTTCCAACCCAAGGAATTTTCTTGCTCAAGCAATTAATATCTTAATAAAGATTACAAAGTCTCCTTCATTCCTAATTTTAAAAATTTGTTTGTGCCAATTATTTTTTTCATTTGAAATGTTACATAGGGAATTTTTTTGCTTCTTAATTACAAAGTAGAGTTCCTCACTGCTGTAAAGTGAAACATTGTACAACATGACATGTCTCTATGTAAGTACAGTATAACATGAATTTATCAGTGTAAGCACCCTGCTGTGAACAGAATGAAAACAGTCTATGAAGTCCAAATTTACCACTTCATGAGATTTGGATTTAACAACGTAAATACTGTAGTAACAATCCTTCAGCCTAAACTTACTCTCCAAGCCTGGCTATTGTTCGGCTTTCTCCTAGAGACTTTTTGCCCAAAATCCTAGCTCCCTCTGCCAAAGAGAAAGTTCGACTTATTTTATATCTGGTTGGTGCTAACTGAATCCAGTGCTTGCTTGATTCAGCAATAATTATACTGCACCTGCATATAGGTTCAACTACCTGACAACAAGATGACTCAGAGGAGCTGGGTTTCTCTAGGCAGTTGTCCCAGACACTGTCATCCTATTATAGACAATTTCTTCAATACCATTTTATTTTAAAATCTAAATTAAATCATGAGATGAGCAGCGTTAAGAGAGATGGTAAATGCAATTCAGAAAGATTACAGATGTTAATAGTAATTAGCACAAAGTATGACGCATGAAGACAATTTGACATTCTAATGCAGAATATTCCATATGAGGGAATTCAGAAATAGGACATTTTCCCTAACAAGATGGACTATAGCAGAAAACAAGACAACACAGTCTCATTATGTTGGATTATACAGACACTCTATAGGTTTTATCTAGCATCTCAGAAATTACATATTCTAATTTACTACTTTAAATTATAATACTTTAAATACTGTTCATGGAGAAACATCACTCAAATTATGCAATAACAGAGTTCATGTGAAAATAATGAAAAAAGTGAACAATTTGCATGGAAAGAGAGAGGCTATTCCTAAGAAAGGAATAAAAGGTAACTCCTGCTGCTTTGGCATCCTTAAGTGACTTGTGACCTGATCCTGTGTCTTGCATGCCTTACTTTAGCCTCATCCGACAGTCCTTACCATTGACTTAAATAGGAGTTTTGCCTGTGTAAAGCCTGTAAGAGTTGAGCTCATAAATTCTTGGTATAGAAATTATATTACTGGCAAATGGGAGAATGACAGTCAAATGTTAGTGTGTAACAAACCAAATCTGGTCTTGATTTGGAAATAATTAGCCAACTATTACTGATAGAAGTCTGAATGACTGAATATATTTTTATAAAATGATCTAGAAATGAAGGGAGCAATGGTAAGACAGACAGATCAGAACTGATCCAGGAAAGTTAGTGAGATTATCTCTAAGACACATGGGGAGTCAGAGAGAGACTTTTCCCCTTTAATGATTTTTGTTAATTTTAATTAAATTTAAAACAAATTAGCTTTGGTTGTGCTAACATCTTCCTCTACTACAACCACAAGTTTCAGCTACAGCTGCCAGGCTCTGCTTTTGAAATTAACCTTGGTTAGGCTGAATCCACGGCAAAGAAAAATGGTTATTTAGGAAGAGAAAAAAAGCTTTTGTTTTATTAATTGCAGCCCTAATATTAGCTGCATGTAAAATAAATACATTTTTATTCAAACCAGACTGCATCACCTTCCAAGGCTTCACTCACCAGAGATTGGATTTAGGCTGAAGATGCGAACTCTAGCAAAAAATTGAACGTTAAGATGATCAATGGCTTCCAGTGGAAGGTAAGTTTTATTTTAGATTAAAGTTGATGTTCTTTTAAAGAGTATTCTGGCCATTTCTAGTGGAAATGTAGATCTTGCTGACTGAATAAAGAAAATGAAAAGTATATGGAATACTATTTTACACTAAAAATCAACAGAAACTTAAAAATGAGGGGTCACATTCTGCTTCCCTTCTTCACAAAAGTTGCCCTGTGGAAACCAATGGGACTGCACAAAAGAGAAAGCCAAAACAGAGTGTGTCCTTAGGGTTTAGATGCAAATGAAAATCCATATGTGGCTTTAATGCTAGATGTAAAGGGATTACAGAAGATAATGAATAAATAAGCTTTTAATTGTGTTAAATAAATTGGCATGTTAAATCAAATTGCATTATGTAAAGTACTAATTCTGGCACACTGCCTATTTCTTTATCTTGGTGTAATGAAAAGCAAAAAACATCTTGATGTTATATGAAGAAAGAATGAAGGATATATAGGTGAATGAACGTCATCTTTGAGATGGAGTGAAGGAAATACTAAGAAGGGTAAGATGAAGATCTTGGCAGCAATTTTTTTCATGTTCCTCATAATCATGTCTGCCAGAATGGAGAATGTTTGTTGTTACTAGCTTCTGGAATGGTGCATTTGACATTTAAACAACATGACGTGACAAGGTTATTATGGCGTGCATACTAATTCGTACTGAGTGTGTTCACATGACACATGCCATAAGCAACACTCTGCCAATATGTACACCATAATTCATGCATGAAAGCATTTGGAATTCTATTACAGTTAACATTTTATAATCAAATCCTATTTTAAAAAACATCTTCCACAGTATGTTTATTAAAAGGTTGAGATACATCCTGAGGTGCTGATGATTTTTATAGTCACAGCTATGCATTCTTTTTAGGCAATCAGATCACTATTTCCTATTTTGTCATCACTTTCATTGGAATATACAGATGGTTTTTTATAAGTTCCGTATACACTTCAAGACTGTGCTTTTAGTTCGCACACATTGTGGTAAACGCTATTGTAAAAATTAACTAAATTATATTTTTAAAAATTAAAAAAGAACAGTCACTTAAGGACAAAGAATTTAAGAATTCTATTTATAAGATTATTAATTTCACTAGTTTCAGATACCAAGGCTCTGGATTTAGGAGAACATTTACACACATGCTTAAGTCCATCCCTATTTGGTACAGCATATAAACACGTTTAACCAGCAGCTTGTTTTTAAGTGTGTTCTAAATAGTGACACTTTCCTGACTCAGAGCCAAAGATTAATTTTCTCATTTCTCATAAAAGCAATGGAAATAAGTCAGTACAGGACTAAGAAATACTATGTCTGGCTTTTATGAGTGAATATTTGAAAATACAGATGAGTCTGCTATCAGCGATTATTTGACTATAAATCAAGAATCTAGCAAATAAAAATCCAGATGCTTCAAACCAGGTCAGTGATCTTATGATAATGTTCTACCTATCATTGGGCACTGTCTCTTGCTCCTAGGCTACAGAGCACAACTGACCACTGAAAAGGCAACATCCTCAGCTACAAGATAAGGGAGCATTTTGTGTAGTTTAATACTCTCCCTGGAAGATTATTAGAAGAGATTAAATTAAAACGATGCATTTGAATTTAACTAATCTACTTTACCCTACAGAAAAAAGTTTCATGCGCTAAAGAATATAGAATTCCTGCTATTGTTAAAGTAAAGTGTATAAGCATGTATAGAAGAAAAAAATATACCACAAGGTATAAAGTCAGGTACTTTGGAGAGGAAATGCATCTACAGCAAAGGCGAGGTGCCTTGTATCAAAAAAGGGAATGCACAAGAAACTAATAGTTCTATACCCACCGTTTGACTGGTCCAAGAGAAAGATGTTAATGTAGATTTCCATTTGATTACTTAATTAATATGCGTATCAACCAATAGATATAAGGCAATTATATACATCAGGATTTACCTTTAAGGGCCAGTTTCGTATACTACTTAACTAGCACAATTTAATGTGTCTGTCTAGATTCTTGTGGGTTTGATCTGCATTGTTCTTTGATGACTCTTGAAACTTCTGCATAACTGTCTGAAAAATCTAAGGTATCAGTAAAAGTGATTGTATTTTTATAAAACTATGTACACAGGAAACTGTATCACAATCACGAGCAATAAGCCAAATATAGTGTCTGTCACATGGTTCCAAAGCCAGTTAACTTCCATCTATACTTTCTATATGTTGGGAAAGGGATGCAACTTTGCAGTTCATTCAGTTTTCCCTTTCATCTAGACACGTTTAGATTGAATCCAGTAAAACGAAGAGTCTGAATAAATTTATACTATGCCAGACATATTTGGGGCAATATGACACTCCTACATTATTCTCTCACTGAAACCACATGGGACTTGCTCAGAGATACACTTTGACTGCAGTACACTGGTCCATACAATGTTTGCATAGATAATTTGTATACATTCCTGTTAATACTAATTGTACTGTAGATCTCCTGGAAGGGTCTGTGAATTTCAGTTAGAAGAAAGCACAGCAGACAATGATAACAGTTCATGCTCTTTAAAGAAAGACATGAGGCAAAGGCATTTTCAGGGTAAGTGAAACAAAATATGCTAAAATATCTTCATTTTAGGTTTGATCGTGAGAAGCACTCACATCTCTGAATAACTTCAGAAGTAGTTGAACCTCAGCACCTTGCAGGTTCAGGATTCCAGAACCCTATGTTATTTGTCTTAGAGTATTTCAAAAGAGATCCAAAACTATGGAAATACATTGGGAAACATAAAGAATGCTAAATTGTGAAGTCTTGTGAAATCAATCATTTAGTGTGAACAACTGAAAGCAACCAGTGCTATGTTTATTTAAAAAAAATCTTGTTTGAGACAACATGCCTCAGGGAAAAAAGGATGGGATTTGGGGGTGAAGGAGACTAAACTTGTACACCCACTTCTTTTTCAAAACACTGTTCGAGGAAAGGCAAATATTCAAGTCCTGACTTGGAGCATTACTGTAGAGAGGTTCATCCTTTGCTCACATTCCCTGTAGCTAAGCCAAAGCAAAAGTGCCTTCTATAGCCTAGATTGTGAACTAGGTGTAAGGTTCTACACCTTTTCACTTCTCTTTTAATTTAGTCAAACTTCGACCACAGTGAATAATTTTTTTCAAACTGTCCTCAAAATTAATTATTTAAATGGTTCAAATTTGCTACTAAACCTATTTGATCCTCATAGAAAATAAATTAAATGAAACGAACTATGTAAATGGAAATTCCAACTCAACTTTGACTACGGAACTTAGAACCTCCACAATAAAACTAAAATAAAAGTATTGTTTAATTTAAAACCTCAATATATATATAGTATTATTCTGTAACTGAGGGGCACCCAAACATTCATAGTCCAGGTATTATTAGAATGTTGCATACCTATTTCCCCCAAAAAAGTTATTCAGCATCTGAGCCTCATGTTCTCTTAAGCCCCAGGCTTCCCTGTACTACTGAAAAACATCTTAAATGCAGATAAAGACAGATATGCTGCTGCCCCCAATCAAATGGCTTAATTTGTAAGCTGAGTTGATCCTATAAGCTTCCATAACATTTTACCCTTTTTTCTCAAAATCTTAGATAGTAGATAATTATCCAGAACCTGCTATGCAACTGCAGCATTCTACACTAATAAATACCAAACGAAGGCAGAGCACGGTGGAATTCTCTTTTGGAGTTCTAGAACACAGCAGCATTAGCACATTCTCTCCTCCTTATACATCACTCAACCAGTTTCCCGGTAACTTTGTTTTAATGGGTGATGACATCTTTGTAACTAGCCCTTCTGGTTGCTCTTATCCATTCTCTAATGACCAAACAAACAAACAAACAAAAGAAGGGAAATCACATTAAATCACCTTAACATCTCTTATTTTTGGTGTTCTAGGAATACACTCCAATAGCATCTAATTCTTCTAAAATGTGTTTACGTGAGTGGAGTCGGCTATAATATTTTAGAGCATTTAAGAAACCCTCAAAATATTAATTATGTAAACACAGAACTTCAGTAATAAAATCCCATACCTGTTACGGTCTTCAGTCCAGATCTGGCCAAATTAGAAATTGTGGAAAAATGCCATCACACACATTCAGTAGAACTTGTTCCCCTTGTCCCGTAATTTTCTGAATGTTGAGGTTACACTGTGTATGCAGTCAGGCCCAACCAAACTTTCTTCATTGTTATATGGTTGAAAGAGATCATACCCTGCCTGTTTTTGCTTTTACCAATCAAAATACACTTTAGGCTTAAGGAAATTGCATTACGCTAGGAACCAGGGCACCACGAGTTCCAGTTTTACCAAGACTGGTTTTAATAATTCTATGTACTGCACAATACTTATTTTTCAAGGACTTACATCCCTATGTTAAGAAGCAGGAAAGTAGAAGAAAAGGTAAGGAGGTTGCACAAGGTCTCCCCTGGTAGACTTGGACACAGAATACAAGTTTTGACTGTGAAAGACTCAGAGATCATCCATTACACCCAATGCCTTTCAGAACGAGTATGACAAAAGTATGTGGTCGCTCTGTGCCTAGAATAGGATTACTCTTTCTTAACCAACTTTGAGACCCACACATAAGTAAACACTACATAAATGTTAATAGCAACCATGAATTATAAATATTAGTCCCATACTTTAACCAAGGCCACTATCACTTCCCCACAAGACTTAGGAGTAAAGCCCAGAAAGCCTGATTCCCAGCGTTACTCTGATGTCTAACAAATAGTTAAATTCTCTCTTGTGGATGTTTCAGATAGAGGATAAAATCCTACTAATGCTGTCAGCTAGCTGAGTTTCTTCTTTAGCTGGACTGATGGATACCTGTAATAGATTTGAAGGTCCTGTGTTCAAACCCTATAATGGTGCATACAGCACCATTACAGTCACACACCACAGAATACCACCACCTCTCTTTAAAAAAAAATAAACCTAGGAAACTCCATAAAATGTAAGATAAAAACACTAGTAAGGTTGTAAAGCCAAGAGTATAAAACTTCCATTGCTAAATTCATGGACTCATGGTATTCAGAAGTGTATCAACAGTGAAGTTCAAAAACTTGAGGCTCTAGAAATCAAATGCAGCTCTAAAGTCAACTTTTTGCAATAAATCTTCCAAAACTGAAGTCATCAAACATTTGTATCTGCAACAAAAAAACACTTCCCATAAATGACATGATAAAACTTTTAATTTCAAAAACATGTTCTGGTCTTCATGGTGTTATAAATGCAATGCAGAAATCAAGTACAAAAGGCAAAACATTGCATTTCATAGAACAAGGAACTGTACTTAACTGTAAAAGGAAAGGCTGTTAGAAGGAAATCAAATCCATTTAAGGTACTATATTTGTAGGGAACTGACTATTTTAATGGTTTTATCAGCTAGCAGTTCCTAATTATCTATTTGGTCTTCCTGAGACCATGCGTTGTATTTCTGGGGATGAAGCAATTAGCAATGATATTTCAGACGCAATTACTCAAAAAAATTGCTCCACCAAATCCAACATCAAGACAGTTTTCTCCTTTATATATATATTTTTTTAAAGCCCATTAAGAAAATATGTAATTTTGTCCTGCAAGTCTCTGAAACATTTTAAATGTCTATAATAAAGCTCTCAGTAGCAATTACTCACTTTCAAGATGTCACTCAAGTGTCACCATGACAACAACAACAAAAAGCTTTCCTTGAGTAAAAAAGACAATGGGGATTTTAATTACTGCCATTCATTCCACTGACAGTTTGAATGAAAACATTTACCAAAATGTTACCCCGAATGAAAAGCCAACAAATACAAATTTAAGATTTCAAGAATAACCTTGTCATATGCAGTGTGATGTTCTTTATAGCTTTTCATAAATTAGCATTTAACATTGCCTGTTTACCAAACATTTTTGTGAATCTGAATACAAAGTAAGTTTCAGAAGTCTGTTTCTCATGCTGAAACCTAAAATGTTAGTCAAGGACACACTTGTCTAAATAAATATCGACACAGAACATTTAATTACAAAGGAATTCAGGCAAAGCTGGGGACTATTTTATCACTTTTCCTTTTGCCCCAAACAATGGGTCAGATATGAGTGTGCAGGGGGAGGAGACAAAGAATGCCTACTTTTAAATATTTATATTTTAAACGTATTGTGTGTGTGTATGTGTGTGTATATACACACACATACACACAATACGTTTAAAATATAAATATTTACTCATTCTTTACAGTTTGTTTAATGCACCCTATTGTCCAAATCTCAAATGCTGGATCTTGCAAAATTTTAAGGATAATCCTTACTCATGCAAGCATCGACTTTAAGCGAACTACTTGTAAGTGAAAGTATGCAGAATCTGGCCCTAAGATTGCAAAATGTTTTCAGTTCCCTCAAGAAAACACACAAAGGGATGACAGGAAGAAGTCTCGGTGTAGTTTTCCCTCGGGGATTAAAATACCATACATGAATGGCAGCAGCTTTTTAATCTAATCGCATCAGAATTATTTACTTTAACTGGCTGACAAATGGATGATATTTGATCATTTAATATTTTGCCACTATTTTCAGCTGATGCCTTCATATAACATAGCTTTTGCTGTACTCCAGGAATATTTGGAACATTAAGCTATGTCATAAAACTGTGGGAAAACCCCCATTATAATGCTTTTATTCCAAACCAGTAATCTATCACCTAAGGTTCCACTAAGAAATGCTTAGGAACAGAAGATGCCAGAATCTGCAAACAAGTATGAAAGATCATACCTGCAGAAAAAATGTTATTTGTATCATGTTTACAGAATGACCCGTTCTGCTTAGATTTTGATAGAGTACAAATAAATAAGGAGGCATACCCAATGAAGTTAAAATACTGTCACATTGTAGATGTGTTAAAGAATCTTAAATTTAACACCATTTTATTTTTAATTTTTTTTTTATGTAACTAGTCTTCAACTTAGCACCTTAAAACATATAATGGACCTGATGCTTGATTATACCACAGTATACTGTCATCATCACCAGAGGTACATATAAACTATATGACTATATGGATATATGTGAAAATATGTTGTTAAAACAACTATATGCTCTAGTTGTGGACATTGAGAGTAGAACTGCATTTGAACAGACTTCTAGATACTCTCAAAAGATACACAAAAAATACCACTTAGTTATAAGCTGATATGGAGACATAACTAAAGATGTAGTCTTTTTTTGTGTACATGAGAGCGTATAGGACTTTGGTCATCCCAGTGTCCTTTAATCCCAAAAAAGGGAACTGAAATAGAAAGACAGACCAGGGCAGATTAAAGCAGAATCCATGGGGAACAGTTTACAGTGTTGGCAAGGTGTAGAAGAGAAGCAGGTTTGGGAGACTCCAGGGGAGCTGCAGAAATAGCTGTTAGATCAATTCTATTTAAAATCTTTGGTCAGCATTTTCAAAAGAAACTAATGATTATTAGGTGCCCGATTTCTGACACTTAGAAGCATCTGATTTTCAGAAGTGTTAAGCACCTGGCCTCTGCATACCAGGTTTTTTATGATGTCGGAAGTTAGGCACCCAAAATCATTAGTCACTTTTGAAAATGTAAGCCTTTATCAATTATCCAGACTGGAGGAATGTATCATAGAACACATATTTTATATGCAGAGTACGTTAGAGTCAAGTTGTTCTGGACACCAGTGAGAGAAAAGAAAACAAAGAGACACAGGTAGTTAAAAATATGGATGGGAAATAACATGCTATTCAAGCTGGAAAAATTAATCTGGGGGAAATTTATCTGAAACACAAGTATTTCATAGGAGGAAAATATAGTTGAAAAGTAGCAATGCTGGAAGAGACTGAAGTTTTGACAGTGGGAAGCAAAACCAGAAATAGCAATTGTCATGATTTTGTCATGAGTCTCATGATAATTATTGTTTTCCTTAAAGTTCCAGCTCTCAGAGTCAAGTGGATATGTGATGATTTCATCCTTCATTCTTAAAGAACAAGTAAATTTCTAGCCCTCGTGGCTACGGAAAAGTTTCAAAATGTGCAGTGCACCCACGCAGAACACTCAAAAAGCAGAAGACAAATAAAAGTAAAATCAAATCTATTATTTTTTATATAATCTCATGATTTTTGGTGAGCCTGACTCATGATTTCTGAACATTTGGGGATGGCAATGCTGCAAAATGAATGTCTTTTCAATGCAATATGGACAGAAAAGCCACTGCAGTTTGCAGCTGAGAAGTGAGACAATAGTGCCCGTCAGTAAAAATAATGCATGATATTACACATGGAATTCCATGTTAATTTCTGGACTCTCAGTACTAGAAAGATATCAACAAATTTCCAGGAATTCAGAGAAGAGCAACAAAAACTATTAAGGGACTGTACAGACTGATGTCCAGAACGAAGAAGAGTAAGAACTACATATATGGCTTACTTAGGCGGTCAGTGAAGACCCGCTCAGTCGATCCAGAAATCGACGTACTAAGACCACCTTCACAAGTGGCGTAGCGCAGCGCTGTGTCGACAGGAACACGGTTCCCGTCAGCACAGTGCAGTGAAGATGGCACGCAGAAGAGAAGCAGAGAAGTCGACAGAAGTTATGCAAGTTTTTTGCATAGCTTGCATAACTCCCGTCAACTGCTGCCGAATCCCAGAGGTAAGTGTAGACAGGGTCTCACTCAAGAGACATATAATAAGAGTCTGATGACCAAAGTTAGGAGAAGTATTTAAGGAGATTAGTTGAAATGCAATAAAAATAAAAAATGCAATAAAAGGTAATAGGATGAAATGAGATAAAGGGAAATTTAATCTGGACACCAGAAATATTTCATAATTCTCAGATCTATTAGAAGACAACAACTGTGTAAGCCTCTCACAGGAAGTACTCCAAACTACATTTTTTTGACTCATTTAAAAAAAAAAGGAATAAAAAAGGATAGAGTGCTGTAAAAAACCCATACTAGGTAGGGAATAATCCTAAACTGGTGGCAAAAATGCATAACAGTTTAAGTTCTCCCTCCTTCCAGCATTTCATTTCTGTGGTTCTAGAGATTGGATTCTTGGTCATCTGAAATTCTTTATACTCAGACCAGGATTTTCTCACTAATGCATTGAATCAACATAGATTAAGGAATAAATTGTTAAAGTGAAGTGGACAATTCACATTTTTCTGAAAATCTAAATAGTCTTCCTCCGTTGAGGATTTGTGCTGAGTTAAATTTTACGCACCATTCTGGGGAAGTAATTGGTGGTATATTAAATTCTGCACATACCCCTTGCTCTGATCTATGTCAGTGATCAAGTAATATTGAGTGTGTATTTCCTTTTAAATTGTACCATTTGACAAAGGCAAATGCATTCATCCACTGTAGCGTGTTCTTCAAGGATGAAGAGAATTCATTCTTCAAGAATGTTCAAAGTTAGAACAAACAAAATTTCTATTGTATGTAAAACTTTCTTGATGTTCATCCACACATTCAAAATTTAGTTACTGTAAGACACCCAAGTGAATAAAATCTATAGCCATTCAACCTCCATTTATTTCCATTTTATGGGCAATTACATTATAGAAGTTGGTTGTCAAAAGATGTAAGACAGGGGTGTCAAACATCCAGCCCATGGGCCAGATACAGCCCACCAACCTTTCTGGTCTGGCCCCTGGTGGCAGTGCGTGCTGCCGAGAGATGTCGCAGCTTTGTACTCTCTGGTGGCAGTGTGCGCTGCCATGAGATGTCGCTGCATCGCACGCTGCCGCCAGAGAGTACAACGCCGCTAAATCTCGCGGCAGCACACACTGCCATGAGATCTGTGTACTCTGGTGGCAGCACGTGGAGCGCTGTGTGCACGAGACACAGCACTCCAGAAGGCGGGAGAGGGACAGTGTGATCTTGCAGCATCGCACAGAGCGCTGTCTGTGCGAGACTGCGCTCCAAAAGGCAGGAGAGGAGAGAGTGTGGTCTCGGGGCATCGCAAGGGGCAGAACTGATATTTCACAGCCCACTCATTTCAAAACATATGCTACTTTCAGATGCAGAAAAACCTTCCTACTGCTGCTCAGTTTACCATTTTCTCCCACTTCAGTTGCTATTGCCACCCATACATCTTCTCAGAAGAACTGTCCCAAAAATACATTGGCAAATAGCTTAGGAAAGATAGAAGCCAATTGTTATATTAGATTTGTTCAGACTGAAAGATATATGCTCCTTCTCCCTCTGGTGCATAGTAAAGGCACATCTCTTCCACTGCATAATTTTGGGGTTACTCAATTCTCCTATAGAACAACAAGTCTTCAAAATATCACTGTAGCCCTGCAAAGTAAAATACCATCAATCTGTGATAGTTCCACACATTGTAGGAGAGTTTTACAGTTAAGTAATTGAGACAAACAATACCTTGCAGCATCGCAGAACGCGGTGTATGCCAGACTGTTATGGTGATATCTAGCATACACAACCTTGTGTAAGCTGGGCCTTGTACATATATACACAGTTTTATGTCTTTACACAACCTTGTGTAGGGTCTTGTACATACATACACAGCCTTGTGTAGGGCCTTGTAATTATGTTATGGAAGAAAAGAAAAACAGATAAAGAATGTCGTGTGGTTCAAGAGAAGCAGAGAAATGTGTATTTCTTTGCCGAACTGAATGGAAAGCCAACATATTTGATTTATACGCAACATGTAGGTTGCATGAGGACAAAGTTTCTGAATTGGAGAAGTTCTTGTAAAAACAGCAATCGCTATTTACAAATGCCCATCAAGTAAGCGAAGCTGCAGTTAAGGCAAGCTACATGATTGTGCATGAACTAGCACGGCCATCAAAACCTTTTTCAGACAGGGAAATTATAAAGAAATGTATGTTAATAACTGCAGAATTAATATGTCCGGATAAACGGCAAGCCTTTGTAAATATAAGCCTCTCGAGGAACACAGTCGCTGAGAGAATCAGTGATTTATCAGAGAGCCTTAACAATCAACTAAAGGACAGAGTCAAGTCCTTTATTGCATTTTCGATTGCAGTTGATGACAGTATGGATGTTACTGATGTAGCACAGCTTGCAATTTAGATTCGTGGTGTTGATAAAAACATGTGCATAACAGAAGAATTTGTAGAACTGGTTCCGATGAAAGACACAACATCAGGTGACGATATCTTCAATAATTTGGTGGAAACTTTGGACAGATTAGGTGTGGACTGGATGCACACTGTGAGTCTGGCTACAGACGGAGCACCACAAATGGTGGGTAGGAAAGCTGGAGTTGCTGCAAAGTTAAAGGAAAAAATTCCTTGCTGTCAATCCGCAATATCAGTTTTTTAATTTACATTGCATTTTATACCAAGAAGCACTGTGCAGTAAAACACTGAACCTGGATAATGTTTTGGATGTAGTTATAAAAACAGTTAATTTTATACGAGCAAGAGGCCTTAACCACAGGCAGTTCAACTGCCTTCTGGAAGTAACTGAGAAACCCCATGGATTACCATATCACACTGATGTTCGTTGGCTAAATCGGGGGGCTGTACTGAAACGCTTTTACGAATTGCGTGATGAAATACAATTGTTTTTGACTCAGAACGGAAAGGTTATGCCTAAACTGCAGGATAATGAATGGCTTCCAGATCTTGCTTTTATGGTGGACATCACGGAACACCTGAGCTGTCTCAACACAAAGATGTAGGGGCACAACAAATTGGTGACAGATGTTTTTGACAGCATTAGTGCTTTCGAGATTAAGCTTCAGCTTTGGGAAAAGCAACTTTCAGATAATAATCCCGCACACTTTCCAACTTTAAAATCTCGACGCAACACAGCTGAGTTTCATTGTGATGCTCTCACAAAAAAGTACAGCAGCAAAATTTCCAACTTAAAAAATGAATTCCAAGCAAGATTTTCTGACTTCAAATACCTTGAGAAAGACTTTACAATTTTCCGTAACCCATTTTCTATCAAGGTGCATGAGGTCTCAGAGGAGCTTCAGTTAGAAATAATCAAACTGCAGTGTGATTCTGTTCTGAGGGATAAGTTTTCCAGTGTTGGTGTTGGAACATTTTATCAGTATGTAGGACCAAATTATCCCGGGCTGAAGTCTTTTGCTTCAAAAATTCTGTTCATGTTTGGGACAACATATGTCTGTGAACAGCTCTTTTCTGTAATGAACATCAACAAGTCAAGATTTCGTTCTCAACTTACTGATGCACACCTGAACTCAATACTCAAGCTTGCCACAGCCCAGTCCCTTGCTCCAGACTTTGATGCAGTGGTCCAAAGTAAGAGGTGTCAGGCAACAGGAAGCAGCAGTAGCATTAAATAAAGTACTATAATTCTTAATCATTGATCGATTCTTTTAATCGTAAAATAGTAGTAGTTGTAGAAGTGAATTTACTGCAGTTTTTATATCGCTGATATCTAGCAAATAAAATATAATACTACATAGAAATGGTTGTGCCTAGTATTTCAGTTTATAGTATGTATGGCGCACTTGAAGTATATTTAATTCAAATCTGGCCCGCCATAGCAAATGAGTTTGACACCCTGATGTAAGAGTTTCATCACTGATATTGATTACATTAAAATTTACAGAGGGATTAGATGGTTTAGCAAACTAATAATGGAATTATTCTAAATCATTAGCTTGAATCCAATTCAGGTTGGTAAAGATGGAAAGTGACCGGCATCTAATGGTTTACACGTCTACATGAAATGTTATTGTTATTGATGCAGTTTCTAATGATGGTGTGTCCAACCACAAAAATTACAAGTGATATCAGCAGAGGTGCATAAGACTTGATAGGCACCGAGACTCAACTACTTTCTTCCCCTATAGTTAACCCATTCAAGACAGAGTTAAGGATTATTGGCAAGACAATATAGGTATAGCTAGACTTTCTGATTTTAGTTTTTAACCCATAAACATCAATAAAACACATCGTTTAAAAAAAAGATATTGGTGTTTATAAATAAACAGAACAACAATGAAAATGATTACTTGTATCTAAGGACATGTCTACCTGGAGCAGTAATGCAGACCATAGGGATGTGATTTGTAAACCATATTAGCATGTTGCACATTAACTGGTCTGTATAGTCCTTACTTAAGACCGCATTAAAGGATTCCAAGTGTGCTTTAATATAGTGCTCTTTGAAACATTGCTACATTAATATGCATTTGGGAAAATTACAAAGAGATTACTCATTACAGTGCACAGTATGTACTGCTGTAATAAGTAATATATATAATATACATTACTCATTACAATATACACAAAGAGGAAGCCTTACAAACTCCTGATTTTGGACAGATATATAAAATTCAAAAACTGCAAAAAAATAAACCCTGAACAACAGAAACCCTAATATAGGAAAGCTTGCACTAGTATATACTTGTTCTAAGGGGAAATACTAGATTTTATTTTAACAGTAGAAAATTAAGAAACTGTGATCATTTTGTGCTGCATCACAAAGTAGTCAGAATTTTAAGACACAAGATCCACATTTTGTGACTCTTTCAGAATTTCTTTTGCAAGCAAAATCTTATAGTAAAATTATATTGATGCTTCTTTCATTTGCATTTTCCCTCATTAGAATTTATTCCTATAATATTTTAAAATATAACAGTGGGTTGAAAAGTAGCTGCAGGTGGTCTCAATTCTACTGGAAATTAATTACAGCTTTATATAACATGAATGAGCTATTTGTGGAAGTTGCACCATACGTGAACGAAAGGCCATTATAAACCTGCACACTGGTGGCAACCTGATTATTAGCTTAAATCACACTATCCACAGATATGTCAAATGTAACTCAACTGTTCCAGAAAAACATTTTGCTGGCTATCACTGTGCAGAACTCAATATTAAAATGCCTAAACCTCTATAAAACCACACATACTCTCTCTTTAGATCACGGAGATAGTACCAATAATGATTCCATACTGGAATGTTTGACTTCCTTCTCTTTTCTGTTCTAGGAAACAAATCTAATTGATTAGGAATATCTGATTACATTTATAGATTAAATCATTTTTATGATACTTCATATTTTAAACAAAATTTACCATTAGATTCTGCAGTGATGGAATAATGTATTAACTGTAGCTCTTTGTCAATATTAACTTTAAAAAATGAGCCACTACAAATGATGCTAATTTTACTCACCAACTTTTAAAAGGCTTTATGCTCAGCAATATATCAAAATGCTAACTGTTGCATTTTACACCATGTATCACTATTCAACTTCTGTGGTTACATAACATTGAAAACATTAGCTGTGAAGAAATAGAAAAAAAAATGTGCCTCAATTAAGTCTGCAGGATTTTAATATTTGGTATCTGCTTCAGAAACAACATCCAGATTATATCGTAATATTGATCTAACTTTACAGTCTATTTCCATAGTCTGAGATCATTGGTGTTAACTTCTGAAATCATTATTATCTGAAATACAGGAATGATCTTGAAAGAAAACAAAATTCTCAGAACTCATGATATTTAGTACGTTACATTAAAAAAGGCAATTGGCAACCACAGAAAAACCTCAAATGAACATCTTTAAAACAGTGCACATTTTCCTTAAAATTAATATTCTGTGACAAAAAAAGCACAAAACTGCAACAATAAAAAAAAAGTAGGTGGCTGGAACAAATATGCAAAGCATTTCCCATTCCTAGTATTTCTAATATTGAATACTCAAGTTCTTTCCCCTTTTTCACTGCAGATAATTTTGCCCTCAACAGATCATTCAAACATCTACTATTTATTGGCGGCTTCCTCAAATAATCCTTTTGGCCAATGCATTCAGGACTGAAGTGTAATTAATCTCACCAAAAAGATGAAGGAATTAATTGGAAGGCACTGCAATACTGTGAGCCAATACACCCCTGTATTCACACCTTAAACACTATTGTAATAATCTTTGTACAAAACATGCCTTGTAAAGTATCATTTACAAACTAACAACTTGCTGGTCATGGTGAAATGCATATAAGCAACATTATATGTAAAGTTTTGAACATAAGCTGAAATGAAGACTGAAGTGTGTTTACCAGACAAGTCTGGGGAGTGCGTAAACCTGGTTCTCAAGGACAAAGAACAAGCTGATGCTTCAAACCAGGTGTCATCAAAGTTGATGGGCAATCACCTATTAAGTGGCCATTCTTTGGCAAGGATGTGAGGCAGGAACAAACAGATCTGCATCTTCACACACAGCAGCATAGAACTCTTCATCACCAGACTCTTTGTGTCTGTCCTCATAGCGGGAATAAATTATATCTAGCAATAACCCTCAGGAAAATGCATTTCAAAGGGTGACTGAACTATAAAAGTGAAGAGTAAAAGCATCCCGAGTTCTCTCTCTCTATCCACCTCTCTCCTTTTCACCTCAGATGACCAAAAAAAACCCAACCATCAGACTTTGGGAGAAGATCTTGGCGAATTTTTCCAGAAGTTGGAAAGACTTCGGCCTTCTGGGGCCCCATAAGACTGATGGGTGAGCTCTGGTAAGCTTTTAGCATGTGTATAGAAACTTCTTATTGTTTTTTATATGTTTTCTCTGTAATACTTTTTATCTTAGGATTCAATGTTCTTGCTTAGAAAGAGCGGTGTGATAACTAGTAACTGCTGGCAATGCACTGTTCATGGTCCTCAGAGAGACTGCTATGCACAGATGCTTGCTGTTAGACTGACTAGGTTGCTGGGGATACCACAATGTAAGACAGAGCTATGCAGCCTTAAACCACACCCTCATAAAGCAATGGGACTAGGGTCCTTACCCAGAGACAGGTGAGAGCTGGAGCCCAGAGAGCTGACTGGGCACTTCTGGAATGGACCTCAGGGGAGAAATACAGGTATAGTTACCCTGAAACTATGACAGCTGTGTTTAAGCTGTGGATGGCATCTGGGAGGTCAGTACTGGTAAAAGGGACAGGGCAGGGGACCGTATAGTCGCAACTTTCAAGAAGGGGTGCTAGATTGAAGATCACCCAGAGAGCCCTAAGACAATGGCAGTGTCTGGGCTCCATTCAGACTCTGGGGACTTAAAATGGCTGATCTCCTCACAGCAGGGGGTGATCAGCTGGAGCTGCTACACTGGCACCTTAACTTTAGCAGCAGTCAAGTAGGCCAACATCTTTGCCAAGACTTTATGAGTTTTATTACTCCCCTCAGGGTTGAATCTGAGGCTGATCTCCCAGCACTTATGGGTCCCCTGCACTTCAGAGCTGGAAGTTTAGCCACTTCAATAATGTTACTGAAGCTTGGAGGTAAATTCAGATGCTCATTTCTGACCCTGGGAGTTAACGTGCTGAATATGAAGCAAAGCAAAAGCAAATGAACTTCCCCCAGACAAACCAAACACCACACAGGTGCATTCACAGCAAGAAAAATGCCAGGGCAAAAGGGGTACACCTTTTGAACTTCCACTTTTTTGTCTTTGGTTCCAACATATCAGAAACAAAGGACCCACACACCATAATCCTTAGTCAAAAACAGTAAAAGAAAAGAAAAAAGGACTAAAACCTAACTAAACTAAGGCAGCAGCAACACTGGAACAATCTGTTCTGAGGAATCCAGATCCAAAGGCCTGATGAGGTTCCTGGAGGAACTAAGGTGGTGATGCATCACACATCCCCTTTTTTAATAGCCCCCATGACGGGCAAGGCGGGTGTACAAAAACATTCCAACGGACAATGATACTAGCGTGTTCCCCCAATCCAAACTACTCCACACTGCCACATCCCAAGAATGGCAATGTGAAGACGTTACTTAAAAAAGAACAATTTGTTTTAAATTTATATTCCCCATCTGTGTTTGTAACCCAAACATTGCAGCATTGTGTTAGAACACCAGAAAGTACAAGTGACAAATCTATTTTCATTTTCCAAATGTAGAAAAGTAAAAATTGAACAGTATAACTGATGGGGGCTGAGGGGAAAAGCTAGATTGGAAAGCCTGGAAAACCATGATATTTAGTTAAAACTCAGTTTTAAACATAAGATGTCCTGGAAATGCAGGAGGGCTTGTCCCTTGTGAGGTTCTAGAATTTGAAAATGTGGAAAATCATGAACTCTCAGGGGTGGAGTGGGCAGAAAACAATGTAGAGAGAGGGCACAAGAAAATGAAATAAAATGGCATATAGAACAGCAAAAGGAAAATTTACATTAGCAAATCCACTGCTGGTTTCTCTAATGTTTCCAACATTGAAAGAGTGCAGGCTTGGCAGACAGCAGCAATAAAGCCATAGGAGATAAATACTTTGCTAGTGATTAAATAAAATAAAATTTAAGAAGACTCCTGGCAGGTATTAATAAGTTGATGCTGCTTTTCTTAATTTCAACAAATTAAGAATTATGATCTGAGATTTACATGTTCAACATGTGATTGATGCAAGGCCATATTCTGAGTATTTATTTCTTTTTATTACCTTGGACAACTTTGGATAGCTGTACAACAAAGATTTTTTTTATAAAGATGTTTCTGCATCTCTGATACTGCATCCAGAACTCTGTCACTTCTATCATGTGACTGGAAGATAAAAGCACAATTGTGTTAAAGAGTTTAGAGCTAAGGACTACATTACACTTTATGTCTCCTCTTTTCCCACAGACCATCCTTCTGTAGCACTGAGGAATAGAGAGAATTAGAGGAAAAGAAAAAAGTATACCTCCTATTCCAAAAAAGTCAGCTAAGTCCAAAATACACTGAACACCACAAAATCTAGTAACTCTTTAGAACAAAGCAAATAAGATGAATCATTCCAAACTTTTGTGCACAATATACTGAAACATTTGCCGGTAATAGCATTAAACATTAGTACTGTGTATTATTTATCACTTGAATTCTTGGGACCTATCCTGCAGTTCCTTATCTAGAAAAATTTAGATAGTGGGTGAAATAAGTGAGAATTTCTCAATCACTCTCATTACTGCAACATTTGCACAGGGGAACCCAGCAAGAAACCAAAATGAACAAGGAAGGAGGAATAAACTTATAAAGTGCCTTAAAGGTGAGGACAAGAAGCTTGAATTTATGCAGTGAAAAAAAGGAGCCAGTGATAGGATTTAAAGGGGCGATGCGGTCAGAGGAACAACTAAGGAAGATTATCTAACGAACTGTGTTTTGTAGAGATTGGAGGGGGATAGAGTAGATGTTGAGTGGACTAAAAAGAAGATTGCAATAATCAAAGAGATGATGAGGGTCCAAAAACAGGAGAGTTGGCTATCTGGACCAAAAGAAAAAGATCTTAGAAAGGAAGAGGCAGTGAAGTTTGAATGCAACCCAGATGTGTGCAGCAAAAGGGAGGTATCAAAGATTATCCCTCAGAGTACAGGTCTCATAGAGAGGACAATGGTTTTCTCAGCAGTAAACAGATAATGAAGTAGCAGAGTATGGGAAGAAAGATCAGGAAATCAGGTTTTGCCATGATTAGATTAAGTTGACAGTGCAGCATTCAACAGATGTCACAGAAACACACCAAGATATAGGAGTGGATGAAAGAAAGAGGCAAATGACTGCTCAGAATCCTGGTTAAAATTTAGGGAAAAGATTCATAATATTGGTCTAAAATAAAATTCTACAAACAAGCCCATTTTTGTCCATCTCTCTGACCCCTACTAGTTTCCATGTCTTTTGACTCACTTTAGAGAGGAAAAAATCTTTATGACATAAGGGAGCAGGAGCATGATTCTGTGACCAGCTTCTAGAAAGAAATCATGAGAACAGGAGAGAAAAGAAGGGAAAAGGAATCTCTGCCAAGGTCTCTGAGCAATCTGACTTGTACTTCTTCCACTAGTCACATAATGCAAACCATGTTTGAAACTAATGTATCAGAGGTGGAAGAAAAAGGAGCAGTTGAACCATGATTATCTATTCCTCTTGCTTATTTCCTTCCTGAGGTCAGAATCCACCTTATCAAAACAGGTCTGTAGTAGAGAATTATTCCCCATCTGAAATTGAGAGGATGAAACCTTAAGCAAACAAGAGCTAAAATCCTGCTACCCATAACCAAACCATTAGCAACAATGTAACATTTATATATATTACTGGCACTTACAATCATTTGATCAAACAGAACGTATGGAAGAATTAAGAGCCAACAAAATTCTAGAACATCAACATAACTAACCTTCTGTTTTGTCCACAGATTTGGTTCCCTCCATGACAGAGGTCAAGGAGGTGATGAAGTGCATTTATAAAATTATATCTTGATCTTTCATATTCTTCTATAGAAATGAATGTAAAGCTTCAATTTCAAAACTGCTCAAAGTTAGGCTTGCTTACACCATACAAATGTTCTTCATCAATATGTTTCTAAATGAAAAGTTCTTCACAAATTATAGGACTTGTGACATTAATAACTCAATTTCAGCAGTCAATCATGTATTTCTTGTCAAAATATAGGGCATATTAAGGAGAATGAAAGGCATATATATATGTCTTTCAAATTTGATATATATCAAAATCTATTACAATAAATTTGACTGAGTTCTATGATTAGTTGATATTGTTGAAAACTATAACAAACAACAGTATCTGTAAGACTCTTCCTATGAAGAACTATTGTGAAAGCAAAATACTTCTCTGCTGTTTTAGCATATGTCCCACTTCCAAAGTTCTCTATTAATTTTGATTTAAATTTGACTTTTTAATGTACATTGTCCTTAAAGACAAGATGAAATAATTCCATACAAATTTTATACTACCATTTGGAATTTGTTTGTCCTGATCACATTGCAACCAGCTTCTATAGTTTAGATTTTCCATTTCACTATAAAAATACTGGGCAACATATGCTGTCTTTTTCAGTTCTCTTCCTTAAATACTTCCTACCAGCAAATGTCTCCCTCATTTAGAGTAGCAAGCACAAAACTTCTCCACAGCTTTGTTTCTGAAGCAGAGCCAGCCCCATTTGAGCAGCCAGCCCTGTGGACTCATCAGTAAGCTTTCTGTGGTAGACCAGAGGTTAGGGTGACCAAACAGCAAGTGTGAAAAATCAGGACAGGGGGTGAGGGGTAAATAAGCAAAAGCCCTGGGACTGTCCTTATACATTTGAGATATCTGGTCACCCTACCAGTGATCTATAGACAAAATTTTGAAACCACTGCCCTAGTTTATGCTACACCTATGTTTAATCAAAGCAGTTATGAAACTTTGCTCGTGCACTAGTATTTTATCCAGTTTAACCCGTGTGGCATTATATCAGGTCTGAAGTATTGCCTTCCTTGGCTCCGAGTTTAGCTTTCTCTTTTGCTCACTCATATTACCTTCTAAGTCCCTAACTTCTCTTTCCAGAATTCAAAACATGACTTAAGTTAAACTGACTATAAGGGTATAATCATGATTAATGCAGGTGCAGACTGCAGCAATTCTTTATAAATCAATCTGTTAGAAGGAAGGAACTCCGAGAAAAATGAGCATTATAATGGTGCCCTCTATCTATGAACTGTTTTTAAAGACAAAAACAAAATAAATTACATATGTCGCAAATGGTACTGTTATGGGTGGTTTATTTTGTTTTCATTCTGACTAAAATTCTGACATTTTTCCTACTTTAATTGTAAGATAGCTGACACACTTTAGGCTTTTCTTTTATGTGCGGAACTTTGGTAACTTTTCTTCTAAAGACATTGATCTTGGCTGCCAAAGAATCTTAGTTAAGTGGTATAGTATTTGGTTCTTTTAAGAACCTTTTGCTACAACATTATTTTAAAGGAATGTTAAACCATCCAGTGCGACTGAAGTACAAGAACTCCAGAATATGATGTTGAATTGCTTGTACTCATTTTGCAGATACAGAGAATTTCAATATATAAAGATAATTTGTTATATTTCTAAACCATTTTGATTATTTCTGTTACTTAGTGGAATGATCAAAATAACTATTTTTGTGAGTTTTGTACCAAAGTTCTTGAAACGTGCTTAAAGAACTGAACACACACAGAAGATGTTTCCAGAACAGCAGAGTCCAAAGGAAGGTTTTTAAAGAATTGAAATTTCAGAGTTATACACCTCTTTCCATTCCCCTTTTGCCTGATAACAACTGCTGATTTGCTTCTGGAGCAGCTATAATTATTATTCCTTTAACCATATTGCCTCCCAACACACACATTCTTCTAAATACTTAAATATCTTCTAGATATTTTGTCCCTACGGGCACTCTACCTCCCTCCTTCATTCTGGCTATGGAGGCTCTGCTTCATGGTCAAAAAGGAACTGAGTGGCTGTGGGCCCACACCTCCCTATATAACCTTATTTGCAGGTGTGAGGTGCTACTCTGTGCAGGCACTGGCCCGTGGATGCTTTGCATTCTCCAGTCAAGAGTACATGGGTATGTGCATATCCTATGGTGAACACCATAGGGACAAAAACATCTCAGAGAACAAAAGTTATTGTGAAGTAAATAACTTCTCCTTTCCTAAGATTTACATATTTCAATAGCTAGGATTAAAATGTATTCTGTATGTGTGCATGTGCACAAGAGGGGAAACTATTAAAAAAATTGTACAGTTTTGGATGCTTAAGTATACACTCCTCCTAACACATTTTGTAATTAACTTTTGGACATGCCTAATAAACAAAGCAGTGGAGAAGTTTTGGGCTTGCTAGTCTAAATGAAGTAGACATTTGTGGGTAGGAAGCCCTACATATTACAGATGGGTAGGTGTGGGAGAGAAAATGAACAAAAATATTAACGTACAAAAACATATAAAAACATGCTTAACTTTTTTTAAAGTATGACAAGATTTATTACACTAAAGACAGTTAAAAATAAATTCTTACCTAATACTACTTTTCAAGGTAAACAGTTGCTGTAGTTGCCACAGGAACCACCACATTAGCCCACACATTAAACAACATCTCTCAACCACACTGATTATATGCTTGAGCTATTAGGACAAATTTTAGGTATAGTACTCTTACAAAATGCTGCATCTTTTAACAGCTTTTCCCATTATTTTGTGTTCAGAGGGAACGTGTTTAGCGTTTATTCCCTGCAAGCAAAACTACACAACTGTGCCACACATTACTTTGTTGCTTCTGCAAGTGGGATATTTTATTTCTTTGTCTCTTACAGATACATTTTTGGTTGAAAATATCACCGTGAAAATGAAACTAATCACACACACACACACATACAAATTCTGAAAAGTCATGACTACAATTAGTGAAGCAGTCGGATTTTTCAATGCTCCAAAAGCACTAAATATTTTTATTTGCCTTTTTCGCCTTTCTGTCACGTCTTGGGTAATTGTCAACTGCCATTTGTCTGAATTCACTACATTTCACACATTTTAATATATCCCAATCTTGTCAGGGTATACCTTGAAACACAATATTTGCTGAATTCCATATAAGGAAGTGGCCCTTCACGGCCGGTCCAGAATGTAGGGTAGAACTAAGGCGGCAAAGTTACACCCCTGGCTGAGCCACATCTACCTATAAAGGACACTCCAGTGGTTAATTCCCAGAGTTTATTTCAATACTTGGATTGGATGGCTGACAATGGGTGGGGGAGGCATCTTCAAAGGAACAACAGAAGTGAACATCTTGATCATCTACTGCCAATCCTTCCCTCTTTTCCATGTGAGGGTATTGGTTCCACGTGCTTATCATTCTGTCACTCCATATGTAAAGGGTCGTTTGTTATACATTGTATTATGATCAGATATGGCCTGCACCTCTGAATATTGAAACAACTGTGCAGGCACATGGTATAACTGATTTATCTTGAATTCACAGAATTACAATTTTGTGACCCATTCTACTGCCCTCTGTTGGAAGCCCAATACAATTTGAGTTGCCTGACCACTGTCCTACAGGCCTAGCATAGCTTCAGTTGCTTGCTTGGCTATCCTGACCCCTAGCATGACATCTTCCGGTTGGCAGAGATAAATAGGACTACTGAGTAACCTTGCAGATGTCTCAGTTTCTGCATACTACGGCACATAAGACAAAATACACAACATGTATGCTTGCAGTTGCACATAGATAACAGTGATGGGAACAACAAGTTATCCTTGAATGTCGGGGGGGGGGGGAGCAGGAGGGACACTTTTTCATTGCCAATGGGCATATTTTTACACCACCCCTCCTATCATCAGATGTTGTTTTGACAACCCCAATTATCATGGTGAGAATGGAATGTAGTCATGGGTGAAAACCCAATGTAGGTAATTAGCATATATGATAATGAGTAGAGAGGTAATTAGGTGAAAGTTGTTTATGGAAGGGTATTATTGATAACTTCTAAGACAAAGGGTGTGCTTCATCAACACCTGACTCTGCGGGACGTGCTGCGGGTCAAACCAGAGGCCACTACTCCCTGGAGGGACCCCTAAGGAAAGTCGTTCCTGTATACAGCCTTCTGAATGACTGCTTAACTCTCCAGGCTTAGTGAGTATGAAATATTGTAGTTAATTTTAGGCTTTGTATTCAGCTAGTATATCTATAGAAAACCTTGCACATTAAACCTTATTGATCTGCAATTCGGGCATACCGTGTCTCACCGGTATTCACATTGATCACTAAGTGTCCAGTATCAACACCCTCCTTTTCCTCTGGACAAAAATAAAATAAAAATGGAAGTGTTGGTTGGTGCTCCTGGCCCCAAACAAGACCTGAGATGGGCAATGCCACTTTCCTGTGAATTTGGCAACCAGCCAGCCTTCACTGGAGGAGGGAGTTTGATCAATATGGAGGCCTGCATAGGGCTATCGGTGTGGTTGTGCCTTGGAATAAGGCAGCCTTGGTGAACCCAGGAAATGTTTGCATGGTTTAAATTTGACCATTGAAAAAAGGAATGAGGTAGCTGGAGTAAATTTGGCCTTGTCCTCCTCACTGATGCCAGACCAGATTGCCTTTCACTAATACTTTTAATTAACAGTTTAACAACATAGCAGTAGGCATCCATTCTGCTCTTCAGGGACAATGGAACTGTCTACAGGAGGATAAAGTTCATTTGTGCAGGAGACAAAGCTTTCTCAGGGGCCAGTGCAAGAGTGTGGAACAAGTTCCCACAGGAATCACCAAAACCATAATCACCTTGGATTTTAAATACATGGCATGTTTCTTTAACTGTGCCTTTGCTAATATAAACACATAGTATAGTGTACACATAATTTATAAAAAGTAACACTCAAAACACCAAAACAAAACCAAACAAACTATACTGCACACACAGTTCTCCCACTGGAGAGAGAGAAACTGAACCACACATGACACGGAAGGTGGTCAGATACAAGGATGGTATCTGTATAGAAAAGAACATAATTTGGTCCCACCTATGCAGGCAAGACTAAACTATATTAAACTCACTACCTTGAAACAGGAGATTTGACAGTGGTGAAGGACTAAACAAGTTAACACAAGAAAATGATAATCAACTTGACAGCCCTAATTATTAAAGGTTTTCAAAGGCTGGATATTTTGTTAAGAAGTACATCTTGTCAGTGTCACAATAAAGACTCAGTTGCAAGTTAAGGTTTCATGATTTGTGAAATTAAATGAAGAAGTCCCTATTCAGACACATGCAAAATAGGTATTTAAATGATCTCTCTGTATGTTTTCAGTTACATACTGTAGTAATTTTCAGGTAAGGTAATTAGCTAACGAACAAGGGCTTACCCGTTTTAAAATATTTCCTCAGCATTTGAAGAAAGTTATGAGAAAAAAATTCAGAGTTACATGAAGCAGAGCTGGAAGTCCAGTGACCAAGTCTACTCTCTCCCACCCCAAATAAGTGAATGCTGGGAGTTCCTTGGTGACAGTTTCACCCCCTCCTCCCAGCTCATCATGGGAGTAGTTTAGAATTGCTGACTCTCACAACAGGAAGAGTTGAATGGTTTGATCACTTTTATCCAAGGAGCAGCTGTTGCCTGTTGAATTTCTTCCTTCTTTTAATTTCCAGTTTTTCCACACATGTGGCGTGAGGAGGAAAGAACTGAAAAGAAAGGATTGTGCTGATCCGATTAGAACTCAGCTTCCTCTCAAGTCAGGCAGAGGAATCAAGGATATGTCTACACTGAAGCTGGGAATGAGACTCCCAGCCCAGGTAGACAGACTCAGGTTAGTGGGGTCAAACTAGAGTGCTGAAAAGAGAAGTGTGGATGTTGAGAGCCCACCAGCAGCCATCAATGCTGGCCTTAGATGCTAGCAGTGTTTCTAGCGTTAAATCCTACTGACACCTTTGGCTCTGAAGGTTAGTAGTGCTAAGTGACTTTCTGCTGGTGGAGCAAGAGCAGCAAAATGCAGCACACTGGAACTGGTAAGATGTCTCGTGTAGTGTTTAAGTCTTTAAGTTTGTGCTTTCTACATAATATGCAGAATTACATATCAAGTAGTTTTCTGCTCATGAATGATATTGACTATTACTCCTTAGAAAACTAACAGAAACCACTGTTTGCACACACATTTTATAAATACTATATGCAAGGTACATTCTCTGTGTATGAACACATTAATTATTAACTTAGTCTCTTACACCATTCTTCATATACATTACAAAAAGATGTGTAATAGCACAAACTCCTGGTTCAACTCAGATTTTCACCCTTTGTATCATTCTTGAATCATAAAGAGGAAAGGACTTCAGACAGATGCAATAAACAAAGAAACTGCATTCCTGTAGAGAGGAGTGCCAGAAACCCAAGATATTTTAACTACCAAAGGTTGAGAATGGAACACATTTACTCCAATTGTTCTGTGATATATTGCAGTCTCCAGGACTAGGAATAGTAATTTATGACTTTTTAAACTTCAATTCTTTCACTATCAAACAATCTCACAGTATGTCCATCCATTTTATAAGCATAACTACAAATATAAACAAACTCCAGTTATTTAGCATAAAAATGATTCACTAAGAAATTGTTTCATGTGATCAAACAATGTTTACTAGAAATATTAGTAAGACGTTCCTATTCTCAACAATACAGACACTTATCTTTCCAATATATGATCCAAATACATAAACCATTTAGGAAAAATTCCTTATCATTACAATTTAATTAAAAAAGAAATGATTTCAAAACATTTAGTGTCATCACAAGACCTCAGATACAATCTTGATAATTAAAATAAATTTCTTGCTTAAAATGAAAACAGATTTTGAAACCTCAATTATAGATCAGGCATACACAAAGCACATTCAAACTTTCTTTGTTTCTCTAATTTAACACATTTTCAAGCCACCCAACAAACCATTACAATTGCTACGAGCAAGAGAGGCACCATTGTACAGTTTTATTTAAGAACATTAACAGAATGAAAACTGAAAACATGTACAAACCTGTCTGACATCTGATAGAAAGGACATCCTGGTTTAGGAATCGAGTTGGAAAATAGAAGCTGACTGCACATTGCCTTCACGTATTGTATCCACTTAAAGTGTTTCCATATTGCTTACCAAAAAATTAAGAACAAACATCCATCTATACACTTGTTCAGAAGCTAACTGAAGAGAAACCAAGTGCATATTCAAAGGTCTTAAAATTCTGATTGCATATAAGACTACTACTTCCCCACTAATTAAATTCCTAAAAACCAACACCCTCATGACATCACATGATACAAAACTACAAATGTAATAATCTCCTTAAAAATAAGAGTCTCTCTCATTTCGAACCGGAAATAAAATCTTACAATGCATCTTTCCTGCAAAGATAGCTCATGTAAGGGTGAAAAGAAAAAAGAGAGAGACCTGCTGTCTGCAACAGCCGTCTTGGTTTGGCAGTCAGCCAGCAACCAGCAGAACTTATTGCCAATGCTGCAAATCTCTCCTATCAGCTAATGAAGATCAAGACTGCAGGGGAAACATGATTTTAGTCCCATGACAAGAACTCCCTTGGAAATGCATACAAGATCCATGACCCTGAATTTCTGTTATAAAATTCTCAAAACCAAACCTACAATTTATACAGTTATTTTATCAACCATCTCAAAACAACTTCATAGCGTATTATAGCAATATGAAAAATGACAAAATCCCCCTGTGCTAAAAAAGAAATCACATCCCACTATTCTGGCTACTCAGCTAAAAGGTATGGTGTTTTTTGTTTTTAAATCATACTGACAGAATTCTGTAGACAACCGAGCATATAAACAAAATTAATTTTCAAGCATGCTTTTTTGGTATGTGTTTTTCTCTTAAAGAGAAAGTGAGAAAAACTAAATAAGCAGGAAAAAATGTGAGCAACTCAGTGTGGCTAAAACCTCTACACTCTAGTACCATAATGCTTATGCTGAATGTGTTTAAACCATACATAGTATTTATTAGTCGTACAGTGAAGAATTTGTACATGATGTCCTTCCATTAAGCCAAAATGGGGGATGGATGTGGATTGTAATTTTAGTATAACTTTAAAAGGACACTGAGGTTAAAAATACATACATTTCATTACATATGCTAGTAAAAGTATTGATATTACTGAAAGGAGAATTTAAAACATCTACATTATAATTTACTAATTATGTTTTCTTTTTGCTCCTCTCAGCTTGGAAATGAAAAAAGGAATCTATTTCATTTTTGCTTATTATAAATTTCTAGTCAATTTCTCAAACACTCAGAGTAATGTTTAAAGATGACCTTCAAAGAAAAAAATGAGCTTGTGCTCTCTATCCTAAAAAGCCTAAATCTCAGAGCAAATTTGATCTGATAGTTGAAATTCACCAATTTTAAGATGTTTGCTTCTTTGTTCATATCAAAATGTAAAGTTAAAGATTTTCAAATGTCACCCAACCAACCTGCTTTATGCGTTACACAGGGCTTAATTTAACTGGGAGGTTTTGCACTGCTGTAACCAGCCACTTCAGCTGCACTGATGCAAACTCCTAGCACAGATACACTGCACTGGTGTAAAAAGCAACTTGGGCTAGTGGAGCTTACCCTAGTTTGAAACTTTGAGGGTAGTTGTAACGGGGGAGGCAGAAACAACCCAGTCTAAAAGAGTCTTTACTCCTGGGAGTTTCAGGAATGCTTATTAGATGGGTCTGGACTCCAACATGTTTGTGCAAAACCACAGATCAATCAATCACAAGCAATAGCAGTAACATATGGGAAAATACAGGTCAATCTGTGTACAATCCAAATGTGTGCATGTTCAGATATAGATAGATAGATTTATAGACAGAGTATACATAAACAAGGTCAGATTAAGATAGGGTGCTGAGACGTCCCAATACCAGGGGTTTTGTCTTATATAGCACCTATTACTCCTCTAATTTCCCCTATCTTGATTTTTCACACTTGCTATCTGGTCATCCTAGATTCACACATAATCACTATAAGCCCATGAGAATGCCTTGGCTCATGTAATTATATCACAATTTCAACTTTCATTTAAAAAACAAAAGTTTCTATACCCCTTGGGGTTAAAAAAAAAGCTTGAAAATGTGATTTAAGTGCAAATGATGCTGTGATATCTGCTTTATTCTACAGATAGCCTGAAAATAGCTCTTGGGTACAAACTTTGTTATGTATCTCAATGGTGTGTTAACTCAAAGAACCACCCTCTGTGGGGACACACTAACCCAAGCAGAGGACAGCATGTATGTATGTGTAACATAAAAGTGGTATAGGCCTGGCCAACTCATTTACACCAGCTAATATATTCTGGCTGCCAGGTAAGTATTGAAGGCCTTCCTCCCTTTTACCATTCCTGCATCTCCAGGCAGAAGAGGCCCTCCTACCACTACAAGGAACAGATGGGGCCGTGGCAGAGCCTTTTGGGGCCCCATGTTGTGGTGTACCTATTGCCCAGAATTTCTTAATTCAACTCTGCAAATGCATCTGTGATTAAGGCCATAAGTGCTCTAGGGGGTTGGTGCTGGGGCCAGTTTCGTTCAACATCTTCCTTAATGATCTGGAGGATGGGATGGATTGCACACAAAGTTCGCGGATGACACTAAACTGGGGGGAGTGGTAGATACCCTGGAAGGTAGACATAGGATACAGAGTGACCTAGACAAATTAGAGGATTGGGCCAAAAGAAATCTGTTGAGGTTCAACAAGGACAAGTGCAGAGTTCTGCATTTAGGACGGAAGAATCCCATGCACAGTTACAGACTGGGGACCGACTGGCTAGGCAGCGGGTCAGCAGAAAAGGAACTGAGACTTATAGTGGACAAGAAGCTGGATACAAGTCAACAGTGTGCCCTTATTGCCAAGAAGGCTAATGGCATATTGGGCTGCATTAGTAGGAGGATTGCCAGCAGATCAAGGGAAGTGATCCCCTCTATTCGGCATTGGTGAGGCCTCATTTGGAGTACTGTGTCCAGTTTCGGGCCCCCCACCACAGAAAGGATGAGGACAAATCGGAAAAAGAGTCCAGTGAAGGACAACAAAAATGATTAGGGGGCTGGAACACATGACTTATGAGGAGAGGCTGAGGGAACTAGGCTTTTTTAGTCTACAGAAGAAAAGAATGAGGGGGGATGTGATAGCAGCCTTTAACTACCTGAAAGGAGGTTCTAGAGAGGATGGAATTAGGCTGTTCTCAGTGGTAGTAGATGACAGAACAAGGAGCAATGGTCTCAAGTTGCAGTGAGGGAGGTAGGTCTAGGTTGGATATTAGGAAAAACTTTTTCACTAGGAGGGTGGTGAAGTACTGGAATGGGTTACCTAGGGAGGTGGTGGAATCTCCATCCTTAGAGGTTTTTAAGGTGCGGATTGACAAAGTCCTGGCTGGGGTGGTTTAGTTGGTGTTGGTCCTGCTTTGAGCAGGGGGTTGGACTAGATGACCTCCTGAGGTCCCTTCCAACCTAATCTTCTATGGTATGATTCTATGATAATTTTGTTGCAGAAACTGCAACTTTTAACTAACAATTTTGTATTGGTGCTGTTGGGCTTAAAAGCCAGCCAGGTGCATTTTCTGACCAATCAGATAAAACAGTCAATCAAGTAGACTGCTGCAGGCTAGCTATGCTTATTGGGTTGCCAGGAGACTGACTCTGCTGCAGGTTCTGGTCCTGACATTCAGAGGGGGTATTCATTTCTCATCAGGAAACAGGTTGACGGAAAATCTGAAAGTAGACCGCAAGGGGAGTGCCTGCCTAGTGCTACGCTGACATCTGACCGCACCAGAACTGCAACTTTAACAAACTGTGACCGCAACTTTTGAGCAAAAAAATCCCATGACTTTCTCACAGCCTTATCTATGACAAAGACGTACACACCACTTGAAAGTTACAGCCACAGTACAGCAGAACTCCAACCGCAGTAAATAATTTTTTCCCCCTCCATAGAAAATCTTCACTATAAGGTAGGGTCCAATTCTAGAACTGCAATGCAATTAAGCATTTGCAGAATTGTGAATTATTAAATGCTCATGATAAGTGGGGAAAACTAGCTTTCAGAAGCCACTGGAAAGCATCGAGCCCTCCAAATACCGCAGTTAACAAGAATTTGTTGCAGTCATGTAACGTCATCAAATCAATGTTCCTTTATGCAATGAAGCCTAGTACCCATCTGGACACTCAGATCTCCTTATGGCTACAATGAAACTCCCCAATTTTCTCACAACAGTGTTTGGGGATGGAGATCACAAACTTCATCGCATGTTACCACGTGCTCAAATCATTATTCTCTCCTGACAGCCTCTTCTGAAGTACATAATTCAGTTTCTTTTTAAGGCACCCTGCCAGCAATTACACCAACAGAATTTCAGATAACTTACATTATTGGGCAAAGCATGGAAACAAAGAAAAAAATTAAACATAATTTGGCTAATCAAACCTGTTATTTGCTTAGTTCATTAAGGAAAGTACTCCTAAGCAGGCCTAAAGAGTTGTTATTGGAAATGTTTAACATGAAAATCTTACACAGTTGTGTGAAGACAGACAGACAGACAGACAGACAGACAGACAGAGTTAGAAGTCACATCTGACAGACTAAAAATCTCTCTTAAAGATGCTTGAGATGTCCCAAGGTGTGTGTCTCTCAAAGAGTCTCCTGCATCAGGCAAGATCACATAGGCATAGATGTCTCTTGATGAGCTAATGCTCAATACACACACCAGGTGACACTGAGTCAATACAATTCATTTCTTATCATTACATATCCAAATGGATTATTTTTGCTTTAAATTCTAAATATATAAACTAATTCCTTATATTGACTTAAGCTATACTTCCCTCCCCCCCCCCCCCATTCCCATGCATGCTAGTGTAAACATAAAGGATCTTTTCATTTCCAATTAATACTTTTGTCTAAGGCAGGGGTTCCCAAACTTTTTGTGATCCCAGACAGCAGTGACCAAGAAATCCAAGGAATTTGCATATTAAGTACATCATTTAATGCTCTCTAATACTTTAATGAGTTTGCATGTTGTGACATAGCTTTCTTGAAATCCCGTGGCATGGTAGAAATCGCATATCAAATCTCTCATGTGACATCAATGGTAGACCAATACTGAAGCCATATCCATACTGACGGTGGCAAATTCACCGCCAACAGATTGATCTTTCTGGATCAATTGAGAGGTCAATGTAGACCCGCTCAATAGATCAGGAAGTCGGTGCTGGTAAACCACCCCCTCAAGTAGCATAGCGCTGCGTCGACGGGGCACAGCGCAGTGTAGACAGCGCACAGAAGGGAAGCACAGCAGTCGACATGAGTTACGCAAGCTACTCTGCGTAGTTTGCATAACTCCTGCCTAATCTCCAGGTAAGTGTAGACCAGGACTGAGACTGGATGGACACAAATATACTGAATCCAACTTCACACTTACATGCTCAGTAGTGGCACCATCAGTTTCAAGGAACATGTTGTAAGTACAGGATATTCATTCTTCATAGCGAACCAGAACTCTGGAAGAGAAAGTTGGGCATATGTTCCTCAAGAATCAGTTGCAGGAAATTTTGATGAGCTGTTCAATTTCAGCTGCTGGCAAATCCATAGCATCAGGCTTGCACTAAAAGTGATTTTGCACCCAATCATACTTTGTCATATTTTAGTCAGGAAAAAAGGATGCGAACTGTTCTTCCAGCTGGCTGAGATGCTCAGCCGTCACCTGCCTTGAGGGCTTAATAATTTCATTGTCATCCAGGAACTTGCAAAGTTGTTGGAAGGATTCATAGTTTGTCTTCAACAGATTACTCTTCCAGAAAAAAATTTTCTTCATGAATCCTGTGATTCAATCACTCAGTTGAAGGATGTGGATGTCCTTTCCTTGCAAATCTGTATTTGATTCATTCAGTTTCCCAGATATGTATATGACATAGGGCAAGAAGGCATATCTTCCTTTGATCATGTAGAAAATCAATGAATTCCCTCCTTTTGCAGTCCATTGCATAGGCACACAACTTGTCTTTCAGTTAAAAAAATGGTCCTGGTACTTTTCCTCTCAAGCACCAGTGAACTTCAGTGTGGAAGACTGCCACATCATGTCTGGACCCCATTTCTCTTCACACAGTTTTGCGTGAAGAGGCTGAGTCTTGATGCAGTGCACTACAGATGACACTTGCTGCAAAACTTCACCTAATTCAGAGCTTTAGATGTCAGCTGTTCTCTGTGAATCATGCAATGAGTCCACACAGCAGACAAAGAAAATATTTTTTACCAAGGCACACATACTTTGTGGCCTGCCATAGACAGGGCTTCATCTGGGCAAGAGCTCACTATGCAATCACACAGCATATTTTTGTCTTGCATGTAGCATGTCAAACATTCCTCATGTCATCTCACATCCAGGAAGAGGGAGACAGAACAGAATGTCTTTGAGAACTATATGCTCCCATGTGTATTTCACAAAAGCCAGGAAATGTTCATCATGACCCTCAGTGTTCACATCAACTTGAAGCATTTGTGTTTTTTCAAACACTCAACCAGTGTGTTTCCCTGATTTGCTACTATCACCTCAATCCTTCACTTCATTTTGTTGTTGGAAAGTGGTATGGCTTTGAGTTTATTTACCTTGGTTATGTTCATCATGTTGATTACAGCTGGCAAACTCAAAGTCTCTCCAATTATATGAGGCTTCTTGGCCTGTGAGATGTGGTAACTCATCTTAACTTCTGAGCTTGGCCAGAGACGGACATGGTTCTCTTCAATTGCAACTGTTGAAGTGAAAGTTCTTTCCAACACAGGAAAAATTACCTTTATTTTCTTGTGAAGAGTTTTCAAGTGTCATTTAAGTTTATTAGGCTTCATGCTTTTGCTAGCTAACCCCATGACATGGCAGGCATTTTGGCCTTTCTTCATTCTAGACCAAAACACTGGTGAAGCCATAATCAAAGATAGTTCACCATATCTGCAAGCATGTTTGACTCTTATTTTTTGTTCATATTTGCATCACTAGACTTACTGCTGCAGAGTGACACAAATTCTCTGCATAAAAACGAGTCCATTGTGCCTTTTATCAAATCAGGAAGAGGAATTCACTGTCAAGCAAATGAGGTCAGGACTTAGGAAGGCCCCATATGGTGATACTAGGGCAGCGCAGAATCAGTGACTTACGACAATTCTTTATCGAGTGCCAATGGAATATTAAGGGTGTCATAAAAGAAGATGTGGTATCTGTCTTAAGGTGCTTACCAGCCACTGCAGATTCCATCTCAGAAAAGGCTAGTACAGGCTCCTACCAGCTTGAGCACAGAGGACGCTCTGTTGAGAAGGTTGCTGCCCCCAGATAAGGATCTTCTGCATTCAAGTCTGTTAGCTGGATGCTTGCACAGCTGGATGGTGAAAATGGCAAAGGCGGCATCTGCACAGCTACCTCTGCACAGCCAATATATCCAGACTTGCTCCGTAAATGCCATTGTGAACGCACTTGTGAAGCACTTGCTCCATAAACGCCATTGTGAAGCACTGTTTTTTAATTAAAGCTTTGAAACCCTCTGATTAAAAGGTGTGTCATGAACGACTAACAGCTATAATATTTTGATGGTGAAGGTCTGAGGATACTCAATTTTTCTTCTTTTTAATTTTTCTAGCAGCCTCTCTCTCTCAATTATTATACAAAGACAAATAACAGAAATGTACTTGGTCCTGGAGTCTCACAGTAAAGAACTGTATTGCTTCTGCCACGTTTTAAAATTTGAATGAACATAATACTTAAATTTAAGCAATAGTTAAGAATGGGAAGAGAGTTTATAAATATGCCACAGACTTGAAACTGGAATGTATTTTTAAAAAGTGGGATCCCTCCATTATATTAACATACCAGTTTATTATTATGGAAGTTTTTTTAAATAGGGAAGGAGGTAGATATCGATGCCCCACGCAAGCATATTTGTAAACCGAAAAAATAGACCAACCAACTGAGCATTCTTTTAGCCTATTTCCTCATGCAGGCTCATTCTTATGTATAAATCTACTTCCTGGATCCATATTTACTTGACAAACATATGTTTCATTCCAAGTCTGATCATATTTGTATTTTACTTCCATGCTTTAAACTGATAGCCAGTGCCAAGTGAGGTAAACTTAACAAAACACTGATAACTGTTAAATATACTATAAAATGTTCCACTCAAACTACTAATTAAAAAAACTACAGTGCTTGAAACAAGTTAAGGTCAAACAAACAAAATAAGTCACCAGGTCTAGATAGTATTCAATAGTTCTAAATGACCTTAAGAATGAAGTAACTGAGCTGCTAACAAGAATATGCACACACACTTTAAAAACAGCTACTGGAGATGAGTGGAGGGTAGAAAATGTTGTACAGCTATATTTTTTAAAAGGCTTCAGGGGTGATCTCAGAAACTACAGACCAATGCCATATTTAGCAAACTAACTGAAAAACTAGTTTAAAATAGAGGAAAAACTCATATAGGAGGGGAAAATTTGTACTACTTTAATAGGCTCTAAATTAACTGTGTCAGCTCAAGAAAAGGATGTGTGCATTGTTTAAGACAGCTCAATGAAGATCTCTGCTCAATGTGAAGCCGCTGTCAAAAAGAGCACACAAGATGTTAGGATGGATGAAGAATGGAATGGAGAATAATAAAGAAATTATAACACCATTATATAAATCAATGGTTCACCATCATCTGAAATACTGTGTTCAGCACTGGGCATCCCCATCTCAAAATGGATTTTGCAGAATTAGAAAAGGGTCAAAAGACTAGCGACAAGAATGATTAGGAGGCATGGAAAAACCCTCATGTGAAGTGATTGAAAATATCAAGATTGTTTACTTTAAAAAGGAGACATTAAAGTATACAGAATAATGAATGGCACTGAGAAGATTGTTTGGGAACTTCCATTCTCCCTGTCTCAAAAATACAAGACTACAGGGACATTCAATTAAACTGAAAGGTAGCAAATTTAAAACTGATCAAAGAAAAAACTCTCACACAATGCGTAATTCGACTGTGAAATTCATTGTCAGAGGACATTGCTGAAGCCCAGAATTCATCACGATTCAAACATGAATTGGACGTGTGTGGACATCAAGAATATTCAGAAGCTATCATAGAAACTATTAAAAACCAAAAAGAAGCTTCAAGGGATATAAATTCTCATGCTTCAGGGCTTAAAATCACCTTTAACAATTAGAAGTTAGGAGGAGACTCATTTGAGAAGCAGATTTTCTCACATTTGCCTATTGTGGGGCTCACTTCCCCCTTTCTCTGTGGTATATTGTGCTTGTCATTATTGGAGACAGGACACCGGACTAGGGTTGATAAAGGGTCTGATCCAGCATGGCAATGCCAATTTCCATATTCCTGCTAAATTCTAAATTGATTCTCTACTTGAGAAAAATAATCTTGTTTAAAAGGCACACTATATGATGCAGTTACAAATCCAACTCTCCTGCCTTTATAAGTTCAATTTTATTTGAAACCTATCCCAATCTTGGTAATAAAAAAGTATATAGTTCTACTATGTGGATCCTGTCTGTTAAAGTGATTGCCTTCATCATATAACCTATTTAAAGAAAGTTCATTTTCACAATCGGCAGGCCTGGTACTATTTATTCCAGTCATAGAATATCTCAAACAAAGGCATTAAATGATCCAATCCTGAAAACAATTTCCTATGTAGGTGGTCTTTACATGCATAAAGGTTTGCATAATCAATCTCTAGCGTTTTAAATCCTGCTGTGACTACTTCATTGCAGATTTCTTAGATGTTCTTCTATGCCATTAATGGGATGAAAAACATAAAGGCAAATGGCAAAGTCAAAAACATTTTTGCCATTGCTAAACACAGGCAAACCCATTTACCTTGCAATCCCTAGCTGCTCATTCAAGTTGAAAAATGACAAAACATGTAATACTGTGTCACAGAGGCCCTTTGGTGGTTCACTACTCTGTGTCAGCAACTCCTAACAGGCCTGACAAACTCACTATCCTTAAAACATTGCTGTCATAGTGTTTATTGATAAAGTGTATCTTTTAAGGTATCAAATGAAAACTGGTAACATTTTGGTCATTAATATGATTGCAAAATGTATTTATTAACTCTACTTAAGGAATTATGGACACTTACTGATCTTATGCTTTAAAGCTTGTAATCAAACAAAAGGGAGACACAGGCTTTTTCCAGACAGGAGGAAAGGTAGTTATCTGTCTCTCTGTGTAACATAAATTGAGCATTGTGAAGCCAGATACAATAGGAGCTGTATTTGCATGCAAGTCAATAAGAAAAGCCAGGTTGGAGACGTGAAATCAGCATGGAAAGACGCTGGAGTCTGAAACCCAGGAGTTCATCCTGACTTTGGAAATAAAGACAATAAACTTTGGGAAATATAAGGAGAAGCAAAACAACATTTCATTATCCAGTTTCACTGAGGAACACTCTTGGCAGAGGGGAGTGATTCTTGAAAAATCTGGATCCTAATTTGACTGAAAATCAGCAAGCTGTGCAAAAGGACTCTACGAGTGAGAAACTGTATGAGGAAAAGGAGTGTAGCCTTCTAAAGTTATGCATAGTCTCTTAGAAGCATGTTATACTTTTGTTTTACCTGTAACCAATTCAATTTCCACTATCCCTACTCAATAGCCCATAAATCACTGCTCTTTATTAATAAACATTCATGCTTTTATTATACATTTATCTCTGTGCTGTAATATTAAGTCAAGTGAGAATCCTCAGCTGAACCAAACAGACTGGTCTGTGCACTCTCTCTTTGGAAACAGTGAACTTGGTAATTTCTGACTGTCCAATGACAGGAGGTAGATATTATAGGGTTATGCTTCTGGGATGTTTGGAAACTGCAGTACACAGTGTGTTAAACTGCAGGGCAAACAAAGTAAGGGCTGGCAGAGTCCTGAGGTGTTTGTCTGGGGTGGCTAACAGACTGGGGTAACAGGGAACTGTCTCCCAGTTTAGCACCAGCAAACTTTTTCTTCCTGAGGTGGGTGTGTGCGTGTGCGCGTTACATGGTGACTTATGATTTGGACATCCCGAGAAAGCACAAAAAAATACATACACATTTACAGCAACTTTCAGCTGAGGATCTTAAAAAGACTTACAAACAGATACGCAAATATTGTATCGTCCTCATTTTACAGATGAAGACTTGAATCAGAATGTGAATGTCATGCTCTGAAGAGGATTTGATGACACAATGTTTACACACCTGCACCTGGTCCATGCAGGAGTTTACACCATTGATAGCACCAATGAAGCTGAATCTTTACTGACATACCTTAAGTAATTTGACATAGTTCACATCACAAGTTAATGGCAGAGCAAGTTATGACTCTTGACTCCTGGTCCCATGCTCTAACAACTTGACCTCACACTGTTGTTGCTTTCAGGTAAGCATACAGTCAACAGCAAAGGAGAAACAGCAGCCTCTAAATGAAGAGAAGGTATGGGAGGAAAGAAAAGGAGAAGACATGGGTGAAGACAGTACATGACTGTAGTGCAGTGGGTACAGAAGTGGAAGGGAGGGCTATAAGCTGTGATTTCTCTCAGTTCAGTTGCTGAACTATACAATGTTCTGCGGGTTTTGTTATAGGATTCCATTCTCTTACATGCAGGCAGTTAATAGGCATTCAAAAAGCAGGATTTGGTTACCAAAAATGTGCCTAAGTTTAAAAATTTAGGACCATAGACTTTAGCAGAATTTGGAGAGGCCCAGAATGAAAATAGACAAAAGAATCATAAACTTCATACCATTTTTATTCAACATATTTTGGTGGACCCAGTCAGAACAGGAGTCCCATTGTGGTAGGCACTGTAAAAATATGGCATCACATCATTGTTGCCTCCCTTCATGAAGTATTTTTCTTTGTTTTTTTTTAAATCTGAAATAAGTCAGCGGAACTAAAAAACATGTTTTATTCTTTGTGTTTGGGAAAATAACACCCAACACCCATGTAAATACAAACAAACTCACACAGCTTGATACAGAACTGACCTGCTTTTTTCTGCATGAGGACTAATTACAGTGGACAGATATACATATTGATTATGCTAGATCAGGGGTTTTCAACCTATGGTCCACAGACCCCCTAGGCATCCACAGATTATGTCTAAGAGGTTCACAAAAGATTGTCATTACCACAGAACAGTGGTTTTCAACCTGTGGTCCACAGACCCCTGGGGGGGCCACAGACTACATCTAAGATTTCCAAAGGGGTCACACCTCCGTTCCAAATTTTGTAGGAGTTTGCAAATGAAAGAAAGTTGAAAACCACTGCCCTAGATGAAATCAAGAACTTAACTGAACAGAGAACCATTCTAAATGTTTAAATTGGAAAGATATAATTAGGTATTTAATCCTCAGTGACGGAGACTCCAATAAAAAACAAAAGGAGATATATTATTGCATTATGTGACAATGGACATACAAGGGTTAAAAAGTTTAGATTCCCCTTACCTGGATTTGCCATTAGTAATTCCATAAACTAAAGTCACAGCCTTAAAACACTCCACTTATCTTGAAACAATGAAATGTTTCATCAGTCATTTATATGTACATGCAGAAATCACCAGTGTTGGAATGCTGTTATAAATAATTGATACATTACAATAATTACTATATTACTGAGAATCTAGGAGACAGCGCAGGCTTCCTCACTACCAGGATCTAGGTTAAGATTACAGATATCTGAACTACCAGAAAGTACCTATGTTTTTCCTTGCTACACTGCAATATTAATTAATGCTGCCTTTAATATCTCAAGGTAACATAAGACTACATTAAAGTTTCCAAACTGTATTTTTTTATTATACATACATTCCTGCCCCTCTAAATGCATTTCATTAAACATAATATGTACATAACATGGTTGCAATTTGGGAAGGCTGAAGTCTATTTTTGATCTCCAAGAAAACCCGAAGGACAATCTTCTCAGGAGACCATTATTCTCATATAATATTTTATCATCTTTAGAGGCCAGTGTTTTGTGTTAAAGACCCTGGTATGAGCTACATCTTCAGACTTGTACATGTTGCATAGTCATAATGTGATCTAGGACATAATTTATTTTAAATTATGTTGTTATACACAGTATATCTGGATTGTTATGGGAGAGGTTTGCAATTTTATGAAGATCAAAATTCACTCATTCTGCCTTTAAATATTTAAATATATTAGGAAACACCTTAGACGAGGAGTAATGGAAAACATTAGGCTTACAAATGAATTCCTAAAGTCAAGTCAATGATAATCAAGTGCTTTCAAAATAAGCTTTCCTTATTAAGACTTTCTAAACAGAACTGGCTGACATTCAACTAACATCCCTTCTACAATCTGAAATATTCTTGATAAAATATTTTTAGTATTGCCACTGTTTGGCTCGAGCATATTAGAACAGGCTCCAGGTCAGTTGAGGATGAAGAAAATAAATCTCAGATGAAAGAAAAATTAATAAATTAATCCCTAGAGATAGACAAAGTATTTTGAGAACTCCTATTTTTAAAGTTGTGTGTATTTCTTTGTGTACAGTTATCTTAGCCTATTATAACCTGAACATTAAAAGCAATGGGCCAAACTCACCCACAGTGTAAATCCATTTTATTTAATTAAATTTAACCCAAGGATGGATTTGGCCTATTAGGCTTTTTTATTTTGGTTTTTGTTTCTCTCTCTCTTTTCTTTCAAGACTATAAAACTGAATAAACAGTTTTGATTAAGAGTTCATCTACTTTTTTCTGAGGAAATTTTTTCTTTTGCTTAATTAAACAGGCATATGGCTGCATTTATTATGCTTACATTAGTTCCCTGTTCTTATTCTTAGAACTTTAAATGACATAAACAAACATTCTAATTTAATAGATAAAACTGAACATGAGAAAACAGTGGTTTTGCACACAAATGGAAATTGAGTTAAATCTATCCTATTCCCCAAAATATTAAATATTTCAGGACCCATCTCGGAAAGCCTTCTGTGCTGCTTTAAGAACTGAATTTATAATGTTTTCTGGTATATTCTCCGTCATATTCCTTTGATCTGAGGGAAAGAATACACCAATAAATTGCCCAACTAATGCTTCTGTATCCTTTAAAATTTTATTATACTAAAATAGTTTGTGTTTTATAAGATGTCACTTTTCACTGGACTACAAATCAATCTTGTAATTAAGAAATAGTTGGCAACATAATATATTTTGTCACGTATTTAACTATAGGCCTACTACTAAACATTTTTTAGAATGCAAAAAGTGCAGCAGCAAAATCCAGAGATATTCCTGGAAACCAAAAAGTTATAATCTTCCAAAAGTACTACTGTAAGAAAAAATGTTCAAGGATGTAGGAAATGTCTCTAATCTTGAAATAATATATTGTCTTTTTTTTTTTTTTTTATAAACACAAATAACATGACCTAAATATATTCAGATGCATCTTCTCAAACATGAGGACTCAATAATTCACACTTACAGCAACTAAAAAGCCTTTGTCATCTCTCATGAATTAAAAAAAGTAAGCTGTATAAATATGTACTAAAAAGCCAATTGTAGAAAGGAAAGGACATGTGCAAAAATATGGAAAATAGTAAGTTTGATAAATTATAAGAAATAACTAAATTAATTTCCAGGCAGCATTTATAACTCATTGAGCTTTGTACCTGAGATTCAGATCACTGGATGAATCCAATTATTCCATAAGGCATTTGAATTTCTTGTGTCTCCCTTTCTCAATTACTTTTACAGAACAATACCTAGTTTAATATTTACACACTTTTACAAGAGAATATAGCAAAAATACTAATTCTAAAAGGACAACAGACAATCAATCTCACAGCAAACTCCACAATGATAAATACCCAATCCTAATCTTCTCTAAAATAACTTTAACAAGTTTGGAATGTAACTGTTTAAGAAGCCAGCAATGTTAACAGTACATGCCAAAAATATCCTTCATGAGCTGTCCTAATTGCTCAAGATAAGAATACATAACTTTCAAATAGATATTCTCATAACAAAAGAGATATATAAAGAACATAGCATTGAATAAACAGTTTACATTGAAAGGTATAAGCAAGAGCCCTTGTAACTCAATTAAAAGAATTGACGGAGTATTAATAAAGGGCAGTATAAAATTATTCTTGTAGTTTTGAAAACAGATTTCTCAGAAATCTAATAAAATATAGAGTACACCAAATCTGATATTTTGTGTCAGGGCAACAACTCCCAGCTCTCCAAAGACAAGACAATTAGTGACAAAACACATACCTATAATATTTATTTTTTTGTAACAATATCTGCTGTTCAGAAGCAACAACTGCAACCACCAGCTTGTCAGTCAGTCATTGACCACTCACACTGTCAGCAAACACAAGCACACACTAATAAGTATTTGGCAGTGAAGCACTGTCGTTAAAAAGACAAAGTTCAATTTTTATTTACTTTTTTTTTTTTTTTTTAACTGCTCAAAAGTTTTCACCGTTTTGGGTTAAGGGCTCAAAGGAACTTGCTGGTTAAGATAGAAGTGTTGATTTCTTTGAATTTTTAAAGCCTCACCTCATCATCACTGGAAAAAAACATCCAAGTTTAACACTACTGTTTCCCCTCCCCTTTTAAGTCTTATCTATATATTATCTAGATATTGCACTGATTTAACTAAATTGGTTTCTAAACTGATTTAAATTGGTGCAACCTCAAATCAGTTTAAGAGGTGACGAGTATAGATAGAGCTTGTTACCAAAACAAGTTAAATTGATATAAGCCATTCTTATATTGATATGAGTGTCCACCCAAGAGGGTTGAACCAATGTAACTAAATCTATTTAGAAATTTAATTATTTTCCAATCTTCTTGAAATTAAAAGCATCAACATATATAAAATGGTAAACAAATTTCATATAAAGTTGACATTTGATTTTATTTCAAATCATGTTTCAAATGCATCCAGCTCCTTCCATAGAAGACAATGAGATATTTGCATGTATGAAAAAAATTGCAACAAGCTGTTGTTTCTAAAACTTTCATGATAATTTCTCGAGTCGAAGAATGTTCTAATTTTTTTTAAGTCATGTATTTTAATTTTCTGTACAGTACATTCAATTTAATGAAAGTAAATGCAATAGATGATGACTAAACAAATGTCACCTCATGCTACTTGACCTGGAAATCCCAGCAAACATATTTTTCTTGCTTTTTCTCTTCACTCAGAGAGATTAGGAAAAAAAAAATTTCTCATACTTACAAAGTTCTATTTTACTGATCACCACTGGATCAATTTTTACATATGCTTAGAAATGCTTCTGTAATTCCTCATTTACCTAGCAGGAGTTGTGAGGAATTAGGTTAATAAGGTGCTTTGAAATTATGAAGCCCTATATAAGTACTAATTATTATCATCAAAACCTTCTAACATATAGGGTGTTCTTACTGTAATGAGAAGCAATGGTCCACACTTCGTACAACAAATATTTTTTAAATGACATCACATCTAGCTGCAGAAGTTTACAAGGTAAAAACCCAGCAATTGCAGGCTCCATATTCCTAGAATGTATTTTGAGTTGGAATAACAACATCATTAGTTATTCATAATTTATTTTCTGCTTTGACATAATAATAGTATGATGTTCCATCAAAAAACATACGAAGTAATTTTTCTGAATATATTCAGATTAGGAAACAATTAGATTTAGAAAAAAGGTTTACAGCTGGGTCAGAAACAAGTTGCACTACTTCAGATATGCATTTCTGACCAATATACTTCTACATAAAATGAAATACTGTAAGTCACAGGAAAATTATGCATCATTTCTAAACCCCGAAAACATCAAGTATTTTATTTATATTTGTATTTCATGAGCTCAATGCTCTGTATGCATATACTAATATTATAAAAAGTAAAATAAATGTCCATAAGGTAATAAGCTCTCCCAAAACTACAAATACGCTATAGGCTGTGGTAAAACTACCCAGAATCCAGACATTTTCACATATGTGATGTCTGGGGAGCTCTGGAGAGGGGAGAAGTGACTAAGTATTTTCCTGAAGCTAGAGGAGAGAGAACCTCATACTTAGTCTCTGTAGCCTGTACTTGACAAACATAGAGCCCCAAGAATAGTAACTTCATAGAAATCCCAGAACCTTCCCCACAACTATGCAAGTGATTCTGATGGGTATCGCTTCTTTTCATTAATATCCGTGCTTGATGTCGACTGCCTTCTCCACTTAGTATTTTGGACACTGTACTGGTCACTTTTCTTTCCAGTCTCTCAATTCGATCTATTGTCACTTTCTTCTCTCATTCAACATTTATCATTCTCTTCCTCTCTGCCCCCCCAACATTTTTGTGATCTCCACTCTATCAACTTCTTTAATTTCTCTGCTACTCTCAGTCCTCTTCTCCCTCCCTGACATCTAGTATTTTAGGGACTTAGAAATTGTCCTACTGAGTCAGACCAGAAGTCTATCTAATCCAGTAGGCTCTCTACAACAGTAGCCAGTACCAGATGCATCAGAAGGAAGTGTAAGAAACCCTGAAGTGGGAAAATATTTAAAATGTCTGCCAGAAAAATTTCTTCTTAACTCCCTTATAGTTAGAGGCTGGAGTATGTCCTGATGAAAAAGTTTATATCCCTTCTAAAATTCCTGTGCTTCGTTTATTTTGTTGTCTTTAAAAAAATCCTTACCATCATAATTCTGGATGTTCTCATTATCAATGTAACTACTTTTTTATTTAATCATGCTTTGGAAGGATTGAGAAGCAGCCTACAAAATAGCTTGAAAATTATAATTACACAAAACGCTGGATCCCTCATTTAAAGCATCCTTGGGAACCATATATTTTAGCAAAAGAAAAGTTGTCCTACCGATTGATAAAACAGAGCTCAGACTTAGATAATGCAAAACCTAAACACCTCTTGTTATTACACTTCAGAAAAAACTACCAGAAAATCAAGGCTTATTTTAAAAGGAAATATAGCGTCTTTGGTTATATTGACTTTATCAGAAATTCCTACACAAATCAACACATTGACATATAATATTACTTCACATGAAAGAATGTAGGGAATCATAACCATCGCATTTGAGTGCACAATATGCAACCCCCAAAATTAAGTGATTCTCTAAAATGGGAAAAACAATAATTATTAGAATCATTCTGCAAATGTACAACTTAAGCGTTAAAACTAAGACTAGACTAGTATTTTCAGCTTCAGCAATATAACCCGAATAAAGAGCAAAGCACCGTCTTCTCCATATACTGAAACTCAATAAATAACTGAATGCATTTTGGTTATGTCATTTCCAAGAACATTATTTTGAAGATTATACAATAGATTGAAGATTAGTTAACTTTCTCTATAACCTCAGAATATTGAGAAAAGTATGAGTGGTAATTTCATTTAGTTTTATAGCAGTTGTTCCCACTGTGATAGTTAGAATGAGTTGAAGTTTCCATTATGAACTATTGTCTTTAGGGGATTCTAACACATCAGTAAAAATTCACTCTAGGATTAAACTTACCAAAACAATCACTCAGCTGAGAAGTCCTTTTTTTTTTCCCTAATAAAAAGCCATCAATTTTTTAAAAGAAAGCATTAAAGTATGCTTTAAGCAAAAGAAAACGTAGGTTCTTCTTCGAGTGCTTGCTCATGTTGATCCCAAGCAGGTTTGCGTGCACCATGTGCACAATCATCAGAAGGCTTTTCCCAGGGGTACCCGTCGAGTCGGTGCAGGCGCCCCCTAAAATGACGCCCTCATGGCGCAGTATATAGGGCCCTGCTGACCCACCAACCCCTCAGTTCCTTCTTACCACCAGTGATGGTTGTAGGAGCTTCCTTGCCTTGTGTTTGCAGGCATTCCTCTAGCATAGCAGTTCCTGTTAGTTTTAAAACAAGTTAAAATTAGTTACTGTTAGAAAGTTGTAGTTTAGAATTAGTTAGGGTAGTTCCTCCCTGTTAGTGGTATTACCCTTCCCGGGGTATGGGGGCATACCTGAGGTCCAAGGCTTCAAGCCCTGTGGATCCTGCCATAAGCCTATGCCTAAGGGCGACCCGCACGACTCTTGTTTGAGGTGCTTAGGGAAGTCGCACCAAATCGACCGGTGCAAGATCTGTAAAGAGTTTCGTCCCAGGAGCAGAAAAGAAAGGAGTGCTAGGCTCAAGCAGATCCTGATGGAGGCAGTTCTCCAACCACAGGCTCTGGACCCGGCACCCAGCACTTTAGTGCGCAGTGCCCCGGCATCGATTCGAGACTTGGTACCAAAGAAGAGCTCGGCTCCGAGGGAATCCCCAGCACCACTCATGGGCACACAAAGTAGTGTGGCACCAATCTCATTCACTGGTGCCAACACAAGAAGCAAAGGGCAGGTCGAGACCGCTCTCCTACTGTGTGCACTGCAGGAAAAGAAGGATCTATACCACGCCTCCAGTTGCACCAGACCCAGGAGCTCCCAGGGCAGTGTACACCAACCCTGCAGAGGAGTCTGCGAGCCCAACACGCAAGGACTCTCCAGTGAGGGATAGCAAGTTGGAGGAGCTGGACTTTTGAGGCAGAAAGGGACTTGATCGCCGTCACGGCGATATCAGTCCCCGGCCTCAGCAACAGCCAATCCAAAATCGCCGGCACCACATGTGGCGGTGCTGTCTAGAAGTAAGCTGGTAATGATGCGGCACTGGTCGCCTTCGCCACAGCACCGGTCCCTGACGCATCAGGGGCAATCACTTTTGTGGGAGGCGATGTTGAAGTTTAAAGACCTTCTCCCCCCCATATCCAAGTCCGAGTATGAAGCGATGGTAGATGAAGGCAAGGCGGTGGCTAAGACTTTGCTACAGGCTGCGCTTGATGCGGCAGACTCAGCGACACGCACCATGGCGTTGGGATTAGCTATGAGGCATAGCTCATGGTTACAGGTGTTGGGCCTCCCGCTGGAAGTTCAGTCCACAATTCAGGGATTGCCATTCGAAGAAGTGGATCTATTTTTAGAGCAGACATACTTGAAGCTCCATAGTCTCAAGGACTTGAGGGCAAACTCTGAAATCCTTGGGGCTCCACACACCTTCTATCCAGCGGAAGCATTTTAAGCCTCAGCCGAACCAAAGATTCTACCCCCCCCCCCCCCCAACCCAGACAGAACTTCTCAAGGAAGAGAGGTAGAAATGGCAGGCGCAAAACCCCTCAACCTCAGAACCAGGGCAGAGTCTCGAGCAAACAACCCTCAGGGCCAAAACAGAACTTTTGAAGTCACGCCCGAGGGTGACACTGCAGCTCAGTACCTGGATCCTCATCCTCCCTTCCTGGACCGGCTATCCCGTTTCTACCAGGTCTGGGCCCATATAACATCAGACAAATGGGTTCTAGGCACAGTACAGCAGCCTTCACCCCACCCTCCCACTTCCCTTCCCTCTTCAGGGACCCCTCTCACAAGTAACTTCTAATGCAAGAGGTGCGTCAACTGCTGCACGCCGGGGTAGTGGAGAAGGTCCCTCTGGACATGAGGGGAAAGGGGTTTTACTACAGATACTTTCTGATCCCCAAGGCAAAGGGAGACTCAGGCCTATCCTGGACCTGCAGATCCTCAACAAGTTTATAAAGAAGCTGAAATTCCACATGGTTTCCTTTGCCTCTATTATTCCCTCTCTGGATCCAGGGGACTGGTATGCCACCCTCAACCTAAAAGATGCCTACTTCCATATTTCAATATTCCCCCCCTCACAGGAGATTCCTCAGATTCATAGTAGGGCGCACATATTACCAGTTCACAGCTCTCCTGTTCAGCCTCTCCTCGGCCCCGAGGGTCTTCACCAAATGCCTGGCCATTGTTGCTGCTTTCCTGAGAAGGAACCACGTTCAAGTGCACCCCTATTTGGATGATTGGTTAGTCAGGGGGCATTCTGGGGAGCAAGTGCAGGTTCATGTCGCGCTGGTGAGATCGACTTTCACCAATCTAGGTCTCCAGTTGAACATGAGCAAGTCAAAATTGGAGCCGGTACACAGAATAGAGTTCATTGGAGCAGTTCTGGACTTGATCCATGCCAGGGCACTACTCCTAGAAACTCGTTTTCAGACCATGGGAATGTTGATAAGGGGCTTCAGACGGTTTCCCACCACCACCGCCCGGAGTTGTCTCACACTTCAAGGCCACATGGTCTCATGCACCTTCGTGGTCAGACACGTGAGGCTAAAACTCAGACCTCTCCAGTTGTGGCTCGGATTGGTGTATCGTCCCCACCGGGAGAAACTGGACAAGGTGGTCTCCATTCCACGTCAAGTGCTGGAATCCCTGAGGTGGTGGCTAGACACACAGCAGATTTGCAGGGGAGTCCCATTTGCCACTCCACCACCATCGGTGGGGCTGGTCATGGATGCCTCGGCTCTGAGTTGGGGGGGCCCACCTCAGTTCGCTCACAATGCAAGGTCTGTGGTCCATGAAAGAGTTGTCGCTCCATATAAATGTCCGGGAGCTTTGGGCAGTCTAGCTGGCATGTCAAGCTTTTTTGCCTTAACTTCAGGGGACAGTCATGTCAGTGATGACAGACAACACCACAGCAACGTTCTATATAAACAGGCAGGGAGGAGCACACTCCTCTCTCCTGTGCCAAGAAGCCACCAGCCTGTGGGACTTCTGCATAACCTACTCTATCCACCTGGAGGTTTCATAACCTGCCTGGAGCTCAGAATGAGCCACTGGATCACCTCAGCTGCTCCTTTACCACTCACGAGTGGTCTCTCCGCCTGAATATAGCAAGAGAAATTTTCTGACAGTGGGGGTCTCCCCAAGCGGACCTCTTTGCAACGAATTCCAACAGGAAATGTCATTGATTCTGCTCTTATCTGAAGAATAGCCTGAGTTTTTTAGCAGATGCATTCCTTCTCCTTTGGTGCCAGTTCCTGTCATATGCCTTCCCACCGTTCCCTCTCATTCACAAGGTCCTCCTGAAAGTCAGGAGAGACAGGGCCTCAGTCATCCCCATAGCCCCAGGTTGACCCAGACAGCACTAGTTCACAACACTGCTGCAGCTGTGCATAGACACCTCAATCACTCTGCCTCTGGTCCCAGACCTCATCACTCAGAACCGCAGACAGCTCTGCCACCCCACCCTGGGCTCGCTCCACTTCATAGCATGGAGGCTGCATGGTTCAGCTCTAGAGAGGCCATGTACTCATGGCAGGTGAAGGAGGCCCTCCTTAGCAGCTGGAAGCCATCCACCAGGGCAGCATTCTCGGCAAAATGGAAAAGATTCTCTATCTGGTCATCTCAAAAAGATACTCCCCCCGACCGAGCTCCGCTGCCCCTTATCCTAGACTACCTGCTGCACCTGAAACAGCTAGGGCTGGCCACTTCATCAATTAAGGTGCACTTAGCAGCAATCTCCACATGGGAGAAGAAGGCAGATCGGTCTTTGCCAACCCCACGGTGTCACGTTTTCTTAAAGGTTTTACCTCCATCATCGCCCCATTCCAGGTTGGGGCCTGAATTTGGTGATTAATAAACTAATGGGCCCCCATTTGAGCCTTTGGCCACTTACTCCCTTCTGTACTTGTCCTGGAAGATGGCCTTCCTTGTGGTGATCACTTCAGCAAGGAGGGTGTCAGAATTTAAGGTGTTGAACTCGGACCCACCATATACAATGTTCCACAAAGACAAGGTGCAACTTCACCCTTCCCCAGCTTTCCTTCTCAAGGTGGTTTCCCACTTCCATGCAAGTCAGGACATCTTTTTGCTGGTGTTCTGCCCGAAGCCACATTAGCAGCAGTGACTGTGCCCTCCATTCTCTTGATGTTAGGTGGGCGTTAGCATTCTACTTGGAGCGTACCAAGTCGTTTTGGAAGTTGAACCAGCTTTTAATAGCAGTGGCAGACAGGGTGAAGGACACTCCAGTGTCATCACAAAGAATTTCATCATGGATTGCTTCTTGTATTAGAACCTGCTATAACTTGCTAAGGTTCCAGCCCTGCCCTTGACAGCACATTCAACCAGGGCACAGGCAACTTCAGCAGCGTTGTTGGCACAAATCCCCACACAAGAGATTTGTAGAGCTGCAACATGGTCCTCCATCCATACGTTCATTTCACATTATGCCATTATCCAGCAGGCTAGGGATGATGTGGGGTTCAGTAGAGCTGTGCTGCAGTCAGCCATCTCATGAGCTCCGAATCCTCTGGCTAGGGTCAGCATTGGAGTCACCTGCTTGGAATCGACATGAGCAAGCACTCAAAGAAGAAATGGTTACTCAACTTTCATAACTGTTGTTCTTCGAGATGTGTTGCTCATGTCCATTCCAAGACTGACCCACACACCCCTCTTGTTGGAGCTGTGTGGCAAGAAGGAACTGAGGGGGTGGCAGGTCAGCAGGGCCCTATATACTGCGCCATGAGGGCTGTACCCTACAGGTACAGCTAGGGGAAAAATCTTTCAATGATCATGCACACGGAGCGCGCACACCTGCTTGAAATCAACATGAGCAATACATCTCAAAGAACAACAGTTATGAAAGATGAGTAACCGTTTCTTTTTACTGCCTTTGATATTTTGCATTTGTGCACTTCCAACATAATTTCTAGTAGAAAATTAAAAAGTGTATATATATATATACACATATATAAATTTTGCAGATACCACTCAAAGTCTTGGACACCATGTAAAATGACAAAAACCTTTCAAGTAACTGCTCAGCTTTGTCTGAATCCTCTGTATTGAAGTGTATTTCACCTAAAGAAATTTACTATACATTTTTAATACTTATGGGAGCCTTATTCAGGATTTGTGTTTCACACAAAATTCCAAATTAGCTTTGTCTGAGAAAGGAGAATTAAATAGGGACTTAAATTTGTTTATGGGTATATGTATCCTTGCACAATAGATCATAGACATGTTTTCTTATGTAAAATGTGCAATATCTAGAATGGTCAAAAGCCCTAACTCCTATTAGCTAAATAATTTTTTTTTAAATCTGCTAAAGCACATCTTTCCCAAACAAGAGACCAGAGCAAACCCACAGTTAAAGTAAAGTTAAACTATGTAACAAAAATTAATAAGAAAGCATCAACTTCACTAAACATGACAAAAGCCAACAAAACCAAAATATCTGCAATTGCATAGACTCAATGCAAGGAAAGCAAGTGCTTGGAATCCACATAGTCTGAATCAGTATAATTTCAGCAACTCATTACTTGATTCTCCTTTCCACTAGGGCTTGCAGAGGAGAAGGCATCTTCCCCTCCCATAAAAGCCATCACCAAAACACAAATGTAGGTCATGCTTTTGCAATTGTCAAGGTCTAACAGATAATTTGGCACACCTATGACGACTACGGACGCTTAACATCCAGTCTGAGTTCCTGCTCAGGGTCTGGAAAATCATAAGGGGACCAGTGCCTACCACTCAGCCCAAAACTTGTGTCTTTTTCTTCAAAATAATAAAGGGAAAAAGGCAAATTCAGCTTTGAAATGGCTGATTGGTCAACTGACATCCCAATCATACTTGAACTTTGTATACAGTATTTTTAAAGATAGTAGAGAGAACTTTTACCTAAAATTAACACATTTGTAAATTCACAGAGTATTTCTGAATGAAAAACAAAATAAACTGTCAGCAGAGCTACAATATCATCTCTGGTTGTGAAGAATCAGGTTTGCATTTCATGCTGTACACTGTGTACCGAGATTAATGTCTTCATAAAAGTAACTAACAAATAATGAAAAATCACTTGAGCCCTCATTCTCAGTTTCTGATGATGGATACACCCTAAAGGAATTTTACATGTCAGTTATAGGAAAAAATGTAGAAGCCAATCACTGCAAAGCAATTAATTCCCTATTCATACAATTGAGTAGACTAGATTAGGACCAAATTTAATCTCAGATGGCAATAATATTTTCTGCAGTGATTGGTGATGTGGCATACACACGTATATTTAACCAAACATGTTTTATTTGATTTGCCTATTTTAAAAAGTATGTCTAGCACAAAGATGTAGTAGCTAAATTACAGTATACTAATTACATGTGGTTAAATCACTGGCATATGTCCCAGAAGTAGCTCTATATGACGTATATCTACCATTTGTGTTCCCTGTATCTCCCTCATATATGTTTTCTTACCATTTATGCTGTAAACTTCAGAGTTCAGAAACATAAAACCTTGAAACCGAGATTTATACAAAACTTTTACAATTAAAAAGCTTACTACATTACATAATTAAATGCTATTTCTCTAAAAATCAATGTCATTTTGTAAGGAGAAGGGACAGAACAGTCTGTTCTTCCAAATGATCAAAAAATAAATATTCAGCAAAGAAACTGATGTAACTTTCAAACTCCCAAAGAGCTATTATTAAAAGTGAACGAAAGTTAAATTTTAAAAACATGAGAATTGCATTTCTTTAAAAGAAATTCCGACTACAAATATATTACGTCTTGATTTTTTCAGACTTGAATTACTCGTTTTCAGTTTTGGTCATCTCATCTAAATAGGGTGTAAAAAGAGAAGAGATTCCAAAACAGCAACCAAAATGTAGAAATTTGGTTGGTTGGTTAGGATTTTGTTTTGGTTTTTGTGTATGTTTGTTTTATTTTGTTAATAGGGAATGGGGTTCCATATGAACAGATTTTGGGTTGTTACTGTATTAGCATTCTGGGGTTATTTAATTTAAAAAGGGAAAATGGATGTGAACGGCACAGGGAAGGAAATAAGGTAGAGAAAAGAGTTATCTGGCATTTCTGACCTGCAATAAAAAGGGCACTCAAAAGGTACAATAAAATATAACACATTACATAAATTAACCTGTGAAATACACAATCGGGGGAATTATTGTGCACTGAGACAGTATAAACAGAATGCTAGTCAGACAACAGACACCACTGCTGTGTATCACCATATTTAGTGTGGTTTTAACATTTTTATCCCCAAATTTTTGTATTCTCTTATGAAAGATGCCAAAATCATTGACTCTATAAAATAGTTAAATTGTTTCCTTTTTAGTTGCCCGTTGCCAACCATTACTGAAGCTCCCAAGTATTAAGTGGAATACTTTAAAATACAAATAAATGTTACATTCAAACTCCAAGTGGGTTGGTTATTTTGGAAGAATTTTTGTTCCCTGACTTGAATGCCACCATCCTGACCTAAAAAAATTGCAAAAGTATTCTTATGCATCTTTTCTTAGAAACTTCATAAAAAGGCTTATTGCAGGTGTGACTGTTTCTCTTTACAGAGAGGAAAGCATCAGCACAGAGTCATGAACACAAGGATTCATTCTTACACTTTACCTTACATTTTCCAAATGCCTGGGCTTGGAAGATTCTAAAATCATCCCTTCTTGAACTGTATTCACAATATGCTATTAACTCTGCAGATTTGGCTGAGAATTTTAAAAACAGTTGTATTTGCCTTTTCACCTAAAAGATACTGAATTTATTTTAAATAATAGGATAAATGCCTTTGTATGGAGGAAGTTAATCACATTTAATAGCTCTCCTCATGGTGGCAGCATAAACCAACCTGAATTGTGTTTAGAGGGCAACATACCACTTTGTTCAAGCACAACACCAAGACCTGAACTGCTCTTTAAAGTATTTAAATTAGTTGTAAACGGTCTTTTTCTTATAGACCACCTATGTATCTCTCTACTGTCTTTTTATTCACTCAGCAACACTACTGCAAAGTATTGCATAGACCAACATATAAAATGAGTTTACTCATACATGGGCCGTGTCAAACTGCAGAACATTTTACCATTTGAGATATCAGTCTGTCAAGGCACCTCACTCACAGTGGAATTGATTTAAAAAAAAAAAAAAAAAAAAAGGTTTTGTTTATAAACTATAACAGCAAGGTAAACATCTATCTGCATGAAAAACTGGCAAATTGAGACTAACGAAGAGCATAGCTTAGGGTATATGTTGTATATTTGGGTCAAACAATGTAAATTAGTATTTTATGGGAAAAATGAGTTTATTATTAAATAGACCATGAAGGAATTTTCTTCACAAATTACCAGACAAAAAATTTGGTTAAATTGAAGTAAAGAGTGTAAACATATAAATGTAAAATAAAACCTTGTAATAACATTGCAGAATTTAAAAAAAAAAAAAAAAATCAAAGACAAAATGCGAAATTAGGTAATACTTATAAACCCACCAAGTGAATATGTGCATGCAGAGATAAGACACACCAAAACAAAGTTAGTTCTGTCGCTCTCCCCATGCATCCTCCATGTACAGAACATATTTGTCTATGAGAAGTATCACAGCTAGATGACATTTACACCCCATTTTACCTTGCATCTCAGCCACAAACCCTGTCATTTGCAACACTGTTGCAAAATATAAGAAGCCGGTGGACTGTGGAGGTCTTGAGATACCAGGGGTTAAACGGCAGGGTATATGCAACTGCACATGAGGGTACAATAAGTTTAGGTTTCTGTGCCTGCAATCACATAAATGCTAAGGATCTAAAATGATTTTAATATGACTGAACCAATACAGGAAAGGTAGAATGGCCATCAGACAGATATTTGCTGTGAATATGGTGTATGAGTGATATTGCTATCTTGCCCTAGGAATTTAAAGTGAGTCTGTGGTCAGACAGGTGGCACAAACATCCCTATAGCATTTTAGTGGTAAAACATTAGCATGTCAAGTAAGGGATAGTAGTGTGGAAATACATAACTCACAATGCTAGTGCTTAATTTGCACATCTGCTGGTATCAGAGAAGTCCTTTGCCTCTAGTGTACACCAAGATAAGAGGTCAAAGCTTCTCAGACAGTCAACCTAGTGGAGACCAAGGTCTTTAAGGAGCAGGCTCCTTATGAAAGGAGTCAAAACTCCTCTTCCTGGGACCCTTTGAGGAGGCTGATGAAGTCCTTCCCTTTCTGGGGGACAGCTAAGCCAAGATCAAAGGGGCTTTGGATCTGCCTGGAGATTGGTGTACAGGGCTGGAGGTCTCCTGACCTGACTCTGAAGTGGAACAAAGGGTGCGCTCCATCATTAGTAGTGTCAACTTAATTTCCTGGTTATTTCCCCTCCGTCCCTCCCCTCCCCCTAGATTTAAGGGCCAGGCAGAAGATATACTTCTAAGGGATGTGCAACTCTGCAAGGCAGTGAATGCACTTGAAGTGGCCATTGCTAACCAAAATAGCAGCATTTGAATCCCAATGAGCCCGGCATGCCCTTTCAAGGAAGGCTAGCCTCCCAAGGAGGAAGGAGAGAGGAACAAAACTAATCCCTCAAGTATTAAACTAAAATAATCTAACTATCTAGCAAACTACCTAAAATTGAATTAGCAACTAGGAGAAAAAAAATTAGCTGAGGTACACTGAAGGCAGATGCACTAAAGCTCCATCTCAGACTTGAGAAGAAACTGAAGGCAGTTTGCCTGTGCAATTTTACATAGCCTCAGTGAAGGACACGAGGCTGTGTAGGGTGCATGCATGGGCCAAATGGACACTATTAATGAAAATATCCAATCCAAGACACATGCACAACTGAAGTGGGACACTCTAGGGACACTACTTGAAGAAGAATTGTGTTTTATCACCTGCACTTGCCAAGAGGGCTATTTCTTCTGAATAAGTTATGTAGCACACTTACTCAGTGCATTACAGTTCATGTAAGGGGCATGCAATTGTATCCTATTAAATATATTATGGCATGTGTAATACATTTGCATTTTCTTTCATGACTATGTCAATGGAAAAATCTAAATAAAGATGACAAAATGACACTAATCAAAAATATCCAGCTGATGTGCCATGCAAAGTCCCACAGCATATGTATTTTATATACAGGGATTTGTCATTTAAAAAAAATTAGATTATAACCATTTTGCACAGTATGTTTGCAAAATGATTTGGAATACAGTTATATAATGTACAGTAGTTAGAGATAAATTATGGTATGTGGAAAATCATTCAGAAGTATAGATAACGGTGAAAATATTTTCAGCAAAGATATGATTCAAGATGGAAATTTGCGAGGAAGAGGGAAAATGGAGAGAGAACTTATAGAGGTGAGGATCATACCCTCAGAGTGGTCTGAAAGAACAATGAAATCTGTAAGCAGTTATAGCCAGGTGAGTGGCTTGGTAAGGTAGAATCTTGTCATTTTAAAGCATCAAACACATTTTAAAACATCTTATTTTTACTTGGTAGAGCACATGATTGAAGTCTAAAAGTTAAAACAGTTGTTAAAAGCAAAATATCCTGTTAAAAATAGGTAATGAAGGAAAAGGGGAAATCCCTCACACCATCCAAGGAAATTCGGTTTTGTAAGGCTTGAGGTTGTTTTCAGCTAACAAGTTGTAGGCCAAAACTCATTTAAATGGCTAACGAGCATACCTGATCCTCAAGGACAATGGCTAGTGTAAGCATCCTATGGCTCAGGAAGCCAGATGTCCTCTTAGTGATTCTAATTCCAATGAGAACAGCACATTTGCTTTTAGAATTTCTGTCTCATCTGCTACCTATCTGTAAGGACCCACCCCCCCTTCTTCCTCCACCCTACCCCCACCCCAAGTGTAGCCCTAGCATCCTTGATGTAAATAGAGTGATTAAAGTGTCTCTGCATGTATGTAACGACCATTATCACTGTTGTTCTCTCCGGATGGGACAATGTCTGTATTTGTCAGTGAATAGATAAAGAATTTAAAATGTACTACGTAATGATAAGAAAGTGTATATAATTGACCACTGTAACATCATGAAGTTGAAGCTGATTTATCAGACTTCCCGGTATCGTGAATAAACCTCTTCAGTATTGTCTGTGCTCCCTGATTCTTGGAGAAAATCTTTCGTGCTTTACAGTTTCAACCAAAAACAAAAAAAACCCACTAAATTTACAAAGCCCACAACAAAGGGGCACTTGCCAAACCCACTGCAATTAACTCCAACTTTTGACTCTGTTACCTTAAAAAATTAAGTTTAATTCCATAAACTGGGGATGGCTGCATTTAGAGAAAGGTAAGAGGTAGAGCTAGCCCAGAGAATGGCTTCCTCTCTAGAATGCTAAAGTTATCAAAGATTTAAGACCCTAACCGCCTAAGGCACAGCATATTGAAGCCCATTCATGGATTCTTGTCTCAAATATGCCATTGGGCTAATTAATTTACATTTGCAATATACATAGAAAGAGCTGTCTCTACTAACAAACATGAATGTAGAAAAATTCAAAGTGTCATAATTCTTGAGCCAGATTACTCAAAGATAATAAATTTTAATTTTTAATAAGATACAAGATTGCACAGCCATGTGCTCGTGTGTATGAATTTCTCCCTCCCATCCAACCACACAACAGCATTCTCTTATGTTTATGAAAGTGACAGAAAGCAGTACTGAATCAAATTCTAAAACAAGATCCGACATGGCTATGGGAGATAACATGAACACAATTTATATCAAAATCAGTAACAAATCAATTTGGTGAAACTGAATTAGCTCAGTAAAAGCATTATTACATTCCACTGTCTTAATTACAGAAATGATTATGCAACAAAAGACCCACTGTTGAATTCTAATATAATGTGTGCCTACGAGAAAGAAAGTACAACCTTTTCATCAGTGAGCTGCTCTTTGGCTTGATTTTCACTCATCTCAACTGGTAACCCATTTTCTTTGTTTAAAAAGGGCTTTAGCAGTCATATCTGAAGCAACTCATTT